>NC_136722.1:18212500-18812500 GCF_936440315.1 Barbus barbus | reverse complement strand
AAAGAAAATGAGTGGTGGTGTTTGATAGTTTGTGAAGGAGAGTCAATGTCAGCGCTTAAACTCCTTTCTCTTTAGTCTCTAGTAGCCAGACTTTTGATTATTTTAATTAAGTGTGGTTTACTACAGCTTGTTCTGACCGGTATGGAAAATAATTCAATAACGCTTCACAGTAAACTTCATTTCATTAACATTAGTAGATTAGGTAACATTATTAGTCAGATGCATTATTAGTCTTCTTTTTTCTTTTTTTTTTTATCTTACTGCCCCCAAACCTTTGAATAATAGTGCATCAGTTTCCACAAAATATTAAGCAGCAAAAGCTGTTTTAAACATTGATAATCATAATAAATATTTCTTGAATGCCAAATCAGCATATTAGATTGAATTTATTATGAATAAACAATATTTCATTTATAAATTAGCATTAACCTAACTTTAAAAATGTTGTAAAATAGCATTTTTTTTAATTGCACAGCAGTGTTGGTTATATATGTAACTTCTGTGTGATAAGTCGTGGTAATACATGTCTTGTCGTAAATAATTATAACCGAATTTAAAGAGCATAGTGTAACAATGAATTGATAAGTGTTACAATTATTCCTGAGATTGCACAATGCATTAAAAGGTGCATTGCAAAGCATAATTAATGCATTAAAACTACTTTTATAATGCATTATACATAAAGGCTTTAAGTAAAGTGTTACCAAATTTTTAGCCAACAATTCACTGTTTAGTAGATTCAGTGTTTTTGTAAGATATCTCTTATGCTCTCAAAGACTGTATTTAATTTAAAAAATACAGTAAAAATATTGAATTATTATAATTTAAAACAACTTTTGTTTTAAAATATTTTAAATTGTAATTATTTATCTGATGACAAAACAATTTTCAGCTTACTTTTTTATATAATCATTTTAACAGTATTTTTTAAATCCTTGTTTATGTAAGAATACATTGAAATTTGTTAATTGTTCATTCATGTTAGTTCACAATGCAGTAATGTTGACAGATAAATACGTTATGTATTAGTAAATGTTGAAATGAATGTAAACTACGAATAGTAGCCTATATAAAACTGCTAAAGAAGTATTGTTCATTGTAATTTTATATCAAATAATATTAACAAATGAAACCATATTGTTAAAGCATTCCACATTTTCTGTTATCAAACACTTTGTTTTGTTCTAGAAACTAACATTATGAATTGGTAAATTGTCAAAAAATGTGATTTATAACACATTTCTGTTTATTATTAGCTTAAGAGATGCTATTTGAGATCCTTTTGGCTACAGCAGAGCCAATGAGAATATAATTTGATTACCTTTTCTTGTGTGATGCCACGAGCTCTTGCTGAAATTATGACTCAGTTTTAATAGTATCATTACTCTTTTAGCACATGGAAATGAGTCATTAGTGGTGCAATATATCTACTGTCTTTGGCTTCATTATGTTTCGCCTTTTGTTGTTTATCTGTAATCTTTCATATGAAACCAGCAGAGCCTGTTTACACTTTACTGTGTGTACCGGTAAATTTGATTTAGATTTAGTATTTTCTGCCAAACATTTGATTACAAGGTGGGCGGCATGACCTAAATCTTATATCACAGTATGATATTTTATATATTACATAACTGTGAAGCTGTCTATGTGAGAAATTACTGTGTTTTTTCTTTGTGTTCAGGTTTTTAAACCTTGCCATGGGTGTTCAAATGCTACCGCCATATTGTTTTGCACTAGTATTTAACCGATTTAAAAGAGAAAATGGTACAAAATGCTAAAAAAAGCTGTCACTGTACTCTTTCAAGAAGTACTAATATGTTCAATTTAAGGGTAAAATAGGTAGATTTTGAAAGTTTAGCAATGGCAGCTTTTGTACCATATTTTCTGTGAGTGAATATGATTTTCAGCTCTAAAAAGATACTGGTTTATTGAATTTATTTGGTAAAGAGACAATGACCTTCTCCTGTCTGATATGTTTGTTGTATCGGCACTATAACCGACAAAGAGCTGTGTGTCGTGATTTCAGCTTCACTTTAAAACCCACTGGCTGCTTTGATGGATCACAAGGAGGACCAAACACACTGTGTTCACAAGGTGTTGTGATTTGAAGAAAACGCTGAGCATGTCACCTGTCACCTGTCACTTCGCCAGAAAAACCCGTCCGGCTATCAGACCCGCTGAGGCATAGACGGCGTGTATGTCTTCTCGTCGCTCAGTGGTGTGGCTGTGTCTCGCTGTAGTCTGCTAAGAGTGGAGAATCGCTGTTCTCCACCTCTGAGATGTGTGCTTGTTTGACCACTGTCCTTGGTGCTGAACAACTGTCTGGCTGAAAGCTGTATTGATTGAATGGTGCACTCATACTCACACAGGTGGAAGTGAGGGACCTAACTGAAACTGTAAAGTAACTCGGATGAAACCTGATCACATTGTTAATTGAAACCATTTCTTCTCTGGCCTCTATTGTGTTCAGTTCAATCAGGAAGTATCCTGTTCCTGTATAGATTGCACGTTACACAGCATATATGTATGTAGGGGTGGGCGATATGACCAAAATCTTATATCACGATGTAAATATATATATATTTATATATTATGGTATCGAGCCATCCCTAATATATATATATTAGGGATGGCTCGATACCATAATTTTGGCTTCGGTACGATACCAGAATGTAATACCTTGGTATCAATACCATAGGTGACAAATAACCAGCCTCAAAAGATAAGTGAATTTAAAACCATTTTATTAATAATAATAAAAACAGATTCATATCTTAATACCTTTGTATCAAACTAACAAAAAACCTACAGGGAACATAGGTTACATTTTGATGTTGGAGAAAACAAAAATATAGGCTAACTGTGAAATACAATGAAAATATATTCAAATCTTCTTATCTTTTCAGTGCAAACACAAAGTGCAAACAAAATGTCTCAATGTAACAAAAAAACCTACCGGGAACTGAGTTTGAAGAAAAATACTGTTTTCTTCAGTAACAGTTTTCTTCAGAAAAACTGAAGTTGTGCAATTAATGCAATAAATATTGCTTTATTGTAAAGTGTTATTCTAACAGTCAAAGTAATATTCAAAATCACGTTATTATTTCTCTCTCTCTCAGATTGTTTTCAGATTTCAGACTCAGCCAAAGAAAAATCATTAAATAAATCTCACTCTCTCGGCTGCTTCATATTAGTGGTTGGCAGCGCGTCAGAGACATTCCCTTCATATCATTGATACTAAAATTAATATAGCAAAACTCTTGCTCAATTCAAATCCAATTAATATTCGACAAGTGCATATATTACGTGACCAAAACTTTGTGTCACACACGCACGTTTGAGCTTACTGTATCACATCTGTATGTGCGTCAGAGGTGGGGACAAGTCACACATGGTCAAGTCCAAGCAAGTCTCAATTCTTAACCATCAAGTCTCGAGTCAAGTCTCAAGTCACAGTTCAGACAAATCAAGCAAGTCAAGTCAAGGGTTCACCCTAAGCAAGTCAAGTCAAGTCGTGATAAGTTTCAAGTCAAGTCAAGTTACAGTACTAAAATAAATAGAGGTTAATTTTTTCGTTACATATTTATTTTTGCACAGAAAAGATTAACTTGTATACATATATTATGTATCTTATTCATTATACATTTGCTATATATGAATTATATGCATATGTGTGCTACATTAATATCTGAAAATAAAATTGTGTTGCTTACACAAAACATTTAAAATCCAGTCTAAAATTTATAATCCAATCTGTCTAATTCAGTTTAATTGAAACAGTCTAAAATGTGTTGCATTTACAGAAAATAAGGTTTGCCAAGATGTTAGCACTAAGCTATATATATATATATATATATATATATATATATATATATATCTCTTTTTTTATTTTATTTTTTTATATGAAGGCCGTAAAACATGCGCTGTCCATTATAGGGCATCCTATAGGTATCTAGTGATGGGAATCTCAGATCATTTTACTGACGCGCATCTTTGAATCTCGTTAATCAAAATGAAAGGATCTTTTTTCGAGTCATTTAGTTCATTTCAGCAGAATATGTATGTTAATAGCCCATTCACGAAGAAGTTATGACGCTTAATCGTCATCTCTGCGATGGACACGTAATACACGTTTCATACTGATTATATAATCTGAGAATATTTGTTTTCTATTTGAACTGGTTCATTATAAAAAATATTTCACGTTCTATATATTTATCCTGTTTGGTTTATTTTCATTATTTTACAGTGCACAACATTTTGTTGTTATTGTGAGTGTACACACACACACACACACGCACACACACAAAGTAGACACTTAATAGATTCGAACGATGTAATTATTCTTGTCTGTAGGTCCTAAAAAAAAAAACTTTTTAAGTGCAACCCAGACAGCACACATTAATCTACTCGATAATCTACCCAATGCGCCTCCATTAGCGCACTGCTATTCAGCTTCCACACGCAGTCCACACAAACACTTGAAAATGCGCACATTTAATATTGAATTATAGCCTACGTTACATGCCCGCTCATTTTAAGATGCCCCTCAACATTAAAATTCAGGCTACGCCACTGTTATAGTCAAATTCCCCACATCTACAAGACGTATCAATGATGATAATGATCACATCTAATAAGAAAAAATAAAACATAATATGCAACCAAGGCCAAATTATGACAAACATAAATTATTAATTCATTAGATGAATCGTTACTGACTAAAAAGAAATGACTTTCCTTGTGGTTCTTGAAATGTCGGATAAAATTTGACGTTGTGGTTGTCGTGTCGGATATTCTTGCGTTGCATACTCTGCATCTGGCAAATCTTTTTTTATTGGCACGGTCCAGTTCAAAGTCCTTATAGCCAAACGAGACTATTTGTGGAGCTCGACTACTGTCTGCCATGTTTGACGCGGTTTCAATTGTGCAGCGTTAAAGGCACAGACGCTGATTGGTGCTGACGTCACAATAGTTATTTTTTAAAACGAATTTTATTGCTGTTTGTTTATTATAAATTCAAGTCATTGTCGAGTCTTCCACTTCAAGTTAAGTCAAGTCTCAAGTCAAGTCTCAAGTCACTTGCTATCAAGTCAAAGTGAAGTCAAGTCATTTTCATACTTTAATCAAGCAAGTCGCAAGTCCTGAAAATTGTGACTCGAGTCAGACTCGAGTCAAGTCATGTGACTCGAGTCCCCCACCTCTGATGTGCGTTGATCAGTTGTAAATAAAAGTTAAAATTAAATCTGAATTTATGAATGATGCACTCAACAACAACAAAAAAATCCAGAAAAATGCATTTCAAAAAAGTTATGAATTGATTTGCATTTTAATGAGTCAAATAAGTATTTAGTTGACCCCTTCGTAAAACATGACTTAGTACTTGGTGGCAAAACCCTTGTTGGCAATCACAGAGGTCAGATGGACAGTTATTTTGTGTTTCTTCCATAATCACACCAACTGTTCTTCTCACCAAGCTGCTTGGCGATGGTCTAGCCTTGTAGGTCTATAATCTTGTTCCTGACATCCTTGGAAAGCTCTTTGGTCTTGGTCATGGTGGAGAGTTTGGAATCTGATTGATTGACTGCTTCTGTGGACAGGTGCCTTTTATAAAGGTAACAAACTGAGATTAGAAGCACTCCCTTTAAGAGGGTAATCTCAGCTCCTTACCTGTATAAAAGACACCTGGGAGCCAGAAGTCTTGCTGATTGATAGGGGATCAAATACTTATTTGACTCATTAAAATGCCAATCAGTTTATAACTTTTTTTGAAATGCATTTTTCTGGATTTTTTTGTTGTTGTTATTCTGTCTCTCACTGTTCAAATAAACCTACCATTAAAATTATAGACTGATCATTTCTTTGTCAGTGGGCAAACGTACAAAATCACCAGGGGATCAAATAATTTTTTCCCCACTTTATATATCACAGTATAGTTGTTTTTGCTTTAAATTATCTCTTTATGATATCAAGATTTTTGATACCATAGCAATGTCATAATTCTTGTCAACAGTGTCAATATAACAAAATAAAAACGAATATTTGCCTAAATAAAAAAATAAAAAACACAAGCTCACTGAAGACAAGTAAACAGTCAGTGATTAAATAAGAATAAGAAACTAATTACTAGCAATGGGACACAAAAAACTATAGTAGAACAAATAAATAAGAAATGCTACATGCATTGTATAAAGTAATCAAATAAAACACTGCATATTAAATATATATTTCTTATTAAAGTTAAAAGTGATTGTCAAAAGCAGAGAGAGATTTTCTCTTTTGTTGTTTGATTAACATGAATGACAGACAGGAATATTAGACTGCTGTCACTTGAAGAGCTGCACGGATCCAATATACTATTACAATATACTGTCTGTCTCAGCTGTTTGACCTAAATTACTGTTTTTATTAGGATACTTGCAAAGACGGTCATTTTATCACATACAAGTGTGTGTATTTAACCGTTCAAGGCCTGTAAAGTGGCAAAAATAACTCTTATGAGCACCGTCTTCACGTGCGCTCATCTCTCAGACAGCACACACATATAGCGATTTGAGCTCTCTTTCGCTGCTGATTGCATTTCAACGGCTTAAAATCACTATTTTTTTAAACCGCGATAAGAAACGATAGACCAAAATTTCTACCAGTTGACAAATTTCTATCGGTCAGTCGGTATATCGCCCAACCCTATATGCATGTGTGAATTGATTGCTGTATACTTTTATTTTATCGCTTTTGATGTTACATTTTGATGTAAGAATGCTGGATTGGCATTTCTGTTTAGCATTTATTTAGTAACATAGTTGCATCATTTGGCTGTCAAATCAAATGTAATAATTTGGGTCAGTTCTTAAAGATTCAGAGATCTCCCTGCAGAACTAGCACCATTTTAGCAGAAAAGCGCTGGCTGATGGAGGGATTTTGAGAAGATTGAATCAAGATTCACTGGAACACAAATTGGACTGAGGTGAAGAGGTGTCGTCTGAACTCCGATGACTCAATAACTGCTCTTATTCTTATCCATTCCAAGACACACTCACTCACTCACTCACTCCAGGATTTGGTATCTCAGGTGTTAGATTATGCTCATATTACACTGATTTCTCGGAAAGGTTTGAAATAATTAACTCGTATGAAAAGCAGAACCAAGAGCCTCTCAGACATATTCATTAATATGGAAGTCACTTCTTTTTCAGAAGAAAATCTGCATTAGTTTTCTGTAAATTACATAGCCATACTTGAGTATAAAACCCATTTGAACAGTGGGAGGTGGAGAACTAGAGACTGTTAGGATATGACTCACTGAAGTATTCATTTGCAGAAGTATCTCTTTTTTCACTTCTGATGTATATTTAGGCTATGTACCAAACCCGTTTATTTACGGAGAGCAATGTGACCATCACAAGAGTAAATATGTTTTCTGGATTAGCTCAATCTCTGTGACAAATAATAAGATGATTAAAACACTCTCATCAACTAACAAAGTTTGTGAATGAGACTATATGGCTTGTTTGTTTCACTCCCCTTAGTTTTATGTGGTAGAGAAGAATATACTCATAGGGAACATGTTTGGTTGCCAGGTGTAGCATAGAAGTGTTTAAATATGAATTGGATATGAAGGTGGTGCCATCAAACACTGTGCATCTCTCTCTCACACGCGGTCTGCTCCCTGCAGACAGATCCATATTGATCAGTGTGGACCGTATCTGTCTAGATCCGGATCGACCGCGCCATTGTGACATCAGTGCATCGGTCAGCACAGCGGAAACCATTAATGCAGAACTGATTAAACTGCAATAATAGGCATTTGATCTGCTCGAGTTACCAGTCCCAAACATCAAGTTGATTTACTGATCAACAGTCTGAACTCTGTCTGTGTGAAAACCAGGATTTTAGATGTAGTGGAAGCCACTTTTCTTATTCTCTTTTCATTCTTTTCTTTTAATTCCTTGATGCATTCTTTGATTTTCTTCAGTCTTTCATTCTTTGTGATTCAGATCACAGATCACTGAAAGAATAGACCAGACTGAATTTTCAACTAGTTTGACTGATTCAATGAAAAGAACTGAATCTTGGAAAGATTCATTTGTAAATCGGACACTATTACATTCCCTTGTTGTCTTGTATCTTGCCGCCTTTCTCACTTTCTTTTTACATCTTTCTCCTATTATTCTTCCATTCAAAATTTTCTTTTTCTTTCCCTTGTTTTCTTCCTTTACTTTTTTTATTGATTTCTTATTACGTTTTATATCCTATAATTATTATTATTCTTTAATTTTTCCTTTCCTTAGTCTTTTATATTTTCTTCCTTTCATCCTTTTTATTATTCCTTTTTTTTAACCTTTTTCTTTATTGAGCTCCTATTATTCTTCCATTAATTATTTTCTTTTTCCTTTCGGTCTCATTTTTGACTGAAAGAATTGAGAATTAATATATTCTTTCTTGATTATTTTATACACCCAACTTTTAATATTCTGCTCCTTTGGTTTTGGCTGTGTATTGGCTTGCATTATGTGTGTGTGTGTGTGTGTGTGTGTGTGAGAGAGAGAGAGAGAGAGAATATCAGTGTCTTGCGTTAGTTCAAGTGTGGGAGATCGACAACTGGCCCTGAAGGCTCTCCAAGGCCCGTCTGCTTTTATCAACCTACAGTCATATGAAGGTCTCTGTCTGACCTCTTACCAAGGACCCTCGATGCATTATAACAAGCCCTCATTTTTTCTTTATCTTTCTGTTGGTTTCTCACAGCCATCACCCTGATAAAGAGGCTCTTGGTTTAAAATGACAGAAGTGTTCAAAGAATACAGAAATGTCACCATTAGCACGATCTTCATTGCACTGAGAGAAAATAGACTCTGCAATTATCCAGGAGTATCTCATGTGTGACAGGCATCCTGAGGAGGTCAAAAACACTTATTAACTTCAAACTGTGTGAGTGTGCGTCACGTCTGCCTTCTGTGTTTGTTGTCTTTGTTCAGTGGCAGCTAGGAACGTTAAATAAGGCAATAATTCTTTATTTATTTGCAGAAAAATGTTTACTCATGTTAATTTCTTGCATTTCTCATTTGTTAACTATTAGTAGTTTAAATATATAAAACACATAAGCCTCTCAGGACATCTATCTGGTTATTAGGCAGCTGAAATCACCAGCATGTATTCTGATTCGCATTAACCAACCCAAACTAGCAGCACAATGCATTCTGGTCTCATTTTTCATCATGACAGTAAAATGAATGCTTATATTTGAGTATAAACAAATAGTATAAAATAGAGTAAAGCACAATAAATAGACCGTTTAGCCTGGACGGATGGAAGTACAACACCAGCAGTGATGTGCATTAGCCAGGACAAAGGGGGGAAAAGCCCTTGGCCTCCTTCCAAACGGCCTGAAAAAGAGAAGCCAGAGAGAGGGAGGATGAGGGGGACCTAAGAGAGGAACAGCATCTGCTTCGCGCCTCAGTAGTTTTAAAAAAACTAGCGGAGGGAAAAAATGCTGGATGCCAGTGACTGTGAGTACACCTGTCTGGGTGTCGTCATGGCAACCTAATTAGAAGGCCAATAGGGTGAAGGCAGGCTCTGGTTAGAGACGCCACAGACAGGAGCTCAAAAACAGTTCAGCGGTGAAGATTAGAACGAGACTGCAGAAAGATCGCTTCAGATGGGGTGATTTGAGAAGAGAGAGAGATTATCCAACTTCACCTGTCAGCATCACAATACAGCCCGGCCTTGTCTTTTTAAGCCATTTTTACTATTGCTTTTTTACTATTTTTTTTATTAAAAATTTTACTTTTTTAAATAGATTTCTAACAATTCTTTTTTTAATAAAATAATAAAAATGCAATCTTTTTTTTTTTTTCTTTTTTTTTCAATTTATAATTTGACTCATTACCTCATAGGCCTATTTACCATTGCTTTCATTATTATTATTATTTTATTTTTTATATAAAAGTGTTTTTTATTATTATTTTTTAATATTTTCAATTATTGTTTATTAATATATTTTTTGTTTAACCCATATTTATTTTCTTTCTCATTTTTAATTGTATATTATTTCATTTATTTTTTGTCTTTAAACGATATTTGCTATTGCATTTTATTATTATATATTATATATTATCATTATTTATACTATTTTACATTCTTTGTACTTTTTAAAAATATACTTTCAGTTAGTCTTATTAATGTATTTTTGTCTAACCCATATTTTGTTACTTTCTTGTTTTTATTGTTTACGTTATTTATTCATATTTTATTTTTTGTCTTTAATGCATGTTTATTGTTAATGTTTAATTATTTTGTATATTTTATATTTCTGCTTCATATTTTATATTTTGTATATTTTCAGTTATTGTTTTAACATATTAATTGATATTTGTCTTACCTATATTTAGTTTCTTTCTTATTTAAAAAGAAATTATATATATTTATATAATTTTACTACCAAATTTACTATTTCATTTTAGTTATTTTTACTCTATTTACTTTAAAGATGTATTTATTTATATGTTTTTGCTGTTATATATTTTTTAAAGATATTTTGTTATTATTTGTTTTATTGCTTGCAGCTAACATGCAGCACAAATGTAATGTTATTTATCACGCAATCCAAGCAGGCTCAAACTGAAAGTGATGCGGTTCTCTCTGAGAGATGGACCAGAACAAAGGTCTCTGTCTTTCACTTCCAAGCCCCCTCTGTCTCGTTCTCTTTCTCTCTAAGCTCTCTCTGTCTGTCTTTTTAAGACAAGTGGTCTAAAAGCTTGAGGTTAAACACATACTTTCCTCTTCTTCCAAAGACACTCACTGTTTAAACTGTAACCTTGTTAACCCAGGAATCCAGCTCTAAAACAGACACCTTTGTTCTAAAAAAAAAAAAAAAAAAAATGTATATATGATTAGCTTGTAAAACACAACAGACAGGAAAGGCATAGCTGAAAATAATTCCGTTTTAGTCCTGTAGACTGTATGCATTATATACTCAGGATGGGTGAGATTGTGTTTCCATTTCATCTCAAGCAGTTTTATGGGAATGGTGGAGTTCTGTTGGAATTGCGGTGTGTGTCAGTGAGAAGTCAGTCAAGGTGAAACAGAGGGATCTCCCCCTCAGGCTTTTAGGGGGTCTCTTTGCTATAAACATTCCTCACATTCCTGCTGCTAATTGGATCAGAACCATGGAGTTCCTGGTGGAGAGCTCCTTTATTGTGCTTTTCGAGTCTTGCATGGATGTTGGTCTGTTTCTTCTCTCACGCGCTACTATTTGGTCTGTTTTTTTCAGGGCACATGGTAGTTTCATCAGATTTGGGTTGCACGTGGGCGATACATTGAATATTTATTACATTAATAATAATAATAAAAATATAAAATAATTTGTTATTCTGTTGTTTTAAGTGAAACCTAATAAAATAATTTTCACAAAAATATTATTCTTTATCATTGTTAGTAGTAATCATTGATGTAGTTATATGTTGGAAATATAAAATTAATCTTATATTAATGGGGGGGGGTTCACCTAAAGACTGGTTGGCTAGTTTTGCTTCTGCTTTGCTTTTTTGTTTAGCATTTTTTTTTTTTTTTTTTTGATCACTCAAAAATTCATGGACCTGAAATCATAAAAAAACATTTCTTTTCCATCCCCACAGCACATCAGTGACAAGTAAATATTCTAGGTTGAAGGTTAAAGGCCAGGTCGTCCTAGACTCTCTCAGGAGGGCATAACATTATGAGAAGGATTTATGAAATCCTACATTATTCCCTCTCTAGTCTCCGGTCCTGCCTTAATCCTCCTGGATCTTCAGTCATACATAAACATAAAGAACTGCATGCAACAATAAGCTCTAGCTTTATTAAAGCCTCTGCTCCATCTGAACTCATGTATCACTGCTGTCTGTCTCTCCAACTTGAACTCTCTCTTTCCTGTGGAGATTCCTCTGGTCATTTCAGGTTTGTCTGTCATTCTTTTTAGATTTAGGATTTATTATCTTTCTGCTAATATTTCACAGATTCAATCTTTCATTCTGACACATAATTATCTGTTAAGACCTTGTTTAACATATGAATTGTTGCATTATAAGGTGGTAACACAAGATGCTTGTTTTGGCGTGTGTGAAAACATAGATGTTCTAATCTTAAGGCTACTGATTTCCCCATGATACCCGTCACAATTCACATCCTCACTGCTTTTTAATGACACCCAAGAGGTCATGAAGTGTTCCTTCAGTGTGTTGGTTTAGTGCTTGCTCTGTCCTTGCACATTTGGCAGATCTTAAAGGGATACTCCACCCCAAAATGAAAATGTTGTCAGTATTCACTTACCCCCATGTCATTCCAAAGACAAGTAGGAGATAAATTGTTGAATAAATGTCATCATTTTAATTTTCTTTGCGTACAAAAAGTATCCTTGTCGCTCTGCTCAAATACATGACACTAGCACAAAGGCGTGCACACTCTAACTGAACCAAGTTGTCTCTTCACCTCTTAATTTGAAACAACTAAGCTCAAAGATGCATATAAGTGGACATGGCAATGCTGCAAGTGAGCGCTTAGTGAAGCAGCTTTATGAGCATAGACAAAAACAGACGCGAGCTCAAAGATCAAACTTCAAAAAAAAAAAGGCTTTTTCACACTTTCTCAAAGGTGGGGTGAGCTAGGCAAATCTAATTTGAGTTTAGTTCCAATTCAGAATTTTTATATTTTATCCATTCAGTGGATCTATGGTTAGCTATGGTTAAAGGGCCGTATACCTCGCGATGAACTGAGATAGTGACAGCTTTTACTGATTAGAAAGGGAGTTTGCAAATGTGATATTGATTTTATGCAACAGTTCAATAAACATACGTTAATATTAAGTGACTTAAATTTTAGGAACACTGTCTGATTTTTCTTTATTTTCACCAGCAAAAATAGTTCCAAATAAAGTCGCAACTGAGCCGCTGCGCATCTCCAAGAAAATACAGCTGTGTTTCGTTTATAAATGAATCTGCGTTTTTGAACAAATCTAGCAAGTCAATGATTCAATGACCCATTCATAAAGAGTCACTTGTTTCGTTCCTAAATGAATCAGCTGTTTGAACGAATCAATTGAATGAATAATTCAGTGACAAAAACAGTGACTTGCTGCGACCTACTGGCGATTTCAATTTAATCATTTAATCATTTAATAAATAAGTGTTTTGAGGGCTTAGCTAAACAGGCCAATTAGACAATTACTAATCATTCTCATTTTTTAATAATTCTTTCATTTCACTAATCAGCCTTTTTTTTAATTTATTTTTTTATTGAACACATGGGGTCATTAATGATGCTTACATTATAACGTGCAAATTCACACACAATGTATCTTTAATTTGGCCAGAATTGCAGATGTCTAATTTAATATCCAAGAAGGTTTAAAGAAAATGTAAAATAAGTTTAATGTTATTATAGATTATAAAGGGTTTTATAATTAAATGCATCCGAAAGGTCATCTAAAATTACCATTATTCTCAAGTTAGCATCAGGTAGCTACTTAGCTAGCCAATTAGCATGAGCTAACTTTTTTTTTTCAAATAGGCTATTATAATTTTGTTATCCATAATTATTGATTATATTCTTTTTTATTTTAAGATAAAACTACATGTACTTTGATTTTGCTGTAAATGTTTAAAGGAAATAGCTTTGCTTGACTGGGGGGACAAAACGACCCCACCCCCCCCGGTACAAATTAATTTTGTGTTAAAAATTTAACAACATGAAAACTCATACTTGGTTTATAATTTATGTCAGTGTCACTAAAACTATGATAATTTTTCTGAACACATTTAACCTTTATTTTATAGAAAACAATTTACACATTCCTAAAGTGGGGGGGGGGCATTCTACCCTATTATTAGTATAGTATTATACTAATTTTATTAATTGGCAAGTATTATAGCCTATATTGAACCTTTGTGCTGTATTTTCTTTTGGCAATTTGATATGCAGTTTTCATACTTGGGCCACCCACTTAAAGATTTCTGGCCTTGCCCCTGATTTAGGCCAACACTAAATATAAATAGCAATTAGATGCTTTGTGCAAATAGAAATGGATTCTAATTACACTAAGTGAAAATATCAGTATTTTATTAGCTATTTACACTAGAGTGCAATAACGAGATTCTATTTAGCCTGTAAAAAAGCAGCATTTGCAATGTGTAAATAGGATGCAGTGCAACAATGGCAGATATTTTTACATCAATATTGTAGTACAATTATAAAACAGTATGCAGTTATAACATATTGATTGTAAATTATCATATAAAATTGCTAAATATTGCCACCTTATGTTTGGACAATAGATCCCTACCTAGACCTACCCAGTAAACACTTTATTAAATTCACTTAATTTAATACGGCTCTCCGATATGATATGTGATGGAAAAAAAAAACAAGAGGCTACGGCAGAAGGCGGATCACGTCAAAAGCGCTTTACATTCTATGCCACGGGGCGATATAATGCACTTTTTTTTCTTTCTTTTTTTTTTTTTTGTCCACCTCAAAGAAATCGATGGATCTTACCTGGCCACCCCTGAAAAAAAGTTATGGCTACACCCCTGATCTCAACATGTAATTCATCACCCACTCTGAAGCGAAACACCTGTGCAGGTTTAAGATAGCTAGTTTATGAGAGCCCTAGGTAGATCCCAGGACCTGCAGGGGTCTGCATCCTTGCTGACTTATTTACCTCATTTCCAAGATTCTTGCGATTCCTCATCTACTTGAGGCACTACTCACGTTTTCTTCATAAAAAGTCAATTTCTTTATACCTCTCTCCTCATCTGTCTCTCCTTTTCCTCCTTTCCTCCTCTCTCTCTCTCACACACACTGCCGTCTTTATCTGTGTCTCTTCCGCCCACATCCCAAGACGAAAGAATCGCCGCTCTCTTGTTAGTCACGCTCTCTCAGCTGTCACAGCGAGCACCAGGAATAAGGTGGAATTGACATTCATTCTAGTGAATGCAGTTGTGCCGCCTTTGATAGTCAGAAAAATCTAGTTGAAATCCTCCACCTCACTTGTACTTTAACAGGTTTGATGCTGTTACAGGTGAAATTTCCACCTACTGCTTGTCTCTGCACTCTAGACAGAACGCTGCCTCCGCTCACATTCAAAAAGACACGGGGAGACCCTCTTACTTCTTGGTCCCTATGTACTCCATCATGTTTGTATATATTCACAGATCAGAGTGAAAATAGCTTGTTTTCTTGTTTGGAAGAATTCTGTTAAGGATTATTTATTCCGTGGCTTTGGCTTTTCATGGAATTTTATTATAATTTGAATGTGGAAACTGGAAACCTTTTTAAAATATTAAACGTATGTTACTGTCAGATCTGATTTCTGCCAACTTCATTGCATAATTATTTTAGCCTGCTTACTGTCAACAATGTATCAGTTTCCACAAAAATATTAAGCAGCACAAATGTTTTAACATTGATAATAATAAGAAATTATTATTAAGCAACAAATCGGTATATTAGAATGACGAAAATTAGACTAAATTTAGCTTCGCATCACAAGAATGAATGGCATGGCTATTTTCAATTGTATTATTTCACAATATTACTGTTTTTAATGTTTTTCACCAAATAAATATAGTCTTGGTAAGCATTTCTTTCAGAAAAAAAAAATCATACCAACTTGAAACTGCATTTTATCACGGTGAATAATCTAGACTAATGTGATTCATACAGAACTCTCATAAGACTATATTAGCTTCCCAGCAACTTCCAAGACAAAAAACCTCTAAATCAAGATTAAAAACGGTCACTGACACCATTGCGTGAAAGTTCCGCTTTTCTGTTATGAGAAGGGGCTCTGTCAGATTGCTAAATTTAGATCTTGTTAGTTCTTCACCCGAGGCCTTTTTAACACCACACATGAAAGGTCATATTAACAGATTCACTCTGGTTTGATGCAACAAGACGCTCCAGACAAGTTAAGTTTATAGCTACGCTTTGGGGTTTCATTTTGTGTAGATTCATTAGGATGTAAATGTTGACCTATCTTTATGTAAATTAGATTTAATGAAAAATGTTCAAATCAGAGTTTGTAATAATTCTCAGTGGCTCACTTCAGTTAACTGTGCTATAATTTATGTACATTGGTAAAATAAATAGTCAGTGTTGTAATGCAGATTTTATTGGGTTTTCTGTATTGAGCCGTAGAGGTTCACTTTCACTTATAAGTTGTGAAACAGTCCAAAGAAATATTTAAATTTAAATTTTATTCATGTTTTAAATACATTTTTTTTTTTGTTTGTTTTAAATGTATAGTTCACCCAAATGTCGTTCCAAATCCTAAAGACCGTTCATCTTCAGAACACAAATTAAGATATTTTTGATGTTACACCACTGATGTTACATGGACCATTTTAATGATATCCTTACTACCTTTCTTGGCCTTGACCGTGGTAGTTTTGCTACTGTTTATGCAGGGTCAGGAAGCTCTCGGATTTCATCTGTGTTCCAAAGATGAACGAATGTCTTACGGGTTTGGAACAACATGAAGGTGAGTAATTGATGACAGAATTTATATTTTTGGGTGAACTATCCCTTTAAGTGCTTGTCATTAGCTGTTTCTTAACAGTTGTGATGGTGTCAGCTGATCATGTGGCAGTTGACCACAGAGAAACAGATTGATGGTCCTTTTGGAAAGCAACTTGTTAAAGAAACAACCAGGCCTACCAACCCTCGTATAGCATGTCAGCAGAATTGCATCTTTTGATCCATGGTATAATCATGTCACTAAAGTCATTTTGAACCTGCCCACTGTATATGTAGTGCTGTGGATCAAATACTTGTAATCATAACCATTCTGGTGCCATCGATTATGTCAGTGTGTCATCTTTGTGTTGTCAGAAAAGGTAATGTTTTCCTTTGTGTGTGAGAGAGTTTTATGTGTGTACATAAATGTCCACACTGAATTGTCAAAAATGCTTTTCTTTGTCCAAGTTTTTTGTACTCGGCTCTTACAAAGAAATGGATTTTCAAGTGGACCGTCTCCAGGATGACAGACTAGAGTCATTTTGCACAGTCTGGTGCTTTTTGCTGAAAAAAAAAAACGAGGAGACTTAAATTTCCCAACCCACACTCAGAAGCAGCAAGCATCCCTGATGAAATTAAACAAGTCTAGAACATGTTCACCTGACCTGTCCTAGTCATGTCACCTTTAGATGGTTGTCAGGGATACTAGTATGTTAAACCAGTGGAGGTTGGATGCTCTGGTGAGGTGAGGGAACCCTGTGGCAAGAGTCAGCAAAGGTTCTGCATCAATAATGCAGCAATGCTCCACTTCCCTAGTTTAAACGCACCATTTGGAGGGCTGCACTGGGAGTGAAATCTCTTAGGAAGCCAACATGTTGATTGAAATGGCTTTCTTGATGTGTGTGTGAGAACGAGAGCTTCTTGGCGTCGACTAACAACATGGGGGTTAACACACTGATCCAAACCAACCACTGGAAGTTGTTTTCTCCATTTTTCTGCCCCTTCCTCTCTGTGAGTGTGTCTAAAAGAGGAAATAGTGCCCCCACAGCTGTTTTGTGTCTGGTCTGTCAGAATGGGTGACTGGTCTTTGTGCAGTCATCATATATTTGAGAGGCTGATTTGCATGTGGAGTCGTGTCAGACGGAGAGTTGTGACGGCTCCATAGTGAGCTGTCAGCCCGAGGAGGAGTCTTCCAGCTTCAGTCTTCAGCTCTGACCTTGAACTCCAGACTCACTAGCGGTGTCATTCATTGCGTCTCTCTCAAGAGCCACATTTCCTTTCCCATGTCTCAGTGGGAGAGAGCAGGGTTTTAACCTCAATAATGAGATTTTTAATGAAGTTGTGGATTGTTTTAATGTATTTAAGTGTGCTTGATTCTACAATGGAATTAGATTAATGATTTTGGAATGAACTTCCACATTCAGGGTAGCATTCCCCCCAAATAATTCACATTAGGATTATTGTTTTTCAATCGCTGTTCTTATACTATTACATTTGTAGTTATATTCTTGGTACAGGATTTTTGTGTTACTCTTTAAACAAACAGACTCTAGCTAAGACACTGTGCAATGTTGCAAATAAGTATTTTATTATTTGATTGCAAGAATGTATCCAGTCAAGGTCAGCTCTGTATTTTTACAGGGCCTTAGGATTAGTCAGTCATTTAGGCAAACCACCAGTTAGTTGATTTTGAAAATATGTATTTTTACAAATGTATACTCTTGCTGACATTGAAGTTTTGTAGTACAAGAGGATTAAACAAATACTTCCAAACAACAGGCACCAGATTCCTACGCTTCCCGTTGATTTTGCCAAAGCAGACTTGCACACAAACACACACACACAAACTGATATGCTTCTACCCGAGCTGGTCTCAAATGGGTCTTAATTCAATTATGAAAGACTTTTATAAAAGAGACTTGTTCAATAGCTTAATTTATGAGTCTGCACACTGCAGCACTCCAAGCTCGTAGTATGACCCTCAGTTACTTTGTGAGGTGCCCCAAGTCTCAGTACTGGGTCCATTCTCATTAATAATGTGACTATTTCGGTGTGTGTTATTAGTATTGACCGGCCTTGCAGAGAGCAGGCAGCCAGTTATTGGCTGGGATTTGGATCTGCCGTGTGTGTTGATGGGGCCCCGAGTTTAATCTGCAAAGGGATCTCAGATGTCTCTCAGGCTCACTAATGATTATAAGCATGCAGCTTTGTCACCAAATAGTGAGAAAGGAAGAGAGAATATAGAGATTTGAAGAAACGGAAAAGACATTAAAATTCAAAGAATTGAATTAAGAATTAAAGAAAATATCAATAAAAATAAGTCAGAAGTCAGAAAATCATTTTAGAAATGAGCTCAAAATCTCAAATTCTCATCTCATGTCTGAGTGTTCTTGTTAAGTTGTTGAAGTGCTCATAACTGTCCTGTGCTTTCTGTAAGGGCCTATTTAATACATGCACACTGCCACCATGTGGTCAGTAAGGGCACTGCATTGAAAAAGTGAAAGGGAATTTGAGTGCAGTGTTGGCTGGATTGCTGCCTCTTGGCCAGAGGCAAGATGATTGCACAGTGTATCTCAGCACCCAGTATTACCTTGGGAAGTGCCATGTGGGTCACCAGCAATGAGTTTCAGCATCGCCCACTGTTTTTGTCTAATCAGTGATTTCATGCCATTTTCGAATGTGTAACCAGCTCTCGGGCACTTTGGAGGGAATCTGTTTCCTTGGCATATTTGGTCACTGGGGTGTGAAGAGGTAATGTAGGGTGAAGCACAGCTGGAGCGGGTGGTGACGGGAGTGTTGAATTTGTAACTGAGAGCTAAATCTCTCTGTCGTCAGTTTGGTCGAGATTAATCTGTTGAAAACCACCTGCTAGTTTGTTGGCAGTGCTTGGTCTTCCTCCCACTCCACAAGTCCTTTCCGTGGTTACGACGAAACACACTTTTCCCTATGGCTTGTGTCTCTGTAGCATTCTCAGAGTGGCAGAACACTATTTTTGTGTATTTTCAGGAAAGGTCCCTATAGTGTGCATGTAAGCAGCATAAGAACTGAGTGTTTTTCTTGAGGTGGTTTCATCACCATCATTATCTCACTGCTCTCACTTCAATACAGCCTTTCACTAAAAGATTCTGAGCCATGCCTGTTATTTCACTTAGTTCAGCTCCATATAATGATTGTTAAAGATTTTTGCAGATGTATGGGTATAAGGATTTTTTCCTTCTTTTGTTAAATAGGTAAGTGTGCATGAGCATACATGATTTTGTATTGTGTGTGATTTTGAGTGATGACAAAATCACTTAATCAGAATTTTGAATCGATTCATTGAAACTTACCATTGACCAAGTATTTTGCTACTAATTTATTAAATTTATGCGTTTTACATCTATGCGTTAAAATATATATATTGAATCATTAATTGGAACAGATTCATCTGATCCATCTCATTGCATTTTAGCAGATGCTTTTATCCAACAGTTGATATGCGATAATGATTATCAGCATGTGCAATTTATAACTATTATACATTTTAATACATATTATACCAAATGTATTTTTTTTAAATAATATACCAAATATCCACTATACACATCCAGACCTGGAATGTTCCTAGTTCCTTATATTCCTGTCCCTTTTTTTATTTATTTATTTATTTATTTTTGGTGCATCTATAATGATGTATCAAGGTCCATAAATCAAAGGAATATCTAAACAGACAGGATGTGAAGTGTGGGAAATGATTAAGACAGTGGTGCCCTAGGGCATGCTGGGAAGACTCTGAGCAAAGGCATTTGAGTCATGGTTTACACCTGTTACATACTGTCTTTTGAAACAAAGTATTAATTGTAGGATAAAGTTGAAGACATGTAGACTGCCACAATACAGGTTGCATTGTGATGATGATTTTCCTTTGTTCTACTGTAAATGTTTTGTTGATGATATTAGCAGTTTACTGTAACTCCAACAGCAAAGGCCATGGGTTCAATTCCCATGCTATGAAAGTCACTTTGGATTAAAGAGTCTGCCAAACGCTGAAATGTAAATATTATCATAAACTTGTATATGATTGGCTTGTTTCGTGACTAATGGAGTTCTCATATCTTGTTTCCTGCAGAAAGTTCTACTACATCACTCTACTGAGAGACCCTGTTTCCCGCTACCTTAGCGAATGGAGGCACGTCCAGCGGGGGGCGACATGGAAGACGTCCCTGCACATGTGCGACGGACGGACACCAACGCCCGAAGAGTTGCCGCCCTGTTACGAGGGCTCAGACTGGTCGGGGTGCACTTTGCAGCAGTTCATGGACTGCCCCTACAACCTCGCCAATAACCGCCAAGTACGTATGCTGGCTGACCTCAGCCTGGTTGGATGCTACAACCTCTCCACAGTTCCTGAGAAGAGGCGCTCACAGCTGCTGCTAGAATCGGCCAAGAAAAACCTACGAGACATGGCTTTCTTCGGCCTGACGGAGTTCCAGCGGAAGACGCAGTACTTATTCGAGCGCACCTTCCACCTCAAGTTCATCCGGCCCTTCATGCAGTACAACAGCACGCGGGCGGCCGGCGTGGACCTGGAAAATGACACGATACAGCGCATCGAGGAGCTCAACGATCTGGACATGAAGCTGTACGACTACGCCAAAGACCTGTTTCAGCAGCGCTACCAGTACAAGCACATGCTGGACCGCCGGGAGCAGAGACTACTGAGAGGACAGGGGTCTTTCCACAGCCCGTTCCGAGAGGACGGAGTCGGAGGAGAGGGTACGGCACGCCTGCCAACCGAGGACTACATGAATCACATCATCAACGGATGGTAACCGCCCACCCCTCTCCAGAGAGACCAAAAAAGAGACACAGTAACAAGGAGAGGGGGAATAAACAGACCCAAGTGGAATGTCCATTCTCAGATGGGAGAGTTCAATGTTCCATCCTTTGGGTGGGAATATGGGACCAGGGACAGTTCAAGAAATAAGTCTGTGAGCGTTTCGCTTAGTGCCGCATCTCATAGGTCTTTTTAAAACAAAAGTTACGGCATAACATTAATATTAAATTATTATTGATTTTTTTTTCTCGACCTCCGTGCTGCAGTGTTTCTCAAAAAGAGTGACTGAAACAAACAAACAGGTTTTAATGTCTGATTCACATGAATATCTGAGAATCTGAACTCTTTAGGAAATATAAAGATTGTTTTTATATACATATATATAAATATGTATAAATCTTAGATTGCCTTTTTTTTAAACCTGGTGTGAAGTGGATGGAGCCAGTCACAAGTGGTTGGAAATTACTAACAGATGTTGTGAGTATGATTTTATAGATATATCTTAATATATATATATATATATATATATATAACACAAAAGAGTCCCATTTTCCATGAATGTTTTTATATTTTTTTCCCCCCTTTGAGTGTCGATTCCTAAACCAGATTCCCATAAGCCCTGGAGATTGTATTGGAAAGCCATTCTTGATAGACGTATCCAACTGTAGTATTGATACCCAAAAAACGATTATGCCAACATGTTTTGTTTGCTTTTTAAGCATGTGCTAATTTATACAGTATGCACTGTATGTGTTTGTTTTTGCACATTTGCTGTGATCCTTTTACCCATAATGCAGTGCAGTAAGCCCACATTTTGCATTGTAAATCATGTACCTTGAATGAACAAAACCCTTCTCTTCATTTACCGATCAGGATTCACATCACCATTTGTCCTCGTTAATTGTCAAGTTTGCGCGCATGTAAAATGTGTTAATTGAACTTGCACTGAGCATGTTGGGGCTTGACATCCCTCACAGATAGTTCTTGTTTGACTCCGTGTCTATGGAGACTCCTTAACTCGCATCTCACACTTCCCTCCAGCTTAAACCCAAAATAAACAGACTGCTATTGAAGCCATGTTTAGAACAATGCTAAAAATGCTTATGGGAAAAGAGTGAAGAATGGATCATATGTTCCGTCTGTCTCTCTCAGTCAGAATATGGAGATCAGTGCTGATTAAAATCAAGAGACTGGTGAGGAAAGTGTGACCCTTGCTGTATGTGTGTGTGTGTGTGTGTGTACGTTAATGTATACAAGTGTATACTGGATATATTTGAGATGTCTTGAGTTTGCTTCCCAACAATGTTCATTACTGTGAGTATTTCTGTTATTCAGGACACCTGGATCTTTAAAATTACCAATAAAAAGATATTCCCATTTTTAAAACACGGTCAGTTTGGTCATTTTTACTTAAATGTGCTGTTGTGTTAAATGTTTTTTTCTTTCCTCTAAAGTAGTTACTCCAGTCTTCAGTGTCACATGTTCCTTCTGAAATCATTTGCTGATTTGCTGCTTATAAAACTAATTCTAATAATAACAGTGTTTATTTTTTTGTGGAGACCTTGACCATTTTCCAGGTCCACGCCTTTTTTCAGGATTCTTTGATGAATAGAAAGTTCAAAAGACCAACATTGATTTGAAATAGAAATCTTTTGTCATTTTTGATCAGGTTAATGCATCCTTGCGGATTAAAATTTATTAAAAAAAAAAAAAAACATTACACCAAGTATTTGAATGGTAGTCTATTATACTGGTAGTGTAAATATAAGTAGTGTGCACACAAGGTTTATGAACCATGTTGTTCAGGTCATTTTTATTGCATTGTAGTATACCTTGATGTTTTGGGATTGTGTGGATAATATTGTGCTCTAATATTTACGGTAACATTTGAATTCTGGATGGTATAACATTATATAATTGCATTCACTTACGACTCTGTTTACAACCTGAACACACTCTGAAATTCAGCCTTTAAAACACTTTAATCTCAGGAAACCCAACAGCTCTGTGTGAAAGTGTTGGAACAATCACAGGTTTCCTCCCCATGTCTTACAGAACAGTGTTTCTGTTGTTTGAGTTAATCAGCAGCTCTCTCCTGAGTGTTAATTATCTTTTAGAGGGTGTGTGTGTGTGTGTGTGTTCAGTCTCCCAGGAACAGTCTCGATGTTATGACATTTCCTGTGGAGAACAATTGTCATTACTTTTTGCCTGACTCGACAGTTTTCAATGACAAAAAATAAGAATCTCAAAAGAGTTATTCAAAATATCTATATTCATTAAGTGTCATATTTCAATACAGCAGTCTTACCAGGTCAATAAGAATGTGTTGTGATTATATTACAATTGTACCTTTTTAAAAAATGGTCTTTTTCTCAGGTGGCCAAACCTGTGCGTCTTTCTTCACCTCTACGTCACAGTTTGTGTTCCCCTGAGAATGGAGCTGAAATCATCTGCTGTTCCTCTGAGAGCTTCATCTGAGACGCTGATGACACTGCTCTGTATGGAGGCAATTTAATGCCATATATATTTGCAAGAGAATTGAAGCATTGCAAAAGAAAAAGAAAATATTGAGAAAATATTGAGAAAAATAAATGTGCTTTTTTAAACAAAAATAATTGCAAAAGAAAATTAAGTATTGCGAGAAAAAAGTTTTGCAAACAAAAATAAAGAATAGCCAAATATAAATGAAACAGAGCAAAAGCAATGATTTTGCAATGCATATTTTCCATGGCCATATCTACTAATTTACTTTCTTTTCTTTTGCAATGCTTCAATTCTCTTGCAAATATATATATGGCATTAAATTGACTCCATAGCTCTGCTGTAACCACAGAGATCCAGCCCAGCAAAAGCTCAGGGATGGCCACTTATCTCACTTGTTTTTATTGTTCTTTGTGAGACCGGTGGGATTGGTTTTTGTGTTGTGTTCGAAACTAAAGGCCAACATGGACTTCAGAGGTTTACAAGGAACACAATGTTGCATCACACCATAAAGTTTCATCACTCTCTTGAATATGTCCAATAAAAGGGCAGTCAGTTTTGAATGCGAAATATGAAGAAAAATATACAATCAACATTTAGTATAGTAATATAAATGGTCACTTGGAAGAAGCTAGTCCACTCAGGCAGATGTTAACATGGATGTGACAACGTTTGTCTTCAAAAATCATGAACGAAACTATCCTACATATGCATGAATTAAAAAAGAAATACGATCCAGACTACATTAAATTATTAGAGGTTTGTTACTTAATTGGGTCACCACTTCAGAGCCAACATAACATTCTTGAATACTGACAAAAAACTACAGTGTGGTACCATTAAACAAACATCTTAATGACAGCAGATCTCAGGATATTAAAATAAATAAATGAATAATTGCTGGAGCTGTGGCACAGTGTTCACAACACACACTTTCCACTGTGCTCATGGGTACACAGGTGTGAATCTGGCCTACGTCACGTCCCAAAACCATTCCTCAACTGCCTGGACAAGAAAAAAACAAACAAACAAAAAAGGCTGAAGCTACAGCACCAATTAAAAGTCATGAAGCTTTTAATAATAATAATAAATACTTTTATTCAGCAAGAATGCATTAAATTGATCAAAGTGACTGTAGAGACTTTCACAATTTTAGAAAAATAAAACTTTCTTTTTCAAATGCATGCTGTTTTTTATTATTATTATTTTAGTTTACTGAATATTTTACTTTCATTTAAAGAATCTTTCAAATGATTTCTGAAGGATCATGTGACACTAACGGCTGGAGTAATATTCAGCTTTGCCATCATAGGAATACATTTTAAAATATATTAAAACAGAAAATAGTTATTGTACGTAGTAATTTTACAATATTCATATTTTATCATATAAAGGCAGCCATGGTGAGCATAAGAGAGACTTCTTTCAAAAAGATTAAATATTAAACCTTACCAGTCCCAAACATTCAAATGGTTGTGTGTTTGCTATTTCATATTACAATTACACTTGCTCTCCATTGTTCAAGCTCTAGCTTTCTGTCAATAGTGATCAGTCAGATAAAGCAATGGTGATCAGGGACTAGTAGTCAAGTGGAGCGCGGGGACTGATATTAAAGTGAATGTAAGGGTGTACAGTCTTCACACTGGAAGGAATATGGCAGCAGTGTGTATTTTAGCTCTTTAAATCACATTTGCCTTGTTTTCCTTATCATAAGTGTGTCAGCTGCACCCCACAAAAGATTGAATTTTCTCACACACAGCTTTTGATTCAGCTTGAAAACTACTACAGAACATAAGACTACAGATCATATCACTTCTCTCCATCCAACACAACCAACCAAAATCTGATTTAAGCCATTAGTTAAATTGAATCATATATTTAGGCTTGAGTGGTTCTGCATGTTCTGCACACCTACCTATAATCAATTCAAGTCAAGGAAATGTACTAAAGCTGAAAAGTGGACTGCTACATGGCCTAACCATCAGACCCACCAGCGATTATTCATTTCATTTCAAGCCAACCTGGAAAAAAGCCATGCTCTTCATGGACACCAGAGAGCACTAGAGGACTAATAATGCCATTGATCTAATGCAAGTTGGGTTGGTTGTAATTGTTTTTTCTATTTAATGTAACTATTTTATCTGTGCAGATATGTTTGTGTTCATACAACATCTGTATGTATCGGTTTATGTCAGTCTGTATATATATTTGAGTCTGAAAGCATCCAAACTCCCATGCTATCAGAGTATTTACTGAACTTACTTCTCGACTGTTGATTCTTCAGGTCTGCAGGTGTGTACTTTCCAATTGTTTTTCCATACTATATCCACCATCTTGGCATTGTCCACTGATCTGGATGTTCTTTGGCCTGTAACATACAACATAAAACCAAAGCACACTTATTCAAATGCAGGGGGGGTGTATGGATTTGTGTGATGTGAAAATGAAGACTGACTTTCTGGTGTGAAATTAATTTAGCCTTCATGGCCACAAGACTCTAAATGGACATTTACATCAGATGAGTTCAATTCCTGCTCAAATAATGACAATTATCTGTGCTTGTAAGTGCTGAATGTCCATAAGATGGAGCTGTGGGTTTAGTTTTGTCACATGCTGCTTGTCCTTTTGTTTGTGATTCATTTTCAGCAGTGGAGGGTGTTTAACAGGATGGCAACCATCACAGAGATACACAATGAGACAAGAAATTATTAAAAATTTATTTTTTCATTTTATTTATTTATTTTCTTTGTGTCACAGTTCATCATTGACCTTGGTTACCAAGAACAGTAACTTTTGATTAAAAACATATTTAAAACTTTAAAAGTCAATATTTCAAATACTTTTTTTTTTTTGGCCTTAAAAATATTTCAGATTTAATAAATAAATAAATAAAGCAATCTTGGAACATAAAAGTGTCCAAACATTGGTGTCAGATGCCACTTTCAAAGAATGCCCTTGAATGACGAAATGCTTTTTGTCTGCTTTGAGTTTTCACGTGCTGAAACATCTGCCATTTTAAAGCAAAGGCATTTAGTGAGGTATTAAAATGTGTCATGATGATCCATTCGAATGAATCGAAAGCGTCGTTTACGATTAAATGATTCACTGCAATGAATCGGACTTGCTACATAATAATAATAATAAGGTGAGGAAGCACACCGACTCACTAGAATCAATCACTTTCCAACAGGACATTAGCTAGAGTAGTGTTTGTTCAAAGTTGACTGAGATAAATATGTGGAAACTATCCAAAGTTCTGCTAATTTGAAAGCTATGAAAACTGTATCCCGTATTCATCCTTTGTGCCTTCCTAAGATGTAATTTTATTACCCTGATTTTTTATTTATTTATTTATTTTATTTTTTTGTGACTCTGGCAATAATTCTGTGTATTCTTGTATATATATTTTTTTCTTTTACTTTGTCTTTGTGTATAATTGTAATTGTATTGCCTTAAAGGGGTCATACATGCTCTTTTACAAAAGTCTTGATTTTGTTTTGGTGGTGTACTAGAACGTGCTCTAATGCTATTTTTCACATAATTCACATTATTACAACCTTTCTCCCCAGCCTGACACAAACGACTCGATTAGTTCAGGGTTTGATGAAGGCCCGCCTTCCGAAAAACGAAATGTGTTGTGATTGGTTAGCTGGTCCTCACTGCAGAACACAAGATCCAGGGGGTGGGGCTGGATCCACATCTAGGGGGTGGAGATTGGTAGGTTAATAAATGTCCGATCATTAAATCGTTATTTAAAACTACAAAAAGGAGACAACAACGGAACAGGAGAGGATGGCATTTTTTCAATCTCCACAAGGACGTGTACCACGACAGATCAATATTGTTTGTCGCGGACAACTACTGATTTGTAATGCTATGTACTATAATAAATGATAACACACTTGTTCTTTGCTTTGTTTTATTTTAAATAAGGTGTAACATTAAACTATATTACAGTGCTCATAAACGCACACAAAACTCAAATACATACGGAGGGAGGGGTTCTAGCAGACCAATCACAGCGCTTGCGTTCCGCGTAGGCTACGGCGTATACCTGTGCGTCTATACGTAGGCTACGGCGTATACCTGTGCGTCTATACGTAGGCTACGGCGTATACCTGTGCGTCTATACGTAGGCTACGGCGTAGGTTCGACACAGAAATATAAATTGGGCTTTAAGGCCTTTCCACACTGAGCACGAAAAAGCGAAACGAATTTGGGACACGATGTCACGCTGAAATAAAACAACAGATTCCTATGGATGCTTCCACACAGATGGCGAACATTCACGAATGTTTTTTTTTCGTCCAGTCCGACGAATCTTTTCAGTTTCACAAAGCGAAAACACGGGCCGTCCAATAAGATTTGAGCTAGGAGTATCCTGGATAAGAGAGTGGATGCTGAGTTCTTGTTATCGTTGGTATTTGAGAACAGATTTATTCTCACATGTTCTTCATACAGAATAATATTTCTAATAATTCTCCACCGAATCATATGATCTGTAGAGCACCGTCCGTTTTCTTCCACGTGCGCGAGTGTTATGAGTCAGAGCGCGTTCACTCTCTAGTCTAGATCTTCCGTATTTAAAAAAAAAAAAGAATAATAATCATCGAGTGAAACATTTTTTCTACACATGAAATATGAAAGCAAATAGACATGATTATGACAAAATATTTTCTGTATGTGGTTTGAAGGCAGCTCTTTTTTTATGGCAATAAAGGATGTTTATGACTAATATTAGCAGTGTAGCGTTTGCTTATTATTATAGAATAATAATCAACTATAAATCACAATCGGAAGTTATTACAAGCACTCAGTGATGGTTTAAAGTGGGTAAGCAAATATACATTAATAATTAAATACATTTTCAAGAGTAGCTTGATGCTAATTGTACTTTTAATTATATTTTAGGATGTAGCCTATTCTTGTAAGCATTATAGATAGCTTGTGTTTCTGGTGTAGAACCAAACTTTGTTTATCTTAGTTTAGATGTTAAATCCATATATATATGCGATACATATCTGAGGAAAAACATTGTTGTTCGGCGCCACCTAGCGTGCAGGCGTGAATTAGCAGAAGGCGAATATTCGTTTCGCGCTCGGTGTGAAAGCAACATTCGCGGACGATTCGCCTCGCTTTTTCGCATCGCGCTCAGTGTGGAAAGGCCTTTACGGCGTTTCAGTATTGCCCTGCCCCTTGCCAAAACAGCAAGTTCGTCAATATTTCTATTATCAATTTAGACCTCGAGAATTTTGAATAAGAGGATCGCGCAGAACCTTTGCACGCACAGATATTGCAAGACATATTAAAGTTGTAATGTTATTGTTGTTGTTGTTTTTTTGGCTAAATCACGTTTTAGATAGGATGTCAACAACAGCTTAAAAATAACTGCATTGTACAGATAAGTGCAACGGTAATATGTATAATGTTTATTGTTCTTTAATTCTAACATTATAACATGAATTGCACTGAAACTGTTATACAGTTGAATTTATTTATACCATAGTCCGGCATATTTGTGGCGGCATATATATGCAAATTAATTCTCTGCCAGCAGGAGGTGCTGTTGGAGCGGAAGAGAGCGAGGTTTCCCTGGTAACGCTGCACACAAAACAGAGCTCCGCTCACAAACGCTGCTTTGTCAGACATTATATGCAAGATGAAATGAAAATGACATCCAAAATTTTTTGAAAACAGTTGATTTCCATCAGAAATACAGTGATATATAAACACCCGCACTGGGTTTCGATTTTGAAATGTGCAGAGCTCAACCAAGCGTTCTCCCCACCCACCAACTATTCAGATTTCTGATGTCACAAATACAGGAAAACAACTTTGTAGTCCAAATGAGCCGTTCGCTGTAGTTCTTGAAAAGGGATTTTTAAAAAAACTAAATATCTCCTTTTGGAGTGGACTTTGAGATTTGTAACCTTGTAGATCGTTTTATGCCCAAACATACACACTACACACTGACTAAAATTCAAAAAATGAAAACGCATAATAGGACCCCTTTAAGATTTTAATGTTTGTACTGTTTAATAATAAAAAATAGCTAGAGTAGCGTTCAAGATGAAACGATACATTCTAGTTAATCATTTCATACTGAACTCTACTCTAGCTACTGTTTTTTTTTTTATCTTTTATTCTAAACACATGAGTGTAAACATTTATTCAAACAACAACCACATGAATTATGAATTCCTCAGTGGGCAGTGCCCATGAATACTATCACATTTCAGTGTGTAAATGTCTTCACACTTGCACACACAGACTGATTCCACTGACCTCATCTCCAAACACCATCTGGGTGAACGAGAGCTTCTCAAATCCCAAACTTTAATGGTTTTTCAGCCAGAACGACTGGGTTACTTCCAAGCCATGTAACACACACTTCTTGGATCTTCCCTGCGACTTAGGCATGACAGGGTGATCTTTCCTCGCTACACAGAATGTAGCTTTTGTTCATTAAACTGTGGCGATATATGCAAAAACATAATTTAAGTTACAGCATTAATTCCTATTAAAATATGTCTCTAATTATCATATATAGCCTAATTGTATGGTTATTTTTATTTTATAAATAGTGTCCCTTAAATAGCTTTCTGATGTCACATGTAGTGTAGCTAACTACTTTTTCAAATGAGTAAGTTGTTTTTTAAATGATGTAGCCTACCTGTATAAGCGATATAGCTTTCCCAAAACTATTATATACGGTGCTTGTTAATTGCTAAAACTTCATGAATATTACATAATGAAACATGAATAACATTTTATACACCTAAATTAGCAAGGCTGAAGATGATATTAGCAAGGCCGGTAGATGATCAGCAAACACCTGCCACTGTGCGTTTTCCCATGAGCAAATAAATACCCAGTCCAACAGCAAAAATGACTGCCGCTACCAAAAATCCACACTATTGTTGTACACCTGCAAATGAATGTTGATCTCACAGCTTATTCACAAATGAGACTCCAGGATTCAAGAGCTAGTGAAAGAGGATGACAGGAGAAAGATACTGATACACATACAGTATCTTTCCTCAACAACTCCACTATTTCTTGTCTCTGTATGTAAACCTGCTGTGCTAATGACTCCTGCTGAAACTAATGAAGAATAAGACACAGAAAGATTGATCAGCACTGATTGTGCTTATCAAACACTATTGGATTAATGTGGTCCATTCAGCTGCCCACATCTGCGATATGCAGGCCCACTTACTTACAAGGAATTTCAGGACATAATACATCCATTTTGACAAACCTTTCCATATGCACATTGGATAGTGATTTAAATATCATATTGCCACATCAGGTGACTGATAATGCTTTTATGTAAATGTTAACAAGCATGAAACATGCGGTCAGCATGAGTGCAATTAACATAAGAGTAAAAACATTTTATGAAGAAAATATGAGTGACATTTACATGCAAAAAGCTATTACCATGAAGCAAGAGTGTTACATGTGGTTTCCAAGGTGTTAGTTCATGGTTCAAGTGTTTTTAGCATTTGATATGAGGTTTCTGTGGTGTTACTTACTGGCAGAAGTCTGAAGTGAAATATTATGGCCCTTAGGCCCCATATACACAAAACCAAGAATACATAATTAAGCTGGAGCCCATGTTAACAATTCAAGTTCTATCATAGAATACTACCATAAACATGTGACAGGATAATAGTGCCAAAACATTGGAAAAATCCTTCTTTTGGCCTAGGCTGGCAGTGGCTGATATATTCTGGTCAAATGTGTAATAGTGCTATAAGAGCTCGCTTCAGCACTTACCTCTGAATTCAGACCTGCATTACTCACATTTCAATTACAGATCACATTACTCCCATCATACCTCTCTAGAATACCAATTCATGGGATGATTACCTTTCTTCCTCCCTATCATCTGGAGAAAAATGAGACTTTCAGACTGAACAGCTACTCGTGGAGTTTCTTGTCTCCTGAGTGTTGAATGGTTTAGCATTTAGATAGCAGCCATGAAAGAAATTAAATATGAGAGAGAGAGAGAATGTATGTGCTGAATTAGAACAAGAACTGAATTACAATGAAACCCACAAAATAAGATTAATGTAAAATTATGTAACTTTACAATATCAAGAACAGGATTATGGGTTTTTGTGCAGAGATAAAAACATACCTTTGAACTTGGTCAGTCTGTTGAAGGTAATTGGATCTATGGACCTATATATAAAAAATTATAAAAATGTCAATAAAAATTATATATATTTATTTATTTATGTGTTTGTGAGTTTGTGACCCTGGACCACAAAACCAGTCTTAAATCGCTGGGGTATATTTGTAGCAATAGCCAAAAATACATTGTATCGGTCAAAATTATAGATTTTTCTTTTATGCCAAAAATCATTAGGATATTAAGTAAAGATCATGTTCCATGAAGATATTTAGTGAATTTCCTACCATAAATTTATCAAAACTTAATTTGTGATCACTAAAAACTTAATTTAGACAACTGTAAAGGCAATTTTCTCAGTAATTAGTTTATTTTTGCACCCTCAGATTTCAGATTTTCAAATAGTTGCATCTCAGCCAAATATTGTCCTATCCTAACAAACCATACATCAATGGAAAGCTTATTTATTCAGCTTTCAGATGATGTGGAAATCTCAATTTCGAAAAATTTACACATGTTTTGGGGTCCATGGTCACACACACACACATATATATATAATGTATATTGAATATATATCTATTTTTGATCAAATATATGCAGCCTTGGTGAGCAAACTTTTCAAATTCCCAAATTTGTTCATTTTAAATATGCTTGCATAAAGTCAATCTTTAAGTCACCTTTATTTAATTATATAGCGTTATTAACGATACAGATTGTGTCAAAGCACCTTTACAATATCAAATAGGAAAATAGTGTGTCAATAATGCAAAAGGACATTAGTAAACACTCAATTTTCAGTTAAAGGCAGTTCATCACTGAAATCAGTGAGGTCATCATCCAGCTCATTTCACTTTAAATAGTAATCAAGTCGACAATATCCCTGGAAATTAAGTGTGCCCAACTAAGCAAGCCAGAGGCGACAGCGGCAAGGAACCAAAACTCCATCGGTGACAGAATGGAGAAAAAAACCTTGGGAGAAACCAGGCTCAGTCAGGGGACCAGTTCTCCTCTGGCCAAACGAACCAGCAGTTTGTTCCATGCTGCAGCAAAGTCAGATTGTGCAGAGGACTCATCTGTTTCCAGTGGAATTTAAGTTTTTTAAAGACATTCCTCTGCATCAAAAAATTCACAGCATTACAAGAGAAATATAAGTGAGTGACAACGAGAAACATGGCATTTCAAAGAGTTTCTCCTAGAAATTAAGGAACAAAATAACAGACGTTCCTGAAGATGACTGTTACTGAATAAAGGGTGAAGGAGGGTGTGCAGGGTGTCAGGAGTGTCGTCTATGCTGCATGCTGATGTTGGTGGTAGGTCAGAAAATGAGCGTTCATTGTGTGTGTGTGTGTGTGTGTGTGTGTGTGTGAAAACAGCAGGTGGGTTCATGTTGAGGTCAGGGTCAGCTCACTGTCTCTCAACGGAGAGCTTAAGTTTGCCTTTGGGGACTGAACAAATCTCTCCCGCACCCCCTTTACATTTTACATAACTCATTCATTCTGACGTGAAATGCCCTTCTGTGAGACACTGAAAGCATCTGACACTCTGCTACAGGTGTGGACTTTGTCCGTTTGTGACATGCATTATTATATTTCAGTAAGAATTACTAAGACATAGTTACTTAATCAGTAAATAATCATGAAATTCAGGAAAGGACAAAAATCTTTAAACAAATATGAACAAACTACATTTGTTTGGTTTCTTCAAAGCCAATGGAGTCCTGTTGAATCTGTGTTATCTGTGTCTTTGCATGTTTTCACAAGGTTTTAAAATTGTACTTTGGACCAGTGGGGAATATTTGACCGTCATATCACCTCTGTGGTGAATTATTTACTTAATCTCGCTTCACACCAAATTCTGCACTGCTTACAGATAGAGAAAGAACTTTTCTTCTTTTCAGTCTTTCTTTTTGCTGCATGTTGCTGTGTACGTTTCTCTCTCATTCTGACATTGATGGTGCTGTCTTTCTTTTGTTTTATGCACACGTGGTGTAGAATGTTATGGTAGGATTTGATCAATCTTAGTTCACATATCCATCCCATTTGCTTTTCTCCCTAAAGTATTTGTTTCTTATAGCTTGGTTGCTCTATTAGAAACAAAAAACAAGTAAATAACTCAGCACAACTGAAATTAGAAGAATAAAAAATCTAGTTCGTCTTAAATCCAATTACATCATAAAGAAGTCAGGTTTTCCTTTAGGATTGGTAATAATGTCAAGAATGTTAATAAATGTCTACCATTACATTTTTGAAAGTCAGAAAGGTTTTTTTTATTTTATTTTATTAATTGATTTATTTGGAGACTGGCACTTACAGAGCCCATGCAATATTTGATGGAAATGTTTTATTTATCACAACAAGTTAAGTTTTGAATAAAGTTTCCAAAAGTCGAGTTTTCACAACAACATTGAAGTACCATTTTTGGTTCCCCAAAGAACCTTTTAGTGAACATTTCTTAAAAGAAACATTATTGTCTTAGCGTGAAGGACATTTTAATAATCTGAAGGACCTATTTCCACTATAAATAACCTTTTGTGCAGTGGAAAGGTTCTGTGGACATTAAAGGTTCTTAATGGTGCCATTAATGCCAGTAAAGAACCTGTAGGTTGAGTGTAGGTTGTCAATATAACATTGCAATTCAGAATTACATGCAGTGATGTATGCCTTCATTGAATTAACCTACTAAATGTTCATTACAGAAAAATATGCACCCTGTAAGGCACAAAGTAGATGTTCACTTTCAAATAGAAATCGCCTCCAATCTCAAAACTACTCATTAGACACCCGCCTCCTCTCAAAAGGCATCTGTACATAACCACATCATCAAAACCCCCTGTAGATCAAATCAAAAAACCCTAAACATTTTCCACTACATCCAACATTTCGAACTCTTTAGTTGTTATTGTTGTCAATCCGTCCTTGCCTTTCACATGATGAATGTCAAAACTGTTCCCTGCAGCAGCAAATTCCATCTTATCTGTCTGTATTGCACATTGTGTATAAGAAAACTATGGGACTGGTTTGTAAGTACTATAATCCATGCAGGATGAAAGGTCAAAGCCCAATTTTCCATGGTGGACTATTACTGTTGTGTAGAATTACACTTCTTTGAATATAATATATAACTACTTTTCCATACCAGCAGAATCTGTCTGCAAGAGATAACAGCACCTACAATGAAATAAACTGACAGGGTGATGATGGAACAATGAATAAACACATGACTAGAAGGTGGACAGTTGCTGGGATTGCTGATTTAATGATTGTCTTGGACAATAATAATAGCATTCATAAAAATACATAATTTGAAAACTAAACCATCATCCCTTTTATAATCGTTCAGTGCACTCTTAAAAATAAAGGCATTGATGGTTCTACGGATCTATAGAACCTTTTCATTGTACAAGGTTCTTTATTGGGGGAAAAGGTTATTTAGATTATTGAAATATTCTTCACACTAAGAGAAAAAAAAAATTCTAAGAACTGTCTAAGAACTAATTTTTAAGAACTGTTAACAGAAATGTTCTACTGTATGCGGAACCCAAAATGGTTCTAATACATTGCTACAAAAAAAATCCTCAGACATTTTAATCATGTTAGTGATATAGATTATGAATTTATTCTGAAATGTTCTGAAAAGAAGTTGGAAGGAAATAAAGGATAAAATGGAAGATTTATAACCACATTATTGAAACAATGAACTGATACTCTAATGGTTATTTTAGAAAACCACATGTGCTGTTTTAAGGCATGGGCGTGTGCCAACTTTCCTACAAGATGGAATTTCAGCAGCAAGTGGCAATTGTCTTTGTTCAGTCATGATCTGACAAGCCCCCATGAAAATGGTTTTAAATTACAACATACACGAATAACCTGCGAAAAAGAGGTGAACTGGATGACAGCAATTTTATCAGCATGTTTCCTTCTCTGCGGTTCTTCACAGAGACCTTATTGCTCTGAAGAACATGTGGCAGAGAGAGTGGACTCGGCAGGCGGCCCCATCTGAGAGGAGGACGGGTGGCAGGGATGCCCATCCACTGAGATGAAAGCCACTGCTTTAGTAATTAAACTTTGCAGGTTCCAATTCGGTCTCAGTGACGCCACGTCAATTACCCACAGCTCTTCCAACCACCTGCCGTCTTCTATCCACAAATTGCTTATAATTAATGCAATTTTCTTCATCGGGCACAATAAGGGTTGAGCTGAGGAAGCCTCACATCATTATCTCATGCTCAGAGAATTCAGTGGATTTAGGTAACATGCCCTTTGTGACTTGATTTGCTATTCAGTCCTGCTGTGTTACCTACATGCTGAACAAAAGTAATTTAATCAGTCGAACACATATTTGTTTGATCGTTTTTTCAGCTCTTTGTTGTTAGACGCTGACCTAAAGCCTGTATTGATTTGGAAGCTGATGTTTATTATGCCACATTGTCTAATGGGCATCACAGCTGTTTCGCGTCTTGCGTTTAGAATTATATGTTAAACACACTGATCACAAGCTTATTGATCTTGTTTGATTAGTTTGCCCAACAAAGCACAACAAAAGGTACTTGCACGTGGCGTTATATTTAAATGAGCAGTATTGGAATTACAACACCAGGCGAACAGCTTGAGTTTTTCTGTGCTTAGGATGACCTATGACCCAGGCCTTGCGTTGCTGTGTTTCAATGGACTAACATTTGCATAAGTTACATATGTCCGTTACAGTCCATTGGTCTCATTGCTCATCAACCTTGGGTCAGTCAAACAGTAAAACAGAAGGAACAAATTTCTGTAGCTGGAAAGGTAGAGAGCATAGCACTAGCGAAACAAGGTCATGATTTGATTCCAAGGTAACGCATGACTTGATAAAATGAACTGAATGCATTGTAAGTCACTTTGGATAGAAGGCTTTGCCAAATACACTTAACACATTTACATTTAAAAGTTTGCAAGGATGCATCATTAAATTAATCAAAAGTGATATGTTTTTATATATATATATATATATATATATATATATATATATATATATATATATATATATATATATATATATATATATATATATAAAAATGCAATAAAATATTTTTATTTTAAAACAAATATTGTTCTTTTGAACTTTCCATTAATCAGAAAACCTTAAAACAATCTCGGGGTTTCCACTAAATTAAGTGGCACTACTGTTTTCAACCCTGATAATAATAATAAATATTTCTTGAGCAACAAAACCAACATATAAAAACAATTTCTGAAGGTTCATGTGACACAGAAGACTGGAGTAATAGATTCTGAAAATTCAGCTTTGCCATCACAGAAATTCATTACATTTTACAATATATTAAAATATAAAACAGTTCTTTTAATTTTGAATAATATTTCACAATATTAATGTTTTTACTGTATATTTAATCAAATAAATGCAGCCTTAGTGAGCACAAAAGACATAAAACACACTAAAACTTTTGAAAGGTAGCACATATAAATAAATAAATAACCAAAACAGCAAAACAAACATGGGGGTTACACAAGGCTCTGTTTTCGGGCCTTTGAAATTGCTGTTTAGCAGGGGCTTTTTTCTTATTCACAGCATAAACAAATGATTATGCTAATATGCTAACTGCAGAGACAGTATGAATTGAGACTTAATCAGTGAGGGTGTTTTCACAAACTGCCTCTCTTAGATCCGCAGAGACAATGGGCACAATTACCAGACTGAGTTGGAGGATTCCCTCTAAGTTGTCTCAGATGACAAATCAGGTTTAGACATACTCCACAGGGCCAGACATAAAGCACTTCATCATGCCAAGAATTAGAGAACATAACAAGAAGAAAAAACGGAGAGTGAGAGGATAATAACATATTCAAAATCAAACATGAAGAGAGCTGTTAAAATGTTTTAGTGCAGGCTACACTATCCGTATAATAATGTGTAAAAAAGTCACACAAAGCAACATTATTCTTCCAAGTTGTAAGCTCTCATTTTATACATCAAAAAAGAACAAATAGAGAATCTAATAGCTTGTAATACCCTTTCTAGACTTACTAATATCTTGGATTTAGACGTGAAAGTAGCACCGGTTGGTTATGAATGAGCAGACTAATGTTTAATATTGCTGTAATGGTGATTGAATAAAGTATTCCAGATACCCACGTAAATAAATAACATACATCTCTCCATCCACATTTATTTTTCTAATTTTCCCTTACCCCAAACATGTACCCACTTTTTCCTTTTAAACATATCCTCATTCACATTCATGGCGTTACAGCAACCGATAACTATCTGTAGCGATGTCGGATGGAAAAGTATTGCATTAACAGGTTTATAAATGCAGCCCTGAATTACATTTCTATGCTTATTTCTCAATGAGAGAAAATGATTACACACTTGATGAAATCATCAAGGTATCAAGGGATGAGAATGTAATTTCGGAAGGGGTAAATGTCTGGCATTATCCAAGCTTATCTAAAGTGTTCATCTACACAGAGGGAATAGAAGTGCTTCTAAAACAGAAAGCCAATATTGACATTTTCAAGGGAAAACACTGATGGTTGTCCAGGTGTTTGATTTATGCTTGACTTGCCTCTGATCAATGTGAGATGTCCCCTGTGTCTCGGTGCTTTGATTCCTCTCATACTCCATTGTGGCTTCCAGCACCACAAATACCGTTTTAGAGCCTCTGCATTTACTGTGTTTTCCGAAACAGAGCATTTTATATTTATGTTCTTGCCTGTTGTTTTGAATTCTGTTTACACAGAACACTTTCTTACATAAAAAAAACACAAGACGCCACACAGCAGAATGGACGAATCAATGCGTTTATTTAAATGAACAAACAAAAGAACACTGATATACTAGTGAGACACCAAACAATGATAAGTATTTTGCCAACCAGCATCCAGCATATTGTTCCAAATCTTTTCAAAAGGGAACCCTTAAGTGAATGAAATTCCATGCTCAAAGTGGGCAAATAATTATAAAGTATATATAATTGCTAATTTTTAAGTTTAACAATGGTCACTAAAATAAATAAACCTAAAGGTGAAACTAATCAAAACTATATACAGTTCCCTCCAAAAGTATTGGAACAGTAAAGACAAAATTGCTCTGTTGGCTGTGGAGTCAAGACATTTACAAATATGATTAAAAGATGAATATGAGACAAAAATACAGAACGTCACATTTTATTATTAGCCGTTTCAACACATACATGTTTTACCAAATCATTGATGTGAGCATGTATTGGGATGCATACAACTGTCCCAAGTATTGGGACAGTTGAACATAAGGCAGATATAAAAGATTAAAAGCTATTATTTAGTTGCAGATCCCTTGCGCACAATCACAGCAGTGAGTCTGTGTCCATATAGACATCACCAGACTCTTGGTCTCATCCTTTGAAATGCTTTTCCCAGCCTTTAATGCAGCCAATCCCAATTGTTGCTTGTTTTGGGGAGTTTCTGTCTTTACTCTCCTCTTCAGCTGGTGAAATTCATGTTCAATCGGACTTAAATCTGGAGATTGACTTGGGCAATCTAAGACTTTCCATTTCTTTGCCCTTATAAATTCCTTGACTGAACTGGCAGGGTGTTTTGGGTCATTGTCCTGATGCAATATGAAGCACTTCCCAATGAATCTGGTGGCATTTTCTTGAATATTAGTAGGCAAGATGGTGTTGTACCCTTCCAAATTCATTCTGCTACTGTCATCATACATTAAGTCATCAGTAAAGTTGAGAAGGCCTGTTCCAGAGGCAGCCATGCATGCTCATGTCATGACACCACCTCCACCATGCTTTACAGATGAGGCTGTATGCTTGGGATTATTTGCTGTTCCCTTTTTTTCTCCACATTTTTGCTTTCCCATCACTTAGATAAAGGTTCATCTTTGTCTCTTCGGTCCATAAACACAGTTTCAAAACTCTTCTGGCTCACCTTTGTTCTTTTTTGCAAACTCTAATCTTGCCTTTCTATTTTTGGTGCTGGTCAGAGGTTTGCATCTTGCTGTGTAGCATCTGTAATTCTGTGTCAAAGTCTCCTGAGGACAGTAGATTGTCAGAGCATCACCCCAGCTTTCTGGAAGTTGTTGGTGATTTTACAGACACGTCTTTTAGGGTTCATTTTCACAGCTTTTATGATTTGTCTGTCATCAACTACTGTTGTTTTCTCAGCCGATCAGGTCGTTGTTGGTTGCTGGTGTCGCTGGTGGTTTCCAAACTCTTGATTTCTCCATGCCCTTTGTTTTTGCTAGAGCTATAATTGACTTCCTCTTTTCTTTTAGCATCCAAATTGCTTGCTTTTCTCTCAAAGTCAGCTCCCTCGTCTTCATCCTGGTTTGTGTGTCATCATCGATTGCAGGATTCAGAATACAGAAATAATGGATATAACTGATACGACACATTTCCTGCTTTTAATATCTGAAGAATTAATGCAACAGGACACAGCTGATCACTTGGAAAGACCTGTGAGGCAACGGTTCCAATACTTATGCTCACATCAGATAGAGGGATAAAACTCTAAAAGTGCTGATCTTCTTAGCTGGTAAAACATGTATGTGTTGAATATCACACAATAATAAAATGTGACATTCTGTATTTTTGTCTCATATTCATCTTTTAATCATATTTGTAAATGTCTTGACTCCACAGCCAACAGAGCAATTTTGTCTTTACTGTTCCAATACTTTTGGAGGGAACTGTAAATATATATGTGTGTATATGTATATATATTGCTATTTTGTACGTTGCCTATTTGTATATTTGTGTATTATTCTTTTATTATCTGTTTCCTTTCCTGTTGCTGTCAGGATACACAAATTAAATAAAAGCATGAATAAAACTATTAAAAATGACAGCAACCCTATCCTGCATATCTTAGAAACATGCTAATAACAAGTACCCAAAAATGCATAGCACACATGCGCACACACACACACAAAATTGGTAAATTACTTACTGTATTGTATTATTTTTTTTATACTTTTCAGCTTTAAAATGACAGTAAGTTATGATTATATTTTACAACTTGACTCATTACAACATTTGATTAAAAAAACGCATCTGAAAATGCATACTTGATAGACATTTATTCATTAAGTGTACTAGCAACATAATATTGTGAAAAAAGCTTATTCAAAATTATTCTTTTTTTATTTTTAATTACATCTTTTCAAATTATACTGTTTTGTATTTTTATTTAATACTTTTTAGTTTTAAATAAAGTAATGTTTAACACTATATTTAAAACCTTGATTCAGTCGGATTCAGATTTTGACTGAAAATGCTTCTGTGAATTGTGAACATGATGAGGCAAACATTTGATTCGCATATACTTTCTAAATAATAAATGTCTCAAAGATATTTGCATGTTTCAGAGAAGTATTGCAGATGAACAATATAAAATGACATCTTACTAATAAAAACTCACATCACACATGGTCTATCAGACTGAGCAACATAAAATTTTTCTGTCAGTGTTTTAAGATTACCTGTTTATGAAAGGTGCATGTTGCTATACGATATGGCAAAATTGAGATGCATTATAAGGCAACATAATTTTGGACTGCCACTTTCATGTTGGAAGCGTGCTTGAATGCCTAAAAATGCAGTTTGGAACAAAAAGATTTTATTTTGTACAATGAACATTAGAATTCCCAAGCAAACAAAGGATCAATTTTAAAACAAATCCACAGCTTCTAAGCTTATAGCTGGAACATATTTTGGAGAATATTGTGTTCTGTCTACAGCCAAGGCTTGATGAAATAGCAGGACAACAGTCTGATGAGGTTCCTCCCACAGGTTTCCACCTGCTCCCTGAGAATGCTTTTATCCGCCCGTGCACCGGTGGTCTGACAGGGACAGAAAGCACTTCGGCAGTCCGCCTGGGAGGCTGATGAAAAGGTTTGTAAGATAAGGCAGCGGAATAATATTTGATGCGCTAGTGACAGCCCATGGTCTGTCCTTGTGAGATTTCAAGGTGATTTCTTCAAATGAGGACTGACCGAGGATTTCTCCATCTTGAAAAATCTTGGAGACCAAGCCCACATGGCTGTCGGTTAGCCAGTTAACCAAACGCCTGACACCTACTTGAAATGTATGAATACAAATTGTCCGTCCTTCCTGTTTTATTGCGTCATGTATACAAATAACATTTGCATACACATGACAAAGTTGCTGACTGACTCATGTATCTACAGGTGGTGATGGATCAGTCTGTCTGCAGTAATGCTGTGCATCCATCGAGGACAGATACAGCAGTCTGAGACAGCAGATGTAATCAGATACCTTCCATGTGCACTGACGGCCTGAATAAGCAGAATGGATCTGCTCCAAATGGAAAGCACAGCGATAGAATAAACCTGCATGGCCTGCGCCCATCAGATCCAGAGCAAGGACATTCGTTCGATAAGGCCTGGACATAGCCTGGCAAGGTCTACAAAATGTGTCCTTCGGAGATGGACCCGAGAGAGAGAGACAGAGAGAGACAGACAGAGACAGACAGAGAGAGAGAGACAGAGAGAGAGAGACAGAGAGAGAGAGACAGAGAGAGAGAGACAGAGAGAGAGAGACAGACAGACAGACAGACAGACAGACAGACAGACAGACAGACAGATAGAATAACAAAACGTCCATTTCATTTTCTGTGGTTTAGCATTAGTGCAAGGTCAAACAAGTGTGAAAAAAGTAAAATCACATTTGAACTTAAGATTTCGTCTCTAGCTAACGAGTTTAATATAAACAGATCTGTGTGTGAAGCCCTGAGCTCTGTGCTGGTCCAGGCCGAAAGCCTCCCGTATCGCCCCTCTAATTGTGGTCAGTTTTTTATAATCACATTTAATGGTCTGTAGAAAGAGTGTTGTCACTGATCCTTCTCAGACCGCCCTTTTCTCATTAAAGCAGACAGCGAAAGAATACCCAAGTCTCTCCTCTTCTCTAACACACTCTGCCAACAGCTAATTTTAGCAGAATGTTATTGAATCCTGTCATTCAAGTTCTGTGTTTGTTTTTAGAACTATATTGCCATCAATACTGCTGACACAATGATGTTATATTATCATTGAAGTAACAAAATTGCTCTAGACCTTATCATGTTTAGAATCTAAACAAGAGGACACATGTCTTGAGGATCAGACTAATTGTGAATAGCAGATGCTGAAACTGTGATTTATTGCCAACCGTGGACAAATGCAACCGCCATAACCATGGCTATTGCAGATTTTATGGAAGACACAAAACATGTTCTGTACGTTTATATGGATCTTGTAACAACACATTCACCTTATGAACATTTATTATTCACCCAGAAGCAATATTCTGATTTTACATGCTCACATTTGCCAGTTGAATAAAATAGACTGGGGCTAGTTGTCACATCTTTTTGACATTGAAATCTGTATGCACCTAGTTTTATACTCATAAGTTAATACTTATTAATACTTAATAAATTAATACTTTCCAAAACTATAACTACTTTTCAAGAAACAAATCATGTGACACTGAAGACTGGAGTAATGGCTATTGGATATTCAGCTTTGCCATTGCAGGAACAAATTTACATTTTAAAATATATTAAAACTAAAAACAGTTATTTTCAATAATAATAATAATATATTATAATATTAATATTATAGTTTTAGTTCATTATAACCCTGATTTTAGGCTTTCCAGTGTCCAGTGATATATATAACAAAATATATAAAAATATGAAAGCTAAATTAATAACAATTAAAATTATAAGGAATTTGAGACTTTTATCCATTATTATTATATTTTTTAGAGTATACATAAAAAAAAAAAAATCATTTTAAAGTTTAAGCAATCACTGACAATCAAACCCATGACCTTGTTTTATTTTTATTTTTTTATTTATTTCTCTCTCTCTCTCTATATATATATATATATATATATATATATATAAAAAACTCTGACATGCCTCCATTACAATTTAAAAAGACATGCAATTGCATAACTGGACATTTGACTTGAAACAACTCAGAATTACTGAAAAAAAGCCCTTAACAATGCAACAACTAGCCCCAGTTATCATCTTTTAGCTCAATATCTTTAGCATCAAGGTCATGGGTTTAACATATAATGAATCAAACTCATTTCACCCTGTGCAACTAATTGAGGGATGTCTGCCAACTTGCTGTGGTGTCTAACTAATACTCAGACCATCATGTTCGTTTTTAAAGACACATTAGCTCAAATGGACCTTTTTTTATGGGTAATTGCTTTCTGGAGATCTCCGCAGGCCGATCCTCTAAATACCCTCACACTTTCATCCATCACATATCGCAGTCAAGATCCTAGTTTATTATTCCCCATTTTCTAATTTTCCCTGCACCTGAGGGGTTAATCTCTTTCCGTATCCTAATGGAATCCTAACAATTACACACCCGGACCCCCCACCAGCACCCACCTCTGTGTTTAACACTTCATGGCTTCAAGGTGACTGTTGATTATTTTCTGTATTTTCCCCCTTCAAGCCTTTTCTTTTATGTGTGCGTCAAGGCGAGGAGAGAAAAGTGTCTATCACGCGAAATCAGTTTTCCTCCTCCCAGCTCGCGGGTCAGCAGTCCCACCGGAGTGGGCATATTACATAAATTAAGTTTAAGCTCAATTTTCTTTGCCCTACAAAGAATAGGTCACCTTGAACAAATTCAGCTCAAACTAGCATGCAAGCTAATAATCGGCGTGTCTTACCAAGAAAAATGGAACGGCAGTAAACTCGACTTTATCTATTTCGCCACCGGCCATAATTCCTCAGCCAGGGTTTACCACCCGAGGTCCTGTCTGACATTATCTTCGTTTTATGATGACTGAGTATTCAGCTGGTGAGCTACACCAATGTAGGAAGGATGAGATTTCCAGATGTGTCATATATTTGTGCTGTTTTCTCATGGGTCTTGGAAACCTGAGACCGTCTCATTAATTTTGGAAATACTAAATAAATCAGCTGGGCAGCCTGGAAGATGCAGAAGGGGACAGAGAAATCCAACTGACCTTTATAGTCACCATGCTTCACTGCAGTGAATGACTTGTGACATTAATCTGCCGAAAGTCTGCTAGGAAAAAATTGGATGAGGTAAATCATTAAAAGCTTATGGTGATTGATTTCTGAAGGGGCTTAACTCTGACTCGTCACACTAGTAGAGCATCATTGCCTTGGTAAACACGTTAAAAAGAGAGAGAGAAAAGAGAGAGAGAGAGAGTGAGATGGACGACAGGAAGAGATGACAGCTTGTGTATGCATCCCTCTCAAATCAAATCAACGTGCTAGAACTTAATAAAATGTATTATATATACTGTGTATATACACTGCTATTCAAAAATTTGAGTCACTAAGTTTTTTTCTATTTAAAAAGTAGTAGTTAATACTTTTTACAACAAGGATGCATTAAATTGATCAAAAGTAACATTTAATGTTACAAAAGATTTCTATTACAAATAAATACTGTTTTTTTTTTTCATCAAAAATCCTGAAATCTGTTTTCTACATTGTTGATAATAAATGTTTCTTAAATATAAAATCAGCATATTAGAATGATTTCTGAAGGATCATGTGACACTGAAGACTGGAGTAATGGCATGCTGATAATTTAGCTTTGCCGTCATAGAAATATATAACATTTTAAAATAGATTAAAAACAGAAAACAGCTATTTTACATTTTAATAATATTTAACATTAAGTAAATGCAGATTTGCTCAGCAATACATGTACACACACACACACACACACATATTTGTGCACTTTTGTCTTTGCGTGTCCCATAATTCTTGCAGCACAGGTAAGATTACTCTCTCTCAATAAAGTGAACATCCCTACTTTATTACATTCACCCTCAAAAGGCAAACGGTCTGCCATACACCTGAAGCGAGACTGAAAATTTATGAGAAAAATATTATTTATTTGTTTTGATAGATAACTATAATTGAAGGACGAGTACAATAAACCTGATACGGCCACAAACAAACACAAACAAAACCAAGACAATAATATCACAAAGCAGCGACTAAATCCCCGCTGCCGTTCAGAATGCTCAGACAATGACATTTCAGAAGTGCTGTCAGTGGATTCAGAAGAACAGATATTGGATTTTACGGCACTTACAAGAGGACGGTTATGTTTATGATTTCCATAAATATTTCTCAAAGGGGTCGCTGTCATATCAAATAAGGTGAAATTTTCCTCTCATGCCTTAAAACTGGACCTGCCTCTGGCCAGCGCATATGGAACTCCACAAGCTTTCATCGACAAGTTATTTGTCCGTACTGACAGTGAAAATGCTTCAGGGCGCATCACAGTCGCAGCTAATCAGAGCATAGTTGATTGATTAATTTGAGCCAATGAGATTTCATTGTGAGTGGGGCTAACGCTATAAATAGAAACCAAGTGACAGTCAACAAACTGAACTTTGTTCTGTACATGATGTGTTCTTTTGAGAATTACTCCAGTCTTCAGTGTCACATAATCCTTCAGAATTCATTCTAATATGCTGATTTGATATTCAAGAAACATTTCTTATTATCAACGTGTCTTGGTATACTGTTGTGAATGCGTGTCAAAGACTGACACGGAGGAGAAGAAATTGTTGAATAAAATAGTTATTTTTGTTTTCTTTGCGCACAAAAATATTCTTGTAGCTTCATAAAACGGTTGGTGGTACGGTTGAACCACTGATGTCACATGGACTGTCTATGCAGGCTCAGAAAGCTCTCGGATTTCATCAAAAATATCTTAATTTGTGTTCCGAAGATGAACAAAGGTCTTACGGGTTCTATTTTATCCTCCAACTGTTGCTCTACCAAGACAGTTGTTGACACGCAAGAAAAAAAATGACTGTGGAAAAAGACTATGCAAATGCTCGTTAAAGTGGCCCATACAACACTGAGAAAGCGAGCCTTTCTCTCTCCCTTACATAATGGGGTTTTGTTTTCAAATGAATTAGTATATTTGAATGAATCTTTTTAGGTTAATGAACTGTTTGAAAAAAAATGAACTGTTAACTGTTTTTGTGCACTTCAATGCACTATGAGCCATATAATTAATTCAGTGAACCGATCTGAACAAAACTCCAACATCTCATTTATGAACAAACTGGGAAATACTGAATCTCATTCATTAATAATTGCATGGATTATTACTTGTCATGAAAAAAATCTGCCTAATTTACAACACATATGCACATGAATTTGATCTTAACCTCGTAACCACTGTTTATGATAAAACAGATGGAATATACGTATAAAATATCATCTTAAATATTATCAGGAGTATGTGATTTTTGCATGTGTTTGGTTTCAGTTTTTCATTCATTTAGAACTGGTTTTTGTATGAAAGTTATTGACGAACCATGATTTGCTTATGATCATATTCATATGCAGATCTCACTCACAAATTCATGCGTACACACACTTAGTGAATGAGACGCGTTGTTTGTGAGCAAACGGAATTAAGGATATCTAGGATATCTAATTTGTGAATGAATCAGACGAATCAGGCATCTTGTTCATGAACGAACATCTGCACAAATCTTATGCAGCCTCAGAGCATTCACACAGAAAAACACCAGTTCTAGTGCACCGAACATCCATAGTACATCTGTATCGACCTGTAAAGATCTGATATTTGACGGACAGGTAAAGCTGTAAACAAGCTTGATATTTACTCATGATTTATTCTCCAGTGCCGATACCAACAGCTTGTGATTTTTAGCAAGCCACCAGTCGACTTTGACACAATCGTTGCCTTGCACCTAGACAGACCCCAGATCATGAAAGCACTGTGCCATGTCATATCTGCAGCAAAGGCAGCCACACACGCACAGCCGCATGCATCAGTGGCGTATGAGAGGGGTGTTTAAAATGCAAACTTTAAAAAGGGCAGCACAGTAAATATCCTCTGCGGAGCGCTGATAAGGTCAACTGTCAGTCTTCAGGCACCATGAGGCAGAGAATGTGAAAATGGGACAATTCATATCCCCTCTTTAAGCTGTCATAGCAGGGCTTGTCATGCATGCCATTACATGGGGCCGGACTGTAACAAGCTCCCTGGGATGTAAAAAGATATGCACATAATAAAAGCGCCCTTGCCAGTCTGCCAGTGATTGACTGTGAGTGCAGCCGTGGGCGACACCGGGCTGTGCCCACCTATGGCTTGTGAATAGTTTTTCTATTTATAAAGATATGGAGCCTGCTGTTTTATGGGTGTGTAGTCTAGGAGAGATGAGATTTAGGGCAGGATAGCACACAAACACTCTTAAGAATGTCTTGCAGGAGCCGTGAGAGAGGGTTTGATCCGCAGAGGGAGAAGGGTCAAGTTCTCTCTTGAAAAGTTTCCCTTCTTTTGCCCTTTTAAACCAACACTCTCTGGATGTGCTGTAAACATGCATTGTTAGAGAGCATTTGAGCTCTGGAAAGTGAAGATGCTTGTGTGATTTAGCAGCTAGATTTCCTCCAAGTTCTTCCTTAAAAAGTATCTGCTGTTTTGCCCCTTTTGTCCTTCCCTGACGCGGGGCCCGGTGCGAGGTTAGGCATATTGTTTAACAAATTGATATCCTAGCAGCTAACCCTTTTGAAAATTAACCATGGTTTTACTAATAAGACAAAAAGGGGGAGGAGTCGTGGCCGTAATCCAAAGGTTGCGGGTTCGAGTCTCGGGCCGGCAGGGATTGTAGGTGGGGGGAGTGAATAACCAGCACTCTCTCCACCCTCAATACCCCAACTGAGGTGCCCTTGAGCAAAGCACCGAACCCCCAACTGCTCCCTGGGTGCCGAAGCATAAATGGCTGCCCACTGCTCTGGGTGTGTGTTCATGGTGTGTGTGTTCACTGCTGTGTGTGTGCACTTGGATGGGTTAAATACAGAGCACGAATTATGGTTATACAAATGGTAATCAATCTGCCAAAAAACAACATAAACATAGTTACTATGCTTTTACTCAAATAAAACCATGGTTAATTTTTGTAATGGGATCTTCATGTTTGCTGTCAAATATTCATTTTGGATTGACCTATTTTTAGAGTTTACATTAAAAAAAAAAAAGTTTATAGGAAAAGTCACAGACAATTTTGCAACAGTTGGATTCATACTTCTCATTTATTATGTGGTATCCGCAAACAGAGATTAACTGTCGCACCGAAATTCAATGACATCAAGGCTGTGATTTGATTGGTTATACGTACAAGGCACATGTGATTAATTTTGGCGTTTACACTTTTTCTAGTCTCGCGTAGCCAGACCTTCAGACTGACGGCTGAATTTCTGGAATGTATGGTAGCTTTCATTAGCCAAGGCCCGCCCATGAGGCCGTTTGACTGACATGTCAAACAACCAATCACAGTTCGTTTCGTTCAGCATCATGTTTCGGGGCGTGGAAATATCGAACCAAATAACAGACTCTTGGATGTATTTTAAAGATTCTATACAACAAACTAAATATTTCACATCCTTTTGAAAATCCAGCGTTTATTCGATCCTGATAAGCGTTTGTCGTCACAGTTGTAAACACAACGGATTTCTTCTTTGGTGAGGGGGTTTGGCGTCACGGAATCTTTGTTTCCCGGCGGAACGTTAAAGAACGCGACACACACGTCTCCCTGGAAATCCTGTATAATTCAACCAATCCGACGACGACTTCGACACTCCTGAAGTGTTTCCAGATAAGTGTGCCATATGCATCAAACGTTTAGCCAACGTCCCGTGGGCGTGACGTCTAAGGCTGAGACTACACTTTTTCCAGTGGTAGATTTTCGGGCTCTGGTGTCTCCCAATAATAAGACCATCTCTGGTTCAAGCTCTGAAAAGTGAAAATGCTAGTCTGATTTAGCTGCTAGGTTTCCTCAGTTTCCCTAGTTCGTCCTTGAAAAGTTCAATTTCATTGCCCTTTTACACACCCGCTCTTGATGTGTGCTGTAAACATGTATTGTTAGAGAGTGTTCGACCTCTGAAAATTTATCCTAGTCTGATTTAGCTGCTACGTTTCCTCAGACCATGCCTGCTGAAGCTAATCTGTCCACCGGTGTAGTCTCAGAAAAAAAGCTGTCACTGGGGTGGTACCAAAAGCTAAAAAGTGCTTTTGTCTTTGTACCTTATTTACCCCTAAATGGTGCATTTAGGTACCACTTAAAGGTACATATTAGTAGACCTACCAGTATATTAGTATCAGCCTTTCTTCTTTCAAATTTCAAGTTTAATTCAACATGCTACTTGCTGTTTCTTTGTAATTATTTTTAAATTTGCTATCAAAATCTGAGTGAAAATTGTTTCCTTTTTAATGGTCACAGAGTGATTACTTCTTGAAAGAAGTAACTATACAGACAGTATGCAATTTAGGACACATCCCTTGCCTTTTTTCAGTGCAGTATGCATTGGAAGATCATTGAATGGTTGAAAAGTTCAAAAGTTTAGCTGGTTATGGTCTCTGTAACTCACCCTTTTGGTAAATTCTGGAAGTACAGACTCTAAAAAACATCATTCATTTTACATCTTGATGGGTATAAACTAGGGCTGGACCAGAATATTCGTTTGGAGGGATGGCATTCGATTTTTCATTTTGAGATTCGAATATTCGAAAAAAATAAAAATAATAATTAACACGTGACATCGATCCCTGCGAAACGGTTCTCATTCGCGCTTTAATGACTAGCCCTTGCAGCAACGCCAACATCGTGATTAAAGAGAAGAAGGACCTGGTCTACATTGAGGTTAGACTAATATTTTATATTAAATTATTAGTAAATAATTTAAATGTAATTTAATATGATGATTTTGCTACACTACTTCATCTCGTGCACAATGCATAATTTGACTAAGAAAATGCTAATTAATAGGTTGTCCGCCTGGCTGAACATCTGCACCAGCAACAGACCGATCGGAATGTGGAAGAGCTGTCTGCAAGCCATAGAGAAGAGGAGACTGCGGCGCCACCACCAAAAAAAACAAAAAAAAAACATCAGGAGATTTTAATGCTGATGGAGTCCGATGACGAAGAGGAAGGAGAACATGGAGACGGCGCAAAAAAAAGAGATGGAGCAATATTTAAAAGACGCTACAAAAGTAGGCTACAGTCGGGCCCGCTTGCATGGTGGAAGCAAAATAGTGACCGCTACCCTAAACTGGCATTTGCAGCCAAACACCTCCTTTGCGTTCCGGCCACTTCAACTCCGTCAGAGTGCATTTTTTCAAAAGCTGGCTACATCGTTAACAAGACCCGAAGTTCGCTTTTGCCCGAAAATGTAGACAAGCTCATCTTTCTTGCACACAACTTGAAAAGAGTGTAGCTAAATAGGTAGCTTTTCTAGCTTCAGCTTGCTACCTGATTTTATTTATTTGAAAGTTTGATTTGTAAAATTGTTCGTTTATTGAAATGTGAACTAACGTTAGCTTATTTTATTTAGCCCATTACATTTTGTTTTATTGTATAAGGGATTTTTTTATTTTATTTAAACACTAAATAATGCTACCTTGTCATTTATTTATTACAGTTTGTTGAACTTTGTTAATTTATTTGTTGTTCTTTTATTTAACTAGCATACCTTTTATGGTGTCGGTGTTACTCTGCTGCTAATTTCTGATTTAAGAGTGATTTTGTTGGAAAAATGTTAGGCTACCTTATTTTAAAAAATGTGCTGCTAATATCCGATTTGGGAGTGATTTATTTAAGAGTTTTACTTTGTAAAGACTATTTTGTTTATTTTATTTAGACTATTAAAATGTTTTTATTCTATAAGGGAATTCATTTAATTTTATTTAAACTGTTTGTTAATTAAAATGTGTGATTTTATTGAAAGTATGCTGCTGCCGTGTCTTTATTTATTACAATTCGTTGAACTTTGTTAATTCATTTTTCGTTCTTTTATTTAAATAGCCTACCCTTTACGGCGCCTTACTGTGCTGCTAATTTGGGAGTTATTTGTTTGTTTGATAAATGTTGGGCTATACCTTATTTAAAGTATTGCTCTAACAGACCTGTTATTGTTTTGTATTATAGTGCAGTGTTCGTTCTTAAATAATATAAACCCTGCCCGGGCCGCATGTAGCGACCGGCTTTCGGCTTGTGCTGTTCTGTCATTTATTAAAGTTTTATTCATTCTGAAAGTGTCGCGACTTGCCTGTATCCATATTACACAAAAATGCGACTTTGCACTCCCTTGCGTCCCCAGCTGTTGGATGAACGGTTCTCGACATAAAAATGCAACAGACAGACACACACAGAGAGATTCCTGCCTTTATTAGAGATAAGAATATATTCAGCCCCCTCCCACCGAAGCTTCGAATATTCGATGTTGATCACTACCGAATACTCGAAGCTCAAAAAATGGTATTCGGACCAGCCCTAGTATAAACAGAATATTCTGAATATGCTTTATTGTTTGGAATAGCATGGACTGATGAACTGTGCACAATAAGACGAGGGACATTAGTTAAAGTAAATAGGGTCAATTTTGATTTGACAGTGTCTTTAACTCTGAACTTTTATCCAAGGGTACAGTATCAGATTCTCAATTATTATGCAGAGGCACAGTCTGTTAATTCCTCTGTAATGTGAAAACAGCTCCTGTGTGGCATCAGACCCCATATATTTCATTAAACTCTCATCAGACTTTAAACACAAGCTTGAATCGCAAGGCGCCGCAGTCTAATTCTGCCCCCCTCCTGTCTCCACTGTCTACACTCACTGTCACTGATATTAAACAAATATTTTCACTCTGGTGGGGGGAAATCTAGCAGCAGCAGGCAGAATTCAATGAGGCTGTGTGTTGGAACAATGAAAGCTGAAAGAAGGGAAATTTGTTTTTAAGGGGTAAAAACAAGGCAGAGTGAATTGGCTTCCAAGGATGTACACTGTAAAAATGACTTTTGTAAGATTATTGGAATATGTTTTAAAAGAAAATACTATTTCAGTCTTTACACTTCAAAATTTCACATTTTGGCAATGGCAATGTGTTAACTGACGTTTCTTTGTAATCATTTATGAAATTTACTTTTTTTCAGTTTAACCCAGTGAACCTTAATTGGATCAGTTGTAAATGTGCTTACTCTTTTTTTTTTTTTTTTTTTTTTTTTTTGCAAGCAGATATACTGTGTATTAGTGCTGCCAATCAATATAAATTTAAGTAATAACATGATATGCAAATTAATTAATCAAATTAATAATGCATAAATCAATATTTGCTTAAAAAAGCCACGAAGTGAAGATTATTCAAAGACATTTTATTAATGTGGCAGATAAAAGCATTGAATAGAAAATGCAGTTTTGCAGTATTAGTTTTGTAATATATATTTGAATAATTATAAGTTATTTGAAAAGAAATTATTTACAGACAATGTAATTTTACAGTATTATTAATACTGGTTATAATTATTTAAATTAAAATATATTTTAAAATAAATTTATTGTAAACACATTATAATTTTACAAATTACCACATTAAATTGGCAACTCTAAATATGTATCTGCAACTTTGTTGATGCCAAAGACTGTAATTGAATCCAGCAAGGATTCAGTCCCCTCAGACCTTCCCTCCAGCAGTCTTCCTCACGCTGTGCATCACAAGCAGATGATTGCGGCCCATCTTTGTCATTTGTTTAAGCCTCATAATGAATTCTCGGATGGAAGAGACACAAATGATGATAAATTCCTGCCTCTGACTTTGTGGTAATGCCGTATTTACCAGAAGTCAATCAATTTGCCATAGCAGCGCGTCGCGAAGGGAATGCATTGTGGAAGAGGGAGCAGAAATGGAGATTGATTCTTACAGGGTGACGCTCTCTCAATCACCCAGCTTTTGCAGATACTGACTAAAGGATGATGGATGATGGCTGGCCAGTGTGTCCAGTTAAGGCTAAAGAAGCACACCTGTTCTAGTTTTAATCCCTCCTATCCAAGGAAATTGATTGTGAGGTTTTCCGTTTATCCTAGTAGAGGCCATGAGCACAAATGGGCTGAACCTCAAAAACGTGGTTAGCCTCCGTCCTCAATATGTCCTATAACTAGGATTTCTGACCTTTTGTCGTAGAGAAATGAAACGGCAATTCTAGCATTTGTATGGCAGGTTTATCATTAGATAATTTGTTTTCTACAATTGCCTTGCAAATGTTTGATAAACAGATTTTTTATATATCATGCAATTGCAACTTGGCTTATTGATGCATTTTATTTACTTAATAAAATCCAATGTTTCTCATTATATAATTAAAATTCACTGTGGATGTCGTGATAAATCAAAGTTGTAGATTTTTGCACAAGATTCCAATTCCGACTTCCTGAGTTTAATACAACGCATCACAATAACACATCTAAATGAAGCCGTTTTAGCATGACCTTTAACTCCTTATTAAAGCCTACTATTAACTTATAATAACTTAAATATCCTATAAATTATCTGCATGTGGGAGTCCTTTCAAATCAACTTAAGACTATTATGTCTACACAAAAGATATTTTGAAGAAAAATGGGGTACAAACAACAATGAAAGGCATATGGGTTTGGAAAGACATGGACATGAAGGTGAAAAAAAAGATGACAATTTTCTTAATTTTTTTGGGGAACTATCCCTTTAAGTCAAAATTAATCTGAAATATCACATGGCAGAGAAAGGCAGACTCTAATGAGGGAAAATATGATCAATATTTCCGACCTCGTGGCCTGGCGTCAAATCTGAAAGGTCAGAGATCAAGTTGGCTTGAGTTCTCTCGTTAAGATCTCATTAACACTTTAAGTGGAGCATCATTGTCTTGTGTCTCTCTATTTCTTTAAGGTTAATTGAGTGAGGGCATGTCCTGTCACTGAGCTCAACATTAATATATTCTTTTCTTAACACCGCAAATCTCTTGAGGGAACATGCTGGCGCCTCCAGCACACATTTTAATTATATTAGAAAAACTGTGATTGATGCTTCTTTTTTTTAATCGAGACCCACGTCGAGACTCAGTGTCAACATTCATTAAGTAGGCTTGCATTTCAGTGAGCAAATATTTAACCTGGGCTACATTTTCATTATTAACTGATTCTGCCAGATCTTATTAGACATACCGTCTTGTTATTTCTCTTTTCCATTCTCCTCTTCCTTAAATTTGAATGTTTTCAGGAGACTGAAGCATCTACCTCTCCAAGTTCTTTAGTTACACAGGCTGGATTTGTGGTCTAGTCCTGCCATTAACTCCAGCAGAAACAGAGGAAGCCTAAGGCGTCGCAGATGCGTTATAAGCGACTGCAGAGCGGCAGAGCACTGTCAGAGTCCACCCAGCCCGCAGGTGCATATCCACATCCACAGACATTCAGCTGCCAGAGAGTGCTGTCATTATGAGAGAGAAAAAGAAAGCAAGAGAAACAGACAAAGAGACAGATGGAGAGAAGCAGAATGAAGAAAGAGGAGATGCGTAAAAAAAGAGACAGAGAGAAAGAGTTCTACTGTATGTTGAGAATGGAACTGCATACTACACTTGTGAAACAGTAAGCAATACGGAATGATAATTCTCAAATGCATAATTCTCAGAAATCATATATATATATATTTTTTTTTTGTTACACCACCAATTGAGCTATTTTAACAAATATACACGGACATTTAGAAATAATTTAAAATAAAAAAAGAATGTGTGCATTTCTTAAGATGAAAAATGTATATGTATTTATTATATTAACAAATGTTACAATATTAAAAACTTGTTTTTTTTCCCCTCTCAATTTATTTTTCTTTCTTTTCTTTTTTTTTTAGTGGACCCCAGTAAGAGTTGCAAAGCTGTACATTAAAACAGCTGGTATTTATGTATTTATTTATAGGCATATTCTTGTATATATGTGGATATGAGAGCATATTGAGATTATTGGTATATGCATTAAAAATAATAAACACTGTTTGCATTATAAATTCAAGTTTGTGTAAAAATATAATTTAATTTAATTTAATTAAATACTATGTCAAGTTAGAGATACAGAGCGAACAGAAACAGTATTGCGAGCAATGTGTTATGTAGTATAATGCACATTTTGGCTATTTACTTTATGCATACAAAATAAAAAATAAAAAAGGCATACTGTGCTCCGGAAACATATTATGTTCTGCAGAAATGGTAAGAGTAGCATGTTATTTCCAGTATAGCCAAGACAGGTTTTTATTATTCTATGAACAGACTTTGCTCACTCCATTTCTAAATTAAACATAGGATATTGTGTTTTCTCACAGACTTGACAAATGAAATACAAATCGTTACCAGATATGTCAGTCTGATGCAATTTTATGCAATGTGTGTAAGGATGTGTGTGTACTCAGCAGACGTGGAGAGCTTTTTATGTCACCTGTGAGGACAACGAGTTCGAAGCGCACGGTTTGAAGAAAAAAATATTGGTTTTAATCCCCACGATTTGACGGACACTGCAAGAGAAAGGCAAAGAACACCACTGTATACAAAACACACTATCATAAATCACAAAGTCTCAGGGTGCTTTTTCAGCTAATCCTAGCTTATTCTCACATTTGTATTCCCCAGCAGTCAAGCAAACTGAATTTATTCGATTGCTTCTCGCCATACATGGACTTGTTACGGATTGAAAAATGAGAGACTTGGGTGTCTTTGTTGTAACCATGGTAACATATCCACATCTATGCTGTTAATGTTTAGACGCTCTTCTTGTGCTTGTTACAGTAAAATACAGATAACCATGTTCATCTCTTCACACTAATACTGTATTTCTTCATTTTCGACTCACAAAATGGTATTTGCTGATTTTATTCTACTAACAAAAGATTATAATATCTTTTATCATGACTGCTACTTCAACTCTAATGCTTGAATACAAAATCATTTATCCCCAAATCACATTTTCAGAGTCATCTTACGTTTGTAGGTAACAAAGTACATTTTTAGTCCACAACATAATAAATATTAGTACTCACCTTTCCAAAACCAATGAGCTGGTTAACTAGATATCATTTCAAGTCATCGCAGGCATAATCCTAATGTGAAGACTGTTCCAAGCATATATTTGATCCATCCATTGAGGGTAAAGCAATCCCAGAATGCTCTGCAACAAGGTGGAAAAGTAACATTTTAAATATAGGCTCAAAAATATATTTGTATTTCAAGAGAACAAAGTATCTGTAAATTAGCTGAATCAGACACGGAAAGATTCCAGCAACAAACAATATTTGGCTGTCCACACCTCACACGACACAACAACGCAATGCGACAAAATCACTCAAATATCACAGCCATTCAGAAGCACACTGCACTCCCATCGAAGTCGATAAGTTTATAATCGAATTCATAAATATTAAACCTTTTTAACTTTATTAAAAGTACCTACTGAAGGACTGATACCACCTTATTATGGAATACACTTGTTGGTTCGCATTGAGTTCACAGTTTTAATGTAGCCTATATGTTTGCTTTAATTTATTTTAAGATCTAAAGCAAACTATCTTTTTCACATTTCTAGGTTTTTCAGCAGAAGTCGTCATAGTTGGGTTAATTTTGAGAGCAGTGAATGGGAGAGTAACAAAAATATTTTTTGTATTCCCATTTGCTCAAATAGCAAAAGAAAAACTCTATGATAGTGTGTTTATGACTTTCAAAAAAAAAGGGAAAAATTTGAGAGAAACTGCTAACGGCAGTCAGAAGAGAGATTGATGTCAAATGTACCGTCCTCATAGACGCTGCATTAGAAACACCCTTGCATTAGCATTAAATGGTTTTATTTTTTTACCAATTATAGTGTTATAAATGTACCTACATTTAAAAAAAAAAATAAAAATAAAAAAATCTAAATATAAAAGACTTTTGAGGATTTACAATGCTGATAACCGTTGAAACGCCTCATCACAGTCTTGTGAAAAGGGTCCATTGTTATTTTAAGTATGGCTATAAAGGTCACACAAAATGATATTTAAACTCATATTAGACACTTTTGACTTTGCATAAAGCACATAATCCGTACCAAAGATTATCATTGTCATAGCTTGTGTACTGTTTTTCCTGCCGCAACGTCACAGAAAAATAGAAACGCTTTTTAAAATAGAAACTTTGCGTGTCGCTATCTCAGCTGGTTAGGACAAAACCTTCGATTAACGTGGAAAATGTGTGGTTAGGACACGGTGTTACACAAAAAAATACTATTTTTCTCATTGGTTATGTGTAGTATGTATTTTTTGTGTTTGTATTGTTGTTAGCTTAGCAACATATAAAGTCGTGACGTATTGTCAAGTATGGTGACCCATACTCGAAATTGGTGCTCTGCCTTTAACCCATCCAAGTGCACACACACAGCAGTGAGTAGTGAACAAATCCACACACACACACACACACACACCGTGAACACACACCCGGAGCAGTGGGCAGCCATGCTGCGGCGCCCGGGGAGCAGTTGGGGGTTCGGTGCCTTGCTCAAGGGCACCTCAGTCGTGGTATTGAGGGTGGAGAGAACGCTGGACGTTCCCTCCCCCCACCTACAATTCCTGCCGGCCGGGGGCTCGAACTCGCAACCTTTCGATTACGAGTCCGACTCTCTAACCATTAGGCCACGACTTCCCCGCTAACATTGCTAACATGCTAACATTGCTCTGGATTTCAGCCTCTGGGCGATCAGATTAGTTTTTGATTTATTAATGTTAGCATACTACGCATAGTTATACATCATACATTAATTTTGAAGCATCTGCATTTTGTTAAAAATGCTAACAAGTTGGTCTACAACTACAACAAGGATAAGTTTACATGCTTGGCCAATTAGCAGGTTGCTAAGCTAACGACAAGTCATAGATATGCCTATACTGTTTCTGTGGGTGCTATATGTAAACCGTCCGCCATATTGCAATGGTCAAAGCCGGTCTGTTCCCAATTGAGAGTAAGTGGACTATGTGCCTGTAACAATAGTTATGTATGAATATAGGCTAGGCTATATCTGCAATAGACTTCAGCAGATGATTTTGTGAAACTAACACACAACAACATGGTGTTAGCTAACATGGCATTAATAAGTTAGCATAGTTTACCTGTAATATTAAGTTAATATAAAAACACAAACCAACACATTCTCACCTGTGAAAGGTTATCCCTTTTCTTTTGATTCTTTAAATGTGTTACTTGTTGATCATTCCAAGATGTCAGATATGTCAACATGTCTGGACTGAAGTAATCTAATGTGGGAGCTATACATATACTATGGTTATAAGGGATTAGGATGCTATCTTACAAGATTGATAACTATACTCTAGGTTTTGGATCAGAGATATTGACTCTAGCTTCTGGTTTCATTCGGCAGCATTAATTAAACACTGTGCTGTAATCAAATGAAAGGTAGATTCATTGGCTGCAGAACAGCATGACACTGTTGGCTGGTCTCCATAACTGTCTGCCCTTGAAGCAACTTCAAAGAGGATAAATAGCCCAAAAAACTTTAATTACATTCAACTAAACTAGGTTAGAAACAGATGCTTGGATTTCTAAAGGCTGGCCATGAGAGTAATAAAAATAATGCAATATTCTCCAAGAAAAAAACCTGGCTATACTTTGACATTTGAAAACATTAGTGCTTTTATGCTGATGTCATTACACTGTTGATTAAGATGTTTCATATGTTTGATGTCTTTCAAACATACAGTACACACACCCACACACACATTATTTCTATTCCATTCACAACTACAACAAAACCTGAATGAATCTTTGCTTGAGTTGCTTGGTCTCTAAATTCAGCTATTTATTCATTCCAAGCCAGGAAGGAAAAATAGCTGAATTTGGAGATCAAGCTGTAATGAAACAGCTGCGAGAAGCTTAAACCCGAAGCGGTTTTTAAGGTGCCGAAACCCTTGCTGCCATTCAGCGAAGCCCCTCCAGATGGTGGCCCACTGTTTGAGCAGGACATGATGGGAATAGCAAAGACCTCTGCTCTGTTTGTTTTCAGTTAGTATGGATCTCACGAGCATCTCCTGGAAGAGGTAGAAGGGAAGGGAGAGAGACAAGCGTCTGACAGTTTGTTTACCCGTGTGTTTATTCACTATCGCTCTGGGGAGTCTAGGTTTAGAAACCGTTTTCTGGTGGCAGATGTTCAATGTTTTTCATGGAACTGACCTTTCGTTCCTGCAATTTCTGAATTCGTAATGCTTTAAATGAAACTTAAAGCATTTTATTGCATGAAAGTAATGTCCAACCTTTTCTGTACCCCTTAAACATTAAATGCTTTATGTATACATGTGGTTTAATATTTTGCAATTAAATTCATGTGGCTTCTGCAGAAAAATAGTAAACTGTTTATATTAAAATTTATATATAGTAGCCAACATTTGAAGTGGATCAAACAAGAACGCATTTTGGTTTTAGGACAACTTTGATGAAAGGTTTTGATCCACTTCATATTTTTGAATAGTATTTATATGTATATGTGTGTGTACGTGTGTGTGTATATATTTCAGACCTGCAAACTCATCAGAGAAAAAAAGGTGACAGTGTTGGGGGGGGGGGGGGGGGGGGGGGGGGGGGGGGGGGATCTTGCACGTTCGCCAGATTCTAAATAGACATTGTTTACAAGTAATGCGGCGCATCCAATGCAACAGGACGTCAAATTGCTTTGTTACACTGTATTACTCTCGCATCAGCTGTTGTCTAAATAGTCACATCTACCCACATTAACACATCAAAAACGCTTTAAAAGTAGGGCTACATCCAGCTGACTTGAATGACTGCTAGGCACACGACAACCTCCATAACGTGTCGTTAATCAGGGTAGCTCAGAATTGGAGTAGTAGCCAGAACTCAGGGCAGAGCACCTGGCTTAAGTTAGGGGCTAATGATAAGGTTGCAACCTAAGTTGGCTATCTGAAATACTATATACTTACGTAGCAAGCTAAATGGTTAACTTTAGTTAGCAAGACGGTCAGACAATGCAGGAATTAACATTACAACTAGCTAACAATGTTAGATGGCTAGAAAATTTGCTATCTTGCTAACGGAAATTCCAGCATTGGATCCGCTTGTATTGCTTGCTATTAAGCATTTTGCTCGAAGCATAGACTAACGTTAACTGTATGAAAAAAAAAAACGCTAACTTTGCTGACTTATTTGACTTAAGCAAACAAATATCTGTTGTTTAGCTCCAAAAAGACTGATTTACCTTGAATTCAATTTCCATCAGAGTTTCCACATTAGGTCAGGTGTCTCTTGACAGGCGCGAACACAGATGGCAGTGTGTTTCAAGATCCTGAACCAAGCGCTGAGATTCCGATTGGTCCAGAAAAAATGTCATTTATAAGAATTGTCCAATAATGGCCTACATGGCACGCAAGCCCACCCCCACCTCCCTCTCTTGACAGGCGCGAGCTCAGTAGAGATTCCGATCGGCCCAGATGTCAATTAACGCAAGACCCCCCCCTCTCCCTAAAAAAACCTCTCCGGTTCTACACGATTCACGCGAATGACCCAATTGACAATAAAAGCGACAAGTTTGCAGGTATGATATTTACATATTTTATACACACATACACACACAATTTTAAGTAAAACAATTCTTAATATTTTAAGAAATTCTGATGTTTCAATACTTTTTACTTGAAAAAGACAAAACATGCTTATATACAGTATATGGTTTTATATTTTGCAATTAAATTCATGTGGCATTTGCAAAAAAACTTCTCAAAATTAACTTTTCTGAGCTTTTTTGGTAACCAATAATTTGACACCGAAAAATGATCAAAGAATGTCAATTTTATACAGAGTGAAATGTGTAAAGCAAGTCTGCAGTGAATTATAATAGATTATTTTGCATTTTCTTATTTGACATTATTTGCTATATTTTAAATCTTAAAGGTGTGATGTAATCAGCAGTTAAGTTAATAACTTTCAGTTTGCTTCATGTCATTTTTTTATAATTTTTCTAAAAAATAAAATGTGTGTTAAGTGTGTAGATAGATAGACAGATAGATAGATGAGATATGATAAAAGATGACAACAAAGGGTTAAAAATATTAACATATTTACTGGACGCAATGTTTAAAATGCATACAATTCAACAAGAGTTTTATGAAATAATAACCAAACCGGTACACAAATGATCACATTGTTGAAAAATTCGAAACAAAAGATACACAGAAAATTAGAGGTAACATCTTCAGGTACTGACTGAGGACATGGTTTGCTAAAGTCAATGACTAAGTGACCCTTCATGGCCTTATCCGATCATGTATCCATTACTGACCTCCTACAAGCCAGAGAGGCTTTTTACACTCAGGGCTGAAATACTCCAGTTTAGAAGTGGGTGGCAAAGTGCATCACATGTGTACACTTCAACGCAAGTACACCAGATATGATTGAATTATGTAATGCACAGTGCGGTGACCCGTACAACAAAACAACAGTCCTGATTGGTACCGTGAGTTACAGAGGCCGACTGCAAAACCATCCAACAATTTTGTAATACTGAATCTTTTGGCCACAAGAGAGTGGCCTCCTACAGTTTAATTCATGACATCTAGACACATCATTAATATTTTTCAAACAGCGCTACACGTCTCGACCGCTGAGTGACATTTATTTATTCTCCTGTCTCACTGCTCATCCTGGCTGATATTCAAACCTGGCAATCAAACTTTAAGTTGTGTGTTCACTATCTTTGCTAAAAATGTCTATCTCAGGTCCTGATGCAATGTGCAGGTAACCCAGTAACAGGTAGTGTGGACTGTGTAAACTGCCAGACCAAAGTATGCATGATATGTCTGTGTATAATAACAGTGCTTCAACAAAATGAAACACAAACAACTGCATTTATTATTTCTAAAAAGCAAAAGGAATGTCAAAAATGCTTCAAGATCATTTTTACTGCATTGAACAGAGTTTGTGTGCATGTTTGTATCAATAGTGGGCTATAAGCTAAAAAATATGAAAAATTAGAACTTTGAAATCACTCCAAGAATTCAAAGTTTATTGTTTTGTGTTGGAAGATGCTTTTTGCAATGCCTCATTAAATTATTTGCTGTTATTGTTGCCGCATGGGAAATTACAAATCAGAATAGGCACATATGTTTCAGTAATTTGACAATTAGGAATTGCTCCTAATTAAGAATTACTAAAAGGAGAGAGCAGATGTGCCCATTATTACAATTATAACCTTGACTTTCATCAATAAATATGCAGAAGAAATAAACATTCTTCATTATGGTTTCAATTAAATGCAACTCAGTGAGTCGAAGGAACACTTTCCCACAAGAGGTCACAGAATGAGAGGATAACACTGTTTTTGTTTCTTCTGCATCACTTAGAAAATGTCTGCCAACATTATAAATAACGTACATAATTGTGCTTATTAAATCAATACTGTTTCACCTACATGGTTTGCATCTGCACTGCAAAAAAAAAAAAAAAAAAAAAACACATACTTGGTGGAGTCTTGTTTTCCAATAAAATGTTTTTATAAGCATCATTAATGCAAGATAAACTGATATACTATTGTTCAAAAGTTTGGGGTCGATCATATTTTTTTGTGTTTTTAAAAAAAAAAAAACTTTTGCTCACCAAGGCTACATTTATTGGATCAAAAATACAGTAAAAATTGAAAATATTGTGAAATATTATTAGAATTTATTATAACCATTTCTTTTTGCGTATATTTTAAAATGTCATTTATTCCTGTGATGGCAAAGCTGAATTTTCAACATTTCTCCAGTGCCACATGAACCTTCAGAAATCAGTCTAATATGCTGATTTGTGCTTAAATAACAATTCTTTATATTATCAGTGCTGGAAACAGTTGTGCTGCTTAATATTTTTGTGGAAACGGTGATTTCTTCCATTAATAAAAATGTCAAAAGAACAGCATTTTTCAGAGGAAAAAAGATAAAAAATTAAAAGTCTTTATGGTCACTTTTGACTAATTTTATACATCCTTGCTGAATAAAAGTATACATTTGGTCTCAAACTTTTGAACAGTAGTGTAAATATTGTTTTTCAGAGAATTCCAATTTTTGTCCTAAATTGACAACCTTATTTTTTTATAAAACCCACTAAATTTTCTTCAGAGCAGAAAAATAATTTTAAGGAAAACAATTCTTAAAATCTTAAGCAATTCGGATGTTTAGATATTTTTACTGGAAAACAAGACAAAACATAGAAAGTGTTTTATACTGTATAATGACAAAACATAAATAAGAACGATGAAACCAAAAAAGTCATCGAACAGGAAGTGTATCCATAAATGACAGAACCGAGTTGGCAGTTCTGTCTGATCTGCAACCATCTCGACTAGTGTATCAGTGACTAACAACAATCCTGAGAATGCTTAGCTTTCCCCAACACCTTAAAGCTAAACTATCCATTACATTCTACAGCCTCACAATCCTCATCTGTCCAAAGCTAAAGCTGAAGGTTAAAATAAGAGTTACCACCTTGCCTTAATTTACAACTGACAAAAACCTTCAAAACAGTCATTACTGTACAAATACAATAACCAACACTGTACAATGTCTCAAGTTCTACTGCAATACAATCGTTTCTTCATCAATCACACATTTCCAAGCGCAGAACAAAGCACTGCCAAGAAACATGGGGCGAGAAAGCAGAAAATGGAGGATGAAGCTATTTTTAAAGCACCAGCATCTGTTGCGGACACCTTTTTACATGGGATTGTGAACATGTTGCATCAAATAACATGGAAATTGTATGCTAAAATGTTTAAGCTCATCCATTTTGTTATCATATGGAAATGTAATCTGAAGGCACCAAGCACTTGGTAACCATAAGACATCTATGCTAAATGGGGTCCAACACAAACACAGGTTCAACAGTCCACCCTAGTGCAGCTCCATCAACACCAGCATGATTTAGGAATAAAGTCTCGCTCATAAAATGCTCAACACATATCCTTCCTCCTTCCAAAAAAGATGCACACGTTTGTGATGAAACGCACGTAATGAGGCGAAATACTTTAAATACGCAAATAAACGCTGCGGCTCCACATCAACGTGTTGAAAAAGACGACCGAAAGTTGCTGCCAGTGTGAAGGAAGGACGACATCTGCCCTCTTCGTGACATCGTCACGATGTCCAGTCTCTATTTGTGAAGCAACAATTACTTTTCATTCCTTAAATGTCTCTCGTTTCTCTGTTGCTGCACATCGGATGTCAGAACTTGTCAAAAGTGACAAGCGTGGGCTCTCCGAACTCTAGAATCTCCACGGTGGAACTGACATATTCCAAAGACGCTGCCGAGGGATTTGACGGGAGCAGTCCGGAGTGGCATTTGGGGTCAAGGGGCGGCCCTATGTAGCGTTTAAATGTGTGCGTATATGCGAAAGAGAGATCAGTGCTTCATTGCTTTCTAAAGGCGAGTCTGAAGGTTTCTAAACTATTTCCACATACACAAGTTTGCAAGGTCATCTCGCTGAAGGCTTCCTCACCCTCACAGTTCACATTAAGCATCTTATTGAAGAAAATCATACTAGTATCGCTCGCAAAACAGTTTCACAAAGATTCACAAGACACAATCGGTGTTTCTTCTCAAGGTCTTTCTTCTGTTCAATGAGGAGTGAAGCGTGATGTTCACAGTGCTGTGATGTCACATGGTGTTGATTCTTGTCCTTCCTTCACTTGGATGTATAGATATCCAAGTTCACAATCTCGGACATCCGCAGCAATCTACTGCCTTTCTGGATGCTGATCACAAAGGGGAAGGTACCGGCCCGTTCTCCTGTAGGGCTGATGAACTTCAGTGCTGGTAGTGAGATAAAACAGAGTCATTTTGCAGCAAGACGCTTCCATGTGGCAAGAACGCTCCCAATCTCCTCATCAGGGGAAGCGGAACAGGTTTGAGGGCGTTGAGGTGAGGCGCTATACCTGAACCTGAGTCCCATGGTGTGCCTGAAGACACTGGATACTAGACAAGATCTTTTTCTGATGGCCTGCGAGTGCTACACCCATCTTATCCAGTTCACTGTGAGAGAAGCGAAAGAGATGGAAGAAAATGCTTTAGCAAAGTGTTATGTTTGCAATGGCATACTACTCATACTGTTTTTGCAGTATTCAGTGTGTTAACCATGTACATTGTCCAGATTTTTAGAGCACACGTTATCAAAGAATGCAATGCATTCCATTATTAGACACTATCTGTGACCATGGACCGCAAAACCAATCATAAGGGTCCATTTTCTGAAATTGAGATTTATACATCATCTGAAAGCTGTATAAATAAGCTTTCCATTGATGTATGGTTTGTTAGGATAGGACAATATTTGGCTCAGGTCATGTGACATTTAAGCATACTGTTGCATACTAATGCCTGTGGAATATTGTACTCCCATAATGCAATGAGAAATGCATATGAAACCTTGCAAAATAATCTTTGCACACATTTGGATGAAAATGCAGAACAATCATGTTTATTAGGATAACTGGATGCTATTTTCTGCCAAGTAATGAGGTCACGTTGTTTACACCATTTAACACTGTATATTATATATGGCTTTGCATACTTAAAAAAAAAAATACTACGCAGTAAACACTTCAAGTATTCAGTTTCCAACATATATGATATGATATGTTTGGAATGCCACTACTTTTGCAGCTTTATACAGTGCACAATTTGTAAATTCTCAATTTGATTCTTAGTATGCAGTGAGAGAATATCCCATTGAGAACACAGTCAAGTGTCTCTTGAAATGCAACAAAAGATTTTATACTAACATAAATTAGTGTAGCTTTTATTTACCTGGCGCTGACATACAGAACTGAGTCCAGGGTGACGTAGCCAGCACTGGAGAAGTGTTCCTTGTACTGACCCATTTTAATCAAGTCCAGCCAGTCTTCCACCGTACTGACCCCTGCCTCAGGAGTCACTGGGTCCTCCCTATGGTTGGAGGAGGAAGTGCAGTCAGAATAATGGTCTTATATTACCATGTAATTTCAGAATTTCCATGAAGAAAGCATTCGGCATTGGTCTGTGAGGATGTCAAATGTATGTATCCATTTAAAGTTGTGTTTTTGGTCAAATTCCATTTAGATTTATGCTGTTTTCTCAAATACACTTTCAACGTAAGTGTTTCATTGATGTGAGCATTTATGAACACAGTTTATAAGGGTAAGAAACTATTTTTCATGCAATCGTGTGTTTGTGTCATTTTATCAAAGCTTAATTGTCCATTGTCTGGACATGTTAGGCTTTCCAGATCCAGAAGGGAGGCAGATTGCACCAAATCGTGTCTCTGTCACTCTCTCCTTCTCTGTAGCATAGCCTCCACTATAACACACAATCCTGAGCAATTTAGATCTAAACCTATTTTATTTAACAGCAAGAGCACGAGGCAGAGTTTTCCCAGTGGTTTGTGAGAAAATTCAGTTTGCACATTCTGCTTTAATTGTGACAAGCACTGGCTAAACAATCCAGTGCCCATCTGCCTTTTATTTGGCAACCTTCAAAATGCAGCAGAGGGATAGACAGGCAATCAGATTTCAGCCAAGACCACCACAAACCCCCCTCCTGATCGAGAGAAACATGCACTGGAAGTAAGAAGTTCGTACTGACGTACATCTGGCTTCAATCTAGATTAGCCGGATATCTGTTTCATTTATTTTGAATTTATTGGATTACTGCGAAAAACACCTCAGATTTTGTCACACATCTGAGAAACATCATAACGCTCTTCATGAGCTATATATTGCAAACCGCCACACACATCCCAGCGGATCACCTCTATTGAATTCAGATCTAATCCGCAGAGGGCATTTGGCTCACCAGAATGCAGTGTTGGCCAGCTGCTTCAGGCTGCTTGGATTCCGGATCAGCTTGTCCAGAGTGTTGACAATCTGCCCAAATTTCGGCCGATCGCTGCGGTTCTTTTCCCAGCAGTCTAACATGAGCTGGTGAAGCACCACCGGACAGTCCATTGGAGCCGGTAGCCTGTAGCCTTCATCTACAGCTTTTATCACCTGGAGGGATAAGGATTCCAGATAAAAAATCATACATTAGCAGCGTATACGCTTCATGAATATTGAGCAGATTTATTCCTTGCTTAATGCATTTAGCTTTTGTTTGGCGTTGACAATGAGAATGAGATTTCGGGTGAGACTGTCTTTGTTAGCGCAAGTGGAGAGCTGTTTAATTTAGTCCCTTTTATGAAATGATACCGCCGTAAGGGAAAGAATAAACTAGCTTGATGCAAACATTCGTATTATCTTAACTCTTGCCTGGAAAACTGTAACCGTTGAAACGCTCCATTGCCTGTTACCATGGCAAAGAAAAGAAGACAGATGGATTTTGTGGTTTACGCCTTGAATGGAACTTTCGAATTCCGCTCCCTCAACACAATAAAAGTGCATCCGCTAACAAGCATGCAAGCGTTTTTCATGCTCCACTTTAACATGTCGAGTATACAGGCTCGAATCATTCCCAAATGTCTCAATCTCTTTCCCGAGCAGCCTCTTTCCAAATCCCGAGCAAAGATCTCTTCCCAAGGTGAAAATAAATAAATGAAAATGGTTTCTGGTGTGGAAAGTCTGCCAAGAACTCACTGACACAGATTCAAATTCCCTCTTTTAAAGTAGCCTGTGAATTGAAATCTGGAAATGTTCAGCCTCCAGATACATTTAATCTTTTTACCTTTATAATCCTGGGAGTTTTATTTTTTTTTTTAATTCCAGTCCCACTGAAGTGTTCTGGCAGAGGACTTTTATTACAAAATCGATAGGGATTCTCAAGTTTAAAAAAAATGAAGAGGCGCAATTAACAGAGTTGTTACAGTTAACTAAAACTATTAATTGAAAATAAATCACTAAATAGTCTTGCAACAGTTTATCTCACCGAGTTGTTGCTTTCACACAAACCAGTGAGATCACTGAGGTCGGAGCATCAAAAAATGCTATCCATTCCTATGTCCAGACTGAAACATCGTGGTGATCGAGCTTTTGCTGTTGCCGGGCCAACTCTCTGGAGCAATCTCCCTGTAGCTATCCGAACAGCACCTTATTTATATACTTTTAAATCTATGCTTAACTCTTTTTTTATTTGAAAACTGTATGATGGGTTAAAAAACTTTTTATTGTGCCGTGGTTTTTGTATAGTGTTTATATTTTGATTGCTGTTGTGTTTTCAATTTCCTGAACAGCACTTTGGTCAACCTTTTGGTTGTTTTAAAATGTGCTTTATAAATAAAGAAAAGAAGAAAGAAAATAAAGCCTAAATAAAAGAAAATCTAAATATTAGATGAAAACATCTAAAAATATGTAAACGAAATAAAATAAAGCTGACATAAAAATAAAGCTAAATAGAGCTATTATTTTAAAAAACAAATAAACTTAAAAAAACCACAAAAAAAACAAATGAAAACTGAAGCTACTCAAATAAAAAATAATACTATAATAATATATACACATTAAAATAACACTAATGGTTATAGCTCACAAAATTAATTCTTAAAACTTCCAGCTATTTCTATTTACTGTGAGAGATTTTTCCAGTGCATCTATGGTCTCATTTAATTTCAGAATTTACTCACGTCCTGATTGGACATTTCCCAGTACGGTCGTTCCCCATAGGATATCACCTCCCACATGACAATGCCGTAGCTCCACACATCACTGGCTGATGTGAACTTCCTGTAGGTGATGGCTTCAGGGGCTGTCCATCGAATGGGAATCTTACCCCCCTGAAAAACAGCACAAAATCAGTGGTTACAGGAATTAAGCTACTTTATTATCACAAGTTGTGGAATAGTTTAATAGAAAGCTATTTTTGAAATGTAGGCTGTAGCTACTTACACTAAAGGGGAGCTTTTAGCTTAGCTTAGCTAACTGGGAGCTTAGCTAGCTACATTTTTTTGAGTACCCTGTCCAAAAATGGTGATTAGCGGTAAGCGGTTTTTATCAAAATGTCACAAAGGGCATCAGAGAATACATATGGAACATTAATGTTTGGACAACTAAGGAGGAGACAAGCCACTTGTTGAAACATAACTAGGCATAACTGAAACACTCAACATGGCGGCTGTGGTAAAGGAAGTCCTTCCTTTCAATTAAAAAAGTAATTGCCTGGTATTTTTTGCTCTAGAATGCTGCTCCAACCTTATTTTTAATTTTTTAATACTCATCTTCCAGCAAAACTATGTACAAATGCATTCACAGGCAGAGAAAGGCACACACCCACACTGAGTTGATGTTAAGCCATCCATTAGTCTGGATAGTTGTTATGACAGTCCTGCGTGACCTCATTTCCAGACTACAGGTCAGAAAGAATATATCTCGCTGTGTCTGATTTTATTTCTTCGCAATCAAATCATATTTCTTTTAAACAAAGAGCTGAACCAGTTTAACATACCTCAACAAAACTGTTGCATAGTAAATCTAGTTAAAATGAGACTGGAGAGCAGAAGCATGATCTCTCACCCGTGTAGTGTATGCCGCCTCGGGATCGTCCTCTAACACACGCGACAGCCCGAAGTCGGACACTTTACACACAAGGTTTCCATTCACCAGAATGTTCCGTGCCGCCAAATCCCGGTGCACATAGTTCATCTCTGAGAGGTACTGCATCCCCGCAGCTATCCCACGCATCATTCCCACCAGCTGAATCACTGTGAACTGCCCATCGTGTTTCTGCACAAAATGAAGAGTTCTCATGTCAAATTCTCATCCCTGTGGTCTTATTTCCAACCTTGTTCAACCTCTTTGGATTCTGGCACAGTCGGTCATGTTTGAATGTGTCTCATGAGTAATTCATAATTCATTGGCTCCCTAATTAATAGTGTTGCTCATATGTTACAGGGCATGAGCCATTAACTGCAAATCACTGCATAATCATTCAGTCTTTTATGCAAGCAATGGCAACTAAGTATGGCAACTAACCAAATTATGATGTTTCATTATAGCCTCTGGCAAGAAAACATAAATGTTTTGATTGTTAACTACGGTTGCATGGTAATATTGGAATAATAATGGGATGATGGTTTGTTAGTGCAGGGGTTTTCAATTAATACGTCTGTATGTATGTATGTGTATGTACAGTATGTGTATGTATGTATGTATGTATGTATGAATGAATGAAATATATATGTACAGTCATGGACAAAAATATCAGCACCCTTGGTAAATATGATCAAAGGAGGCTGTGAAAATTTATCTGCATTGTTAATCCTTTTGATCTTTTATAAAAAAAAAAAAAAAAAAAAAATCACAATTTTAATCTTTCATTGGATAATAAGAATTTAAAATGGGGGAAAATATCATTATGAAATAAATGTTTTGTATATAATATTTATAACACCACTCTTACAATTTTTCTCACTCAGTACAATATCCTCTATGCAGTATTTGTCATCAAAAAGCTAGTGTCTCCATAAAGTTTCTAAACTAGCTTGACCAGCAAGTCAACCAACGTTATCAGAAAGACCATGCTGCATGTCGACTATCTCCACCAGATATGATTTGCTCGAGAACATAATGATTCAAACCAGCATAAACCATGGTGGTCTAAGCTGGGAAACAAAACACAAGCTGAGGGACACAAAGAAAAACCAAGCAGAGAGAGGTGTGAACACGCGAGTTGTCAAACCCAATCTGGAAGAGCCGGACGACTGCTTTGTGTTCCTGTGATATTTCACAGCATTCCCTTTGGTGCAAATTGGCCTCCATCATTTGCAGCAAAATAGATCACGCTCACCTTCAAATAAGTATCCAGAGATCCATTTTCCATGTACTCTGTCACTATCATCACAGGCTTACCTAAGGGACAGAGAAAGAGGAGACAAAACGGAAAGTGTGAAATATTGTGGAAAATAGAGAAAGAGAGAGAGCAGAAGCAAGAGAAAGATGTTACATTTTTTTTCACAGGCGAATAAGAAAAGATGCAGCGGAGAGGCAGGAAGAGGCTGGCGCTTTTGTGTCCTATATTTAATTCATTTCCAAGATGACAAGAGAAAAACATGCAGATAAAGAGAGCGGACACCTCCCCCACTCCCAGTGACTTCACAGCCCCTCGTTCCTGCTTTCGTTCGCCTCTACCTGCTGCCTGTTACTCATAGTGACAGCCCCTAATCAAAGCTCTCAATAACAGTCAGGCAGATAATTAGAGCGAGCTGTCCACTGAGAATATCTCTGTCCAGAAATACCTAAAATGGTAATGAGTTCCTTTTGGAGGGAGGATGATGAAGGGGGATACAAGTGAGGGGGGAGGTTTTTAGGAGGTGTGGTGATTAATTGCCCTGTGGGTGGTGGTGGGGGGGTTGAGGGGTTTGAAGATGAAGGGGTGTAAAGATCTGCTAATGGGAAAAGTGTTCACCTCTTCGCTGTGTTGCAGACACAGCTGCAAGAGACTCATATGGGGAGATTGCACCTGCGTTGCTGAAAGTGATTAAAAATTCTCCCTTGATTCCACCCAAATAACACGCTGTCAGTCAGAGAGACCCCCCTTCTCACAGGGAAGAGTACATGCTAATCCATCCTGATTATCAGAGATGCTTGATGGATGTAACGCACGGCAGAAACTTTCACCTCGGGACACCAGACGCACGTCAGCATGAGATGCCGTTTAGCCCTAGAGATGTTTTCTATTTTTGTGAGCAGCCCTTTATGTTGTGCCTAGCCTTACAGGTTTTAGGTTTGAACCCTGCAAGGTGATCCTTGAGGTATCACCATTGTGACACTGAAGAAACAACATAACCACAGTTTGATAGGGACTGTTTATGTAAATTATTAGTGTCATTTTTATTTATTTACATATTTTTCCATTTTTTAAATAAAATAAAGTAAAATTGAAAAATTGAAAAAACAAGGCTGGCCCAGGTTTATCAGAGAAAACAAACAAATAAACAAAAAATTATAATATGAACATTTATTTCCATTTGACTATTTGATTAGTGAGGTCAAACAGTGATGTTTTATTATTTATTTTATTATTATTATTATTATTATATTGTTCCTGTAAATGAATTGTTTTTTTATTTTTAGATTAATATCATAGGAATTAAATTAAATGAAAAAAATAAAAATAAATAAATAAATACAAAATAACAGAAAATAGACTGGTCCAGTTAATGTGCATTTAAAATAGAAAAACTGAAAAAGTGATGTTTTTTTCGTATTTACTGTATGTTATATATGCAATATATATGAATAAATAATATATTTTCCCTGTAAATTAAGAGTTTTTTGTTTTCATTCATTTCATTTTTAGATTAAAATAATTAAACTAAATGGAATGAAAATCTATGAAAAAAAATCAAGAAAATAAACGCATGCATTTTATAGAAATAAACAAACAAATAAAGCATGAACAATGTTTCCAATTTACTAATTGATTAGTCAGACCATGTGATTTTTTTCTTTTTGTTATTTATTTTATATATTATAATAAACATGTTGATACTTTGTTACATTGTGCTTTAGCTGTTAAATAGTTTGCATGGTAAAACCTTGAAAATGCCTCTGCATTGTGACTTTTGCACACCTCTCGCTGCAATACAAGTAAAAGAAAATGTGAGCAGAAGACCTTGAGGACAAAGATAAAAAGACATCTGCCCTGTCAATTTCAACACACAATTTAAGCCTGCAGACTGGAGATTTGCAGGTGAGGCTACAAGCGAAGAGTCAATGGTTTCATTATGGTTTTGTAATCTCTACTTACGCAAAGCACAAAGAAATAGAAACCAATTGAATCCAACAAAACCCCATTCAGCCCTAACAAGCTATTTATAGCACCAAGCCCTAAGATGTTGCCAATTGTGGTTTCAGATGAATGGGGGTTGCACTATGTCCTAGCTGTCACTGTAAGTAAAATCACAAATGTATCGGTCACACTCTTTATATAATCGAAACCACACGACAAGCGTGGCGAAGGATATCTGAAAGGATCGCGCATGAGCTTATCAACATGGGACAAATTACTTTGACAATGAGCTAGCTGGATAATGTGGCCTCCTTGCCTCAACCTACAAACCTCTGGCCACCAGAACTGAAATATAAAGCGCATTCAAACATAAAGCGCAACATCTTCCTGACATTAACGTTGTTTGCATTATCAGATCAAACTGACATGCATTTCCCTACTCTAGCTCATGGCTGATGGTTCTACTGATAGGTACGTTAATGCAATTACCTAGCTACTTCTCCACGCATGCACATTTAAGGGTGATTGATGCTGCAGCAGTTTTAGAAGTGCTTCAAATAGACAGTATTCACACACACACGCTCAAACATCCACTGTGTCCCGTGGTGAGCCAATATACTCTAAATGTCTAAGCATTGTGGAAAGGTCGTAATTATGGTTATCACAGGAGCAAGGAATTTGTACATGTATTTAAGGGAACCTGAAAAAGGTTATATACATTAAAAGACCTGCAAATTCAGTATGTAGTCTATACATCATCTGTAATCACATGCTTAGAAGGCATTTGATAAGAGGAACGCTTAAAATAAAATAAAATACTGACTGGTTCAAGCATGCAGTTTTTTTTTTAAAGAAAACCATTCAGGATAAAATAACATTTTCAAAAATAAAATATATTTTAAAAAGTAAGATTTTAAAAATAATTTAAAAAAATAAATAAAATATATATTTTTTAATAAAATAAAATAAAATTTTTAAAATAAAATTTAAAATAAAATAAAATATAAAATAAAATATTGGCTTGTCCAGTTAATATGCATGCATTTTCAAGAGAAAAGTGTTCCGAAAAAGATAATTTGCCATGAAAGACCTGTAACTTCAGTATGTACTCCATAAATCATCTGTAATCAGTAAAAAAAAACAAAAAATAAATAAAAAAAATAAATGAATAAATAAAAGGTCTGTTGTGCTGCTGAGAGGTTTGCGTTTGTAGCTCCGCTTTTTTATTGAATCTTTACCTTACTTTCACTCTCTGTTGTTTAAAGTGATAATGTATAACTTAATTCCCACCATATTTCTGTTATTATCTATCAAACTAATCTAACTAATTTGATTGTTCGCTTTTTAAAGCTGGTTAGCTTGTTACTCGCGGTTCCATTCACGTTTCTATTCGCGCCTATTATTGTTTTCTTTTTTCTCGCTCCGTTTTCATTTCTCTCTCGCTCCGTTTTTCACGAGTTCATCAAATAACAGTGGTAAGTTAAGTTGGTATCATTCATCAGTCACGGTGAGTAATGGCTTCTTCTCCTGCTATTGTTGTTTGCACTTCATGTCACATGTATAGTTTATCTCTCTCTGTCGGCGATGAGGGATTCACATGTGATAAATGCAGGGAAATAGTTAGGCTGACAGAGAAGGTTTCAGAATTAAAGAAACGTATCCAAACTTTAGTTCAGGACAGTAAGAATGTGAGGGCTGTAGGTACTGCTTTGGATGCGACTAGCTCAGGGAGTCCTGTACATTGTTCGGCTCCGGTTGAGCCCGTGCAGCAGGGCAGCTGGGTGACCCTAGTCGCGGGTCAAAACACCGCTCTTCCATTCCAATCAGAACATCAAACAGGTTCTCCCCACACAGACGCACCCGCTGAGAAACCTGATGAAAGTGCTCTAGATATTGGCGATTCTATTGTACGGAACGCAAAAATAGAGACACCAGCCACCATAGTCCAATGTTTACCGGGAGCCAGAGCGCCTGACATCTTGGCAAATTTAAAAGTGCTGGCTAATGCTAAACATAAATTCAGTAAGATTGTTATCCACGTCGGCGCTAATGATGTTCGACTTCGCCAGTCGGAGATCACTAAAAATAATGTTAAAAAGGTGTGTGAACTTGCAAGTACGATGTCAGACACTGTAATATGCTCTGGCCCCCTCCCTGCTTACCGTGGCGATGAGATTCATAGCAGACTGTCGTCACTCAATGGCTGGATGTCTAAGTGGTACCCGCAGAATTGCATAGACTTTATAGACAATTGGACGAGTTTTTGGGGCAGACCTGACCTGTTGAAAAGAGATGGTCTTCATCCCTCTTGGGTGGTGCCGCTCTTCTCTCTAGAAATATGGCACATAGTCTTAGAGTTCGTACTTGACTAACTGGGGCCCAGGTCAGGAAGCAGATAGACTGGCTAAACTGACCGTCTGCTAGCCGCCTCACGTCACAGAAGTCAGTTAATTCTCAGCACATAGAGACTCCTTCACCCAGATATCACACCATAGAGACTGTGTCTGTTCCCCGAACTAGAAAATACAGAAAACGTCCAAACCAAATTAAGAGCAACAATTTAATTGCTGTTCAACAAATAAAAAATGTTTACAATACAGAGAAACAATTGATAAAGCTTTGCTTACTGAATATCAGGTCCCTTTCTACAAAAGCACTTTTTGTAAATTATTTAATCAATGATGATAATCTAGATTTGCTCTGTTTGACAGAAACATGGCTAAAACCAGATTAATACATTACTTTAAATGACTCTACCCCCCCAAGATTACTGCTATAAAAATGAGCCACTTCCGAAAGGTAAAGGGGGAGGTGTTGCTACAATTTATAGCAATATTCTCAGTATTTCTCGGAGGGCAGGCTTTAAGTATAACTCGTTTGAAGTTTTGGTGCTGCGTATAACATTATCTAGAGAAACGTGTTAGTGATAAATGTCCTGTGATGTTTGTACTGGCTATACAGGCCACCAGTGCACCATACAGACTTTATTAAAGAATTTGCTGATTTTCTATCTGAGTTAGTACTGGCTGCAGATAAAGTCTTAATTGTTGGCGATTTTAATATCCATGTCGATAATGAAAAAGATGCATTAGGATCAGCATTCATAGACATTCTGAACTCTATTGGAGTTAGACAACACGTTTCCGGACCTACTCATTGTCGAAATCATACTCTAGATTTAATACTGTCACATGGAATTGATGTTAGTGGTGTTGAAATTCTGCAGCAAAGTGATGATATCTCAGATCATTATCTAGTCTTGTGTAAATCCCATATAGCTAAAACTGTAAATTCTACTCCTTGTTACAAGTATGGTAGAACCATCACCTCTACCACAAAAGACTGCTTTGTAAGTAATCTTCCTGATTTATCTCAATTCCTCAACATATCCAACAGCACAGAAAAACTTGATGATGTAACAGAAACCATGGACTCTCTCTTTTCTAGCACTTTAGATACAGTTGCTCCTTTACGCTTAAGGAAGATCAAAGAAAACAGTCCGACTCCGTGGTATATTGAGCACACTCGCACCTTAAAGAGAGCAGCCCGGAAAATGGAGCGCAGATGGAGGAAAACAAAACTAGAGGTATTTCGTATAGCCTGGCGGGAAAATACCCTATCCTACAGAAAAGCATTAAAACTGCTAGATCTGATTACTTTTCATCTCTTCTAGAAGAAAACAAACATAACCCCCGGTATTTATTCAATAGTCACTAAATTAACGAAAAAAAGCATCAACAGGTGTTGGCATTTCCCAAAAGCACAGCAGTAATGACTTTATGAACTACTTTACTTCCAAGATCGATTCTATCAGAGATAAAATTGTAACCATGCAGCCGTCAGCTACAATATCGCATCATATAGTGCACTATAGATCCCCTGAGGAACAATTTCACTCATTCTCTACTATAGGAGAGGAAGAATTGTATAAATTTGTTAAATCATCTAAACCAACAACATGTATGTTAGACCTTATTCCATCTAAACTACTAAAAGAGCTGCTTCCAGAAGTCATAGATCCTCATTTGGCTATTATTAATTCCTCACTGTCATTAGGATATGTCCCCAAAACCTTCAAATTGGTTGTTATTAAGCCTCTCATTAAAAAACCACAACTTGACCCCAAAGATTTAGTTAATTACAGACCGATCTCAAATCTCCCTTTTCTGTCAAAGATACTAGAAAAGGTAGTATCCTCACAATTATATTCCTTCTTAGAGAAAAATAGTATTTGTGAGGAATTCCAGTCAGGATCCAGACCGTATCATAGTACTGAGACTGCTCTCATTAGAGTTACAAATGACCTGCTTCTATCATCTGATTGTGGTTGTATCTCTTTATTAGTTCTACTTGGTCTTAGCACTGCGTTCGACCACAACATTCTTTTAAATAGACTAGAACACTTTGTTGGCATTAGTGGAAGTGCATTAGCATGGTACAAATCGTGCTTATCTGAACGCCATCAGTTCGTAGCAGTGAATGAAGAGGTATCATATTGATCACAAGTGCAGTACGGAGTACCTCAGGGCTCAGTACTAGGGCCGTTACTTTTCCCGCTTTACATGTTACCCTAGGGAGATATTATCAGGAGACATGGTGTTAGCTTTCACTGTTATGCTGATGAAACTCAGCTCTATATTTCTTCGCGGCCCAGTGAAACACACCAAATTGAGAAACTAACGGAATGCATAGTCGATATAAAAAAACTGGATGACGAGTAACTACTTACTGCTAAATTCTGAAAAAATAGAGGTGTTAATTATCAGACCTAAAAAGCCCACATGTAATAACCTAGAACACCATCTAACACTTGACAGCTGCTCTGTCAATTCTTCTTCATTAGTTAGGAACCTAGGCGTGCTGTTTGATAGCAATCTTTAATTTGAAAGCCATGTTTCTAGCATCTGTAAAACTGCGTTTTTCCATCTCAAAAACATATCTAAATTGCGACCTATGCTCTCAACGACAAATGCAGAAATACTAATTCATGCGTTTATGACCTCAAGGTTAGACTATTGCTTTAATACGCTTGATCAACAAATGACAGTTGTTCCAAAATGCAGCAGCTAGAGTCCTTACTAGAACCAGGAAGTACGACCATATTAGCCCGGTTCTGTCAACAGTGCATTGGCTCCCCATCAAACATCGTATAGATTTTAAAATCTTGTTAATTACTTATTAATGAATGGCCTAGCGCTTCAGTACTTGAGTGAGCTCTTATCATATTATAGTCCTCCACATCTGCTGCGTTCTCAAAACTCTGGTCATTTGATAATACCTAGAATATCAAAATCGACTACGGGCGGCAGATCCTTTTCCTATTTAGCACCCAAACTCTGGAACAATCTACCTAATACTGTTCGGGAGGCAGACACACTCTGTCAGTTTAAATCTAGATTAAAGAACTGATAAAATGTAAAAACTAACTTGAATGCAATGTAAGTCGCTTTGGATAAAAGCATCTGCTAAATGCATAAATGTAAATGTAAAGACACATTTCTTTAACCTGGTTTACACATAACACACTAATACACTTCTATTATTCAAATCCGTTAAAGGATTGTTAGGCTGCATTAATTATATCAACCGGAACCGGGAACACTCCCCCATAACACATGATGTACTCATTACATCATAAGAAGAATGGCATCTACGCTAATATTTGTCTGTTTCTATTCGGTTTCTCAGTCCGTGTCTGGATCAGATGGTGGATCGGCGCCGGGAGATGATGTATGTGGCCCTGATCGTCGGCGGAGGCCGATCACCTGGATGAGCCCCGGGGACATATCCACAGTCACCGTAGCCACCCGAACCAGTCCGTATCCAGCCCAGATGGTCACATCCAGTCCATATCCAGATCAGATGGCGGATCAGCACCCAGAGATGACCTCTACAGCCCTGAACGTCAGCGGAGACCAGGACACCCAGATGAGAGCCAGAGACAGATCCCCAGTGAGGACTCCGCCACTTAGACAGCTATCGGGAAAGACCACTGCAACCAGTTGAGCTGCAGTTGGAATTGAACTGCTGGTTCGTTTGGCCAGAGGAGAACTGGCCCCCCGACTGAGCCTGGTTTCTCCCAAGGTTTTTTTCTCCATTCTGTCACTGATGGAGTTTTGGTTCCTTGCCACTGTCGCCTCTGGCTTGCTTAGTTGGGGACACTTCATTTCCAGCGATATCGTCGACCTGATTGCAAAGACACTATTTAAACTGAACTAAGCTGGATGATGACATCACTGAATTCAATAATGAAATGCCTTTAACTGAAAATCTTTTTTTTTTTATCTTTTCATTTTACATTATTGACACACTATTTTCCTTTTTTGATATTGTGCAGTTGCTTTGACACAATTTACATTGTTAAAAGCGCTATATAAATAAAGGTGACTTGACTTGACTAATCACATGCTTTGGTGGCATTTAATGAAATTACAGCAATTTAACATAATACAAAATAAAATACAATTTAAAAAATAAAATAAAAAAATATTTGCTGGTACAATTTATATGCATGTATTTTTAGAGAAAAGTATTCTGAAAAAGGTAATTTGCCATTAAAGACCTGCAACTCCAGTATGTACTCTCTATGTACATCATCTGTAATCACATGCTTTGGAGGCATTTGATGAAAATGACAGCAATTTATCATGAAATATCAGAGGACAAAGGAATTTTTAGGGCTCAAAATAAGTTAAGCTCTAGTTTAAAAGCACACATTACTCTGAACAAAGCAATACTTTCAATGATTTAGAAATTACATCCTCTTATCTATTGTTCCTGCTGTTGATGACACAAAGAATTTTTTTTCTTGAGGACTCTGGAATGAATGAGCTGGAATGAACCTGAAAATACAGCCACGGATGGCAAATGTTATCAGATAGCAGACTGGAGTCCGCTAATCTGATGGTTAGACGCACAATGGGTTTATAATAGAGACGATGACAGCTCTGTGTTTTTGCAAAGATGGGGGATAAAGAACTGAATAGGGCATTAAGGTCTATTCTGATTCCATTCTCTGAGCTGCTGACACATTTGCATTACAAAAAGCTCAATCACGGTCTAATTTTTTCCGTCTGAGGTGGTAATGATAGAGCGCCTCTTTCAAAGCTGTGTTATGTGACAGATGCTTTTCATATTACAGCGCAAAAATCTTTGTCTTTCTCGCCGGCGCTCCATCAGGCAGCATAAACACTCTTCAGCCTTTTTAATGCATCTCTACTCGGCTACATCAGTGCTGTGATTAGTCTGTGCGTACGAGGAGGGGGCTGGATTGACAGCTGCTTCTGTAATGCAGTGCAAGGGGTCGCTGACCTCTCCTATCCCTATCCCCTGCACCATCAGGCTGATCTGTGACCTGTGAAATTACTCAGGCTATCACATCTCACCCAATCAGCGGCGGATGAGGACACGTTTGCAAACCGACACACACACACACACGCGTGTTATATTACCTGCCAGAAAGAGCAGTATGGAAGATACGTATTATGATAGTTTCACTGAGTCTTATTCACAAATAATTACATACAGTTGTTACGTACAGATATTTCTTCAAAATATAATCTTTTATGTCCCGCAAAAGATTGAAACGACGTGAGGGTGCGTAAATGAAAACAGAATGTTCATTTTAGAGTGAACTATTCCTTTAATGTTTTTATTATTATTATTATTATTATTACATATTTATTTTTTATTAATATTATATTTTTTTAATTAAATAATACTTTAAATAAGAAACCAAAACTGCCAGCAGGTGGCGGTAAATGTCTTTATGAGTAAGGCATTGAGTCATTCATTCATTCGATTCCTACAAACAGCTGATTCATTCAGTAATTAAGTATATGGCTCTCTTTTAGGGCTGAACGATTAATTACATTTGCGATAATATCGCAATATGAAAAAACTTGATTTTTCAACCGCAGAGGCTGCGATTACACGTGACACACGAGAGTAAAGAGGTGTGTTCGACTTGAAGATCGATCGGTGTATGACATCAAAGTACGGCGAGAGAAAGCATAAGGAGACGTCCGCTCTCTTATAGCTCTCGCGGTACTTTGACGACACACACCGATCGGTCTAGCAGTGCTGCTTCAAGTCGAACACATCTAAGCAGTCTTCAGAGGAAGCATCAAGTTGGCAAGCTACAGTGTTGCCATATTAAATCGCAATTGCAATATATATAAAAAAAAAATAAAAAAAATCGCATTAGATTATTTTCCAAAATCGTTCAACTCTACTCTTTTTATGAATGGGCCATTGAATCACTGGTTCACACGATTTGTTCAAAACGCAGATTCATTCAGAAACGAAACCACTATGATGCTCGGAGACACACAGCGGTTCTGCTATTACTTTATAGAAAATATTTTCGTTGGCAAAATTAAGCAAAAACAGACAATATTATATTAAGTTATTCTGAACTGTTGTATAAAAATCACATTTTTATTTCATTAGGGCCGTCAACGTTAACGCATGCGATTAATCAAAAAATTTTAATGCGCTAATATTTTTTTTACGCAAATCAATTGTTTGATAAGTTTTGAACCCAACTTCTTGCAGTCATCGCAGCGCGGAAGGTTATCTATCATTGTGTGATAAGGGTACAGCGAACCAGTGTTGCCAGGGTCTCGGTTTTCCCGCACAGTTGTTGGGCTATTTTGAAAATGCAGTTGCGGGAAAAATTACAGAGCTGTGGGTTGCGTTTTTTTGGGCTACTTTTATAATGTACTGTGGCCGCCCAAAGTATATATAGACAAATAAAAATGAAAATAGATCCTTTTACTAATGTGAATTATACTTGGATTGCATACCTGGAAACTTAAGAATGGAAAGGTGGTTGTAACATCACAAACAACCTGAGTTTCAGCCAGAGCATACAACACAGCAGAAATAAACATGACAACAGCCACTATAGATTATATAAGATAGTAAACACACAATTACGATAGGATATGGTTTGAATGTGATTTTCTTGAGATTTGGATATGTTCATAATAACGAATGTGTACATCTGAAATGCTAATTTGTACAGCAATAAAAAAGCCTATAATTTGCATATTTTGACAACAGTAAACAACCAAATTCCACATGTGATCGCAAAAGGAAGTTATTACAAACACTCGATGGTGGTTTAAAGTGAGTTTTGAGTAAAAGTGCACTATTAATCTCATAAATTGTCTTATGTAGCATGATGCTAATGTTAGCTCTAATGCACCTGCAGAACAGGTCCAATTCTTCTTCATAATGCCTTTTGTCATAATACTTCACGTAAGGTCGCAAGAAAATGTTTTGTTGTATTTATTTAAAAATACTTTTGATAATAGTTGGGTAAATGTATAGGCCTACTGGGACTGAAGCGATGTGGCTTGGTAAACGTTTTATTGCCAGTATAAAGACTGATAATGGCTGAATTAAAACAAAAGAATAATGATAAAAGAATAATAAGGATTATGTCTCATTCTAGGCGGAGGTGTGAAAGGTTCTGTTTCCTTAAACTCGTTTGTCATGCATTTCTTTATTTTAACACATTTACAGGTAAATCCTAGCATTTTAAATTTGCAATTAATCATGATTAATCACAGTCCATGTTTTTTTTTTAATAAATTCATGTTGCCATAAGGGCACACAGGAAGTATTTGCACATTTGGACAATCCAAGCCTATAATAATGAAAGCCTTTCACTGACATATTTGTTGAATCAAGCCTTTCATAACCTCATAATTATGTTGTAACAGCACAGAATTAAAAAAGCTAAATTACTCTACTTTTATTTAATAAGAGAGGAAAAGCTGTACCGCCAACATTAATAATAACTATTTGAACTGAATCAAACTGAAGGCCACATTAGCATTTTGCAAAAGTAAGAGGAACTGGGAGGAAATGTTGAGAGGATTCATGTTAATAATTCTGACACTAAATATTCATGATCCCTCCCAAAACTCACATCCAATTATATGTTTGTATTATCGATATTCATGCAGCTGGCATGAATATGGATGGTCCTTTTGTTATAGAGCCTGTCAGTCTAATCCACAGAGACTTGAAGGAGGAAAAAATCATAAAGAGAGATCAGTAGAGGGAATTACCACCCAATAGTGACCAAAACACCTGTTGCAAGATACTGCTTTTTATAAACGCAGACAATGGAAATTGAAACGCACACAATAAATTGGCAAATTCAGGTTCAGAAACTCTATTCTAAATCACAGCCAATATTAACATCCTCATCAGCGAGCAGGCAGCGCACATCAATTTCAGATTCTCAGGAGTGGCAGTACAAGCAATCAGAAGTAATATAGACCTAATATGCATTTATATAATGCAAAGTCAAACAAAACAGTGGTTTCTTAAATTAATTTTTTATACAAACAATTTAAGTTAATTCTTGCCATGATGATGTGTTATCTTTCTGAAGACATTATCTTATCAGCTAGAGTGATAAGTCAAAGTGATAAAAACAAATTCAAACGCATACGGTCATAGCACATTTGTATTCTAAAGTAGAAGTAGGGCATAAAATCACTGATATAAATATTGTCATACATATTTATTCGAATGAATATTCATGAACCGTGCTACTTGGTATTTGTTGAAGATAAGATTGTAAGGTCAATTATCTCTGTGTGGAAAACACAGGGGGTACAAACTATTTCCAGCAATATACTTTATCTGCAAATGTGTTACGGATGTAAATGCTCACATCTGGTGACGACTCCCTCCAGTCGAATAATGTTGGGATGGTCAAACTGGCCCATAATGCTGGCCTCACTCAGAAAGTCACGTCTCTGCTGCTCTGAATATCCAGCTTTCAGACTCTTGATGGCCACCTGGATCTCCCTCTTACTGGGCAGCCTCAGACGGCCACTGCAGACCTCTCCAAACTCACCTGGTAGTCAAACAAGAGCCTGTCAACTAATTGAATTTATCTTCAATCCCTTATTTCATTGCATTACAATCCCCTGGTGAGCTGTTCATGTGGTTTACACAAGTAGGGCATGATTGAGTCAATTTATTTTGACTTACCAGCCCCAATAACTCTCTCAATCCGTATGTTGGAAACTTCGATCTCTTTGGCGAAGTCTCGCACCGCCTGGTTGGGGTCCTCATATGTGTGTGGGTGAATGTACGTGCGGGTTTCGGGAAGTTTGACTGCAATTCAAGAACACGGTAGGAGTGGGGATAATGATTGGGTTATTTTACCGTGACTTTAGTTACATAGACTGAACCATCCATTTTACTAAAAGAAGGGGAGTGCTGCATTTTCAGCCTCATTAAACATTGTCTTTGGCAGGCAGGAAAAGTGTCATTAGAGAAAACACACATTAGGCAACTAGAGCGATCAGAGACATCATTTATCAGCAAATGCATCAGAGGCTCTGTTCACAAACTGACAATTTGCTGGAAAAACATGCATTTTCTTTATTCATCCATCCAGCCAGGCCGAATTATGTTCACCGTCTGACTGGCCAGAAAAAATACAATCCTGATTTGATGGCATATATCAAACTATGTTCTTTGAAAGCACTATATTAGACATCTTAAAGTTTTGCTCAATATTTTGCTGATTACTCTTAAAAGATTTGAGTTATTTTCCGAGAACAAAAAACCTGTGTGCATTACCTCGTCCATGCTGAAACTGCATTTTCTCTTCCTCAGGGTCTTGCTTTGCTTTAATATATCCACAGCGCCTGAAACAATAGAATAAGCACAATTAAAAGACAGACACAATGAAATACATACTTTCTCTCACACTAAATCAACCAGCCAATCCCCCAAGACTAAGAAAATGTTGATGACCTGGTCACATATATAATATATAATTTACAGTGTAGTTAAACCATAATGTGTCTTTAGAGTCCAGTTTTCCCACCTGGTAAAGGATTTCACTGCTTTAATCCGCTCTTTAGCACCAGGAAAATGCAATCCTGTCACCTCTGACTTTATCATTAACTACATCATTCCTCTCACAGTGGGATCATGAATAAGGAAAAGCCCCAGATAATGAATATTCCAATACACTGGGGAGGAAAGGTGGCCAACGTAGGACTGATAATTATGTTCATTATTCATTTAATCCTCTTAGTGACACACACTCACACATTCCCTTTTCCTGTAATGTCTTTAACAAGAACGAATTGCCAAAAATGTAATGTCCCAGGCTGACAAGCCATAATAATTATAAAGCATGCTAAAATGTGGAGAATGGCTGCAGAATATCTACAGACTGGCACGTTTGATGGGGACCAGGTGGAAAAATCCATCCTGAATGGGTTTCTAGAGGACACTGGCTCAATAATATGGGTGAATATCCACTTATGAATAGAAACGCAGAATGGAGCCTCTATTGTGCTATAGCGGATGACAAAATGCAAGGCATTTCCTCTAACTGCAGGTAAAGAAAGCTAAGAGGTCCACAGTGGAGAGAGAGTGTTATGAGTCAAAAACCTTTGGGGGAATTCACACTGGACTAATTTTTGCATTCAAAACCAGCTAGACTGCAAAAGAATGGAGCAGATTGCAGCGGTCATGAGGTACATTTTTTTTTTTTTAAAGATAATGTTTTTAAACTGACATACCTTTTAAAAAAATACGAGTAGAGAGATACCACGCAATATACAAAAAGGCCTGTTGGACGATGGTGTACACAGATAACCAAAATAAAAACTGTACATACTGGGTAAAAACTGTAGAAATCCTATAATTCATGGATGAGTGCCATACAGAACTGAAATAACTATGCTTCCTTAATTCCAGTTCAAATACTGAACTTGAAATGAGGGATGCAGAAATGCTATTTAAATTTTGCTTTTATGAAATGATAGACAGAATTGCAATTTAACTTGGATTTAAGAAAGCAGATATTTAGAATGACAGAGCGATAGCACAAGAGACAAAAGAATGATAGACAGACAGAACAATAGAATGGTAGAATGACACATTAAATGGTAAAACAGCAGATAAAACAACACAACAATAGATAGAAAGACAGAACGAAACAACGACAGATAGAACAATAGATAAAACATCAGACAGAATGTGAGAGAGAATGATAGTGACAAAAGGATGGAGCGACAGATACGATAGAATGATATTTAGATTGACAGAACAATATTTAGAACTATAGATACTGTATATTGAGCGATAGAACAATAGAATGGCAGGTAGAATTATAGAACACCAGAAATGTTAGAACAAAACGACAGAACAACAGACAGAAGGATAGAGCGACAGACAGAACGATAGAATGATCTCTAGATCGACAGAACTTTATCTAGATTGACAGCAATATCTAGACTGATTTCACTATATCTACATTGATAGATGTATCGAGTGATAGAATGAGAGATAGAATTATAGAACGATAGATAGATTGACAATGACATACAATCATAGATAGAATGACAGATTGAATGATGGAATGACAGAAAGAAGGTTAGAGCGACAGACAGAATGAAATCTAAATTAACAGAATGATATCTAGATTGATAGAACAATATCTAGAACACTAGATATATCAAGCAATAGAACAATTTATAGAACCTATCGAGCAACTGCTAGAACGACAAATGGATAGATGGACAGATTCAATTCAAAATGACACTCAAGAACTCTGAATTATGCACTGCAATCAGTCCACGATGACAGAGAAATTGCCAAAACTCTGCAATCAAACCACTCCTGTAGCAGCTGTGGAAACGATCATGCATAAGGGTTACCAGTATTTTGATTCTGGTATTGATTTTATACACAGTTAACAATGCTAATCAATACAGGATACAGAGTCCCCTTCATTCAAGAGCCAGAGCATGCTCAGCTGCTCCAGAGCAGTCGAAGCATCAGGGCCCGAGGCCGGGGTTGGGGCGAGAGCAGACCTAGGGGTCTATTACATAATGGGAAGACTGCTGGGTTCATTCATACCCCCTCTAATCTGGTCTGTTGCATCTCCCTACGGAGCAGCGGGGGGTAAATCTTTCCCTTTCAGCTGTTGTACAGCCCCGTCTGGTGGGGGGTTCAGAGGTACATGCGTGTCGTTTCCTTTCTGCTGCTTTTAATGAGCCTGGGGGTCTCAAGAGAGACCCCACCTGTTCATCAGCCACACATACACATGCACCCCCCTAAATAAATGCTCGGGGGCCTAGTGTGCATCTGTGTGCAGGTGCAACCCCCCAACTCCTCCGATCTTCAACCATCCCATGTGTGAAACACAGTCTATTAAGTGGAACATGCATGCACAGGGGGCGCAGGGCTGGAGGGGTTCACAGAGGTGGGCCGCCCAATTGAAGCATGTGGTAATCAGGGAGAGTAAATCGACTCCTAAACCGACCCCGCTTGCTCTCTAACCTGCCCTGTCGTCCCTCGAGGTCCCGCAGACGGATCCCTCCCCCTTGCACCTGCCTCAGCGCCACTCAACACGCTGATGAAACACTTCCCGTGCCGCAGCAGGAGATCTGGGAGCTTCTAAAGTGAAGCGTGATCCCACCCTTCAACCTTCCTGTCACTCATTTGAATGCAATACGCACACTGCGGAGCTATTTGCATGTTCTGTTATAACGGCTGATAAAACAAAAAAACATGACAGACTATCGTCTAGGACTCTGCAATGAACACATTTTTCAACTCAGACGCATTCCTCAAATCCCTTTTGTGCGGTGATAAAGACGTTTCTCAGCCCTACACCGCTGGAAGCCCTTTTGTCTTTGACCCAGTTTCTTTTTCCCTTCTTCTTCCTCTCTTTTGTCTTTCTCCCGCTCTCACAGTGTGAAGCTTGTATTTGCAGGTGACAGTGCAGTGGTGCAGCTTTGTATCTGCTGACAGGGCTCATATCTTTCTCTGTGCCTTTGAGAAAGGGACATCGAGTGTCATGGTGCAAAAGCAGAGACACTCTTAAACTGTCTGGCCGGCTTGAGGGAACGGCTTGAGTGAGAGCTGACTCAGAGTTTGCCATAAGCATTTAGAGAAAGATATAATGGAGGATTGAGGAAACAGACTTATTTAGTGCTTGTCAAGACATTATGATTGCTCACACAAACCTTAAGTATTAAATGTTGGCATGTTACTCATCCTATAGTGTCTATTAATGATAACTCAAATTGCGCAGTCTGTTAAGTGGTGTGCTAGTACTTTTCTAAGTGATCAGCATATAATAAAAAGGTGAATAATAAAACAGGTAAAAACTATAACATTAGGTTAATTCTGAGTAAACTACTCAAAATAACCACATACCTGTAGCAATGCCCCAGAAACCACCCCAAAATCACCCTAGAAACTGCTTTTTTTTTTAAAAAAAAAACAGTAACATGTTACAAGCCACTGAGAACACTTAAGCAGTAATTGTACTTGTTTACATTCTGAAATGTACGCAAATACATATTCTACAGGATTTGGATATATAATTTAGGTTTAGTCAGACTGTTTTTCTTTTTTATTAAGAGTATGAGTAAAGAAGAGTATCATAAAATATCTGAATGAAATAGAGGTTCACCCAAAAATGAAATATTCACCCTCCACTTGTTCCAAACCTCTATGAGTTTCTTTCTTCTGCTGAACACTAAAGAAGATATTATGAAGAATGTTGGTAACCACTGATGGTAGCCATTGACTTTCATAGCAGTCTTCCTACAGTCAACTGAATGGATACCATCATTCTTCAAAATATCTTCTTTTGTGATCAGCTTGACAAATTGAGGGAGATTAAATTATGAACTATCCATTTGATAAATATATTTAAAAATATTTTTGAACATACTTTTGATTACTTATTTTCTATGGATGCACTCTCAGGAAAAAAAGGCAAAAAAATCCATGTTTAGGAGAACAATTGCACGTTTAGTGGTGCAAAGCTGTGAAAAGGCGTAAATACTCTCAACAGGACATATTTGTACCTTATTTACCCCTAAAAAATTTTAGGCCAAAAATTTACCCCGAATTCCGGAAATGTTGGGACGTTTTTTTTTTTTATTTATTATTTGACAAAAAAGGAAAACTAAAAGACTTTCAAATCACATGAGCCAATATTTTATTTACAATAGAACATAGAGAGCATAACAAATGTTTAAACGGATAAATTTTACACTTTTATCCACCAAATGAGCTCATTTCAAATTTGATGCCTGCTACTAGGTCTAAAAAAAAAAGCTGGCACCATTGTCGCCAATTGAGCTATTTTGTAGCTAGATTTAGCGACTTCCCCACCACCCCTTTTGAGACTTTTTTCAAAAGTTTAGGGATAAATATAGCAACTTCTTGGACAAACCTTATCCAAGTTCTTATCTTGCCCACTGATCTCTATTCATCTTTATATAAATCAGTGAATTTGGCATTATGATGTCATCTAGTGACATTTAGCTACCAGTTTTAGCTACTTTCAATTGAAAGCAGTTGGGAACACTGGTTGGCACGGGGGCAACAAAAAAAAAAGCAAGACATTTTTAAAAGATTCAGCTGGGAGAACGTCTAGCAACTAATTAAGTTAATTGACATCAGGTCTGTAACATAAAAGGGATGTCTTAGAGAGGAAGAGTCTCTCAGAAGTAAAGATGGGCTGAGACTCTCCAATCTAAAAAGAGTGTGTAAAAAGAATGTGGAATACTTTAAAAACAACGTTCCTCAAAGTCAAATTGCAAAGGCTTTGAAAATCTCATCATTTACAGTGCATGACATCATCAAAAGTTTCAGAGAAACTGGAGAAATCTCTGTGCATAAGGGACAAGGCCGAAGACGTTTGTTGGATGCCCGTGGTCTTCGGGCCCTCAGACAACACTGCATCACTCATCTGCATGATTCTGTCATTAACGTTACTAAATGGGCCCAGGAATACTTCAAGAAACCACTATCGGTAAACACAATCCGCCGTGCAGATGTCAACTAAATCTCTATCGTGCAAAAGGAATCCATATGTGAACATGGTCAGAAGCGCCGTTGTGTCCTGTGGGCCAAGGCTCATTTAAAATGGACTGTTTCAAAGTGGAAAAGTGTTCTATGGTCAGACGAGTCCAAATTTGACATTCTTGTTGGAAATCACGGACGCCATGTCCTCCGGGCTAAAGAGGATGGAGACCTTCCAGCGTGTCATCAGCGTTCAGTTCCAAAGCCAGAATCTCTGATGGTATGGGAGTGCATACAGTATGGGCAGCTTGCACGTTTTGGAAGACACTATGAATGCTGAAAGGTATATAAAGGTTTTAGAGCAACATATGCTCCCCTCCAGACGACGTGTATTTCAGCAGGACAATGCAAAACCACATACTGCATCTATTACAACAGCATGGCTTTGTAGTAGAAGAGTCTGGGTACTGAATTGGCCTGCCTGTAGTCCAGATCTTTCACCTATAAAGAACATTTGGTGCATCATTAAATGAAAAAAAATATGTCAAAGCCCACCACAAACTCTTCGGCAGCTGGAAACCTTTATTAGGCAAGAATAGGGCCAAATTCCAACATCAAAACTCAAGAAACTCATAACCTCGATGCCCAGATGTCTCTAAACATGCCCCCGTCCCAACTATTTTGAGACCTGTAGCAGGCATCAAATTTGAAATGAGCTAATTTTGTGCATAAAATTGTAAAATTTCTGTTTTAACATTTGTAATGTTATCCATGTTCTATTGTGAATAAAATATTGGCTCATGGGATTTGAAAGTCTTTTAGTTTTAATTTTATTCAAATTTAAAAAAGGTCCCAACATTTCCAGAATTCGGGTTGTACTTTAAGAGTACATATTACTACTCTAAGGTACTATCAATGCACCTTTTAGGTGTAGATAAGATTCAATGTTGTCTCTTTAAGGATACTGCCCCAGTGACAAGCTGTTCCGACAGTGTATCACATGCAAGCTTTTTTTTTTGCTGTAATAGATTTTTGAGCCTATATGCACATAAATAATGTGGCTATATAAACTAGATCCCATCAGACAAAGAACCAAGTGGTTTCCTCGAACAGCCTCAGCATGAGATGATGTGCTACGAGCATAAAACACTGTCGTTTTAATGTGGTAACTCTGTCCTCTGACCCTCAAACTAGTTCATTACATAATGATACTCCAGTTCATTGAGCTAATGAGGTAAAGCAGCTTCCAGCTGGGTCTCGAGATCTGTTCAGCATGTAGCAGACGGCAGGCCAGCTCCGGCTTTCACCTGCTACAAGGACATGCCAAGCCACTGGAATGGTCAATACATCCCAGTAGGGTGGCATGAACAACAGAACAAAATTCAACTGATGTCCTTGCATGTTGCCACATGTCTGATCTCCTAAAGGACAGTGTTAATTTGGAATAGTTCACTGAAGCATGTATTTTATATGGAAAAATCTGTAAAGAAAGAGTCAACACATCCTTCAGCCATAACTTTTGCTGGTCAATATCATGGATTATTAATGATTTCTCTCCAGATGTTTGATGTTTTGCAAGCTTTTTCAGAGAAGCACAAGGACGTATTGACACATCTGATGAAAACAAACCGAACAGACCAAAATAAATCATTACATCTGCTATATTTTTATAAGCATATCTGAAAGGTCATAGTATACTCTTATGATTTAAAATGCAAATATTGCTATAGAAAACAGAACTAAAACCAATGATAAAACGTGGATAAATTACCTTTTATAATTGCTGTAAATAATAAATTTTGATTCAAACTTTATCCGAAAATACAGAAAGTAATTCCAAATTGTTTGTAATATTTTCTAAAATCAAACATAATTACCAGAGGAATATTGGCAAAATTATGGAAGCTCATTTCCACCACTAAAAAAAAAAAAAAAAAAAAGGCAAATTTTTCATCTCACAATTCTGACTTTTTTCTCAGAATTTATTAAATAGAATTATATCTTAAATAGATATAAACTCGCAATTGCCGGTTGTAAAGTCAGAATTGCGAGCTATAAAGTCAGAAGCCAGAATAAACGCGCAATTCTGACTTATCTTGCAATTTTGACTTCATCACTTGCAATTGCTAGTTTATATCTCACAATTCTGAGAAAAAGTCAGAATTGAAAAAGTCAGAAAAAAAAGAAAATTGTGAGACGCAAACTCAGAATTGCAAGAGATAAAAAGTCGCAATTACCTTTTTTTTTTTTTTTATTCAGTGGTGGAAACCAGCTTCCATACAAGATGGAATCAGATTTTTTTTTTGCAACTAGAAATTTACAATGTGGTCCCTAGAGACATTTCTGTAAACCTTTCCTCCTACCTTAGGATAAAAAATAGATTTACAATCAGGCTAATTACAATAAGAGGAAATGATTGTGTGTTTGGAGGAAATGGACACTCATAAATTCTAAGCTCCTCTGACAAGTGTTTTAAAAACACAGTTGAGAAGGGTTCATTACGCTAATTGAAATCGAGCTGATTAATGGTGCATCCTTGTCTCATCTCCAGCTATTGCACACGCATCCAACATATCATCCACTTATATATTCCGGAATGTTCTGCTGACGCATCCAGACACATCTACAGCTGGCCTGCAATCAAACGCATGGAAATGAAAAAACTAAGTAAAGCTGCGTGCTGAGAGTGAGCTAGTCATGATGTGCTCAGAGGCTACACAGCCAGCAATTTCTACTTGGAAAGGCACTGGAATAGCCAGACGGAAGTGTTTGAAAAAAGAAAAGAAAACAAAAAAAAAACCTGTTTAACAACTGAACACGCTCATGCAACCATTTCGGAATGGCATAGTAATTCCATTTTGTGTGGATACTTGAATGTGTTGTTATATTTCTATGTTAAACGCATACAAATGGACTGACTAAACAGTCATGGTACGGTATCAAACCCAAGGGCAAGATACAGGTAATGTCTGCACTAAATCAACCGAACAAGATCCAAAGCATGTTCTACACTAGAACTGAATAACAAAACACATTTACAAGCTACATTCACTCACGTTGGTAGATTGTGAAAAAAAATCTACTCCCCTTAAATGACATCAGTTACACAATACTGTGGGTTTTCACAACAAAGAGAGAAATGTGGCACTGAAATCTCTCAGTTTATGATTGTGTATGTCTGTTTTCAGCTGCTATATCACAATAGTTTTAAAATGATTTCAGACACCAAACTGTTTTTTTTACTCGTTGTTTATGTGCTGCTCTCAAGTAAAAACCAGCATAAACAGCAACTGGTGCACCATTTTTGTGTTTAAATGATGTTTGCAGTGTAAACTGGATAATTTTGTGTTTGTACAATCTGATTGAATTGAATCATTCACTAATTTTCAAAGAGTCTCACAGAAAATTCAACCATCAGAGAGCAGCTGTTATATGGCATGTACTTATTTTATTATGCAATGTATCATTTTTTTCCCCTCCTTGCATGATTTAGCACACTTCAAATCTGCCAAACCTTGATGTGATTGAGTAAGACAGGCATGGGGAAAAAGCAGAAAAGGTTACTCGCATAACACAAACACATAACCACTAATCAGAAATGCAATAACCCCAATAATGTAATATTAACCGACAATTCATTTATCACTCAGGCAGAAATCAGCCATGTGGCTTATATATTTCATCATTAAACTGTAATAATTCCATCCAACATGAGCATTAGCGAATGGTTTGGAGGCCGTCCAACTGGAGGTAAAGGGAATTGTTTTAATATCAGAAGCTTGAAGTCTTCAACTCGTTTTCATGGCTGGCAAACAATGCTCCTCAGACTTGATAATGTACACGTCTTTGGTTAGTAGGCACCTGCTAGACGTACTGCGGCATCTGTCATTGTACTGAAATGTTCCAGACACATCACAAGGATCTTTAAAGTCTTTAAAGTGTGTCCTTCATTTTTAATTGCTTTTCTGGATATAAGCAGAAAATAGGGGGGAAGTGAAAGACAAACGAAGACCATCTGCCAGCATCATCACAGCCAATCAAAGCAGTTTTTTCCTCATCAAGTACCAGAATGGTGGCCAACTCCAAATCACTGGGAGCCCAAATCAGTGCAAAAACAAAGTTGAACACACTAAACATGCCTGAACTCTTCATATTTCTCTGACCAACCTCAACTCTGGTGTGCAAACAGAAGACACACATGGCCCATTGCTATTGACCAATGCATTTCCATAATTTGTTCCAGTTCTTCGTTATTACTATTAGGGATGCTCTGATCGATCGGCCGGAGATAGTCACACTTTATTACTCGATCGGTACTCATACATTTGGCCGATCTCACGAAACGATCACAATTTGATGACGTCAACGCGTGAGACGTATATGATGCATGGGGACATATGCTGCAGTCATCGCCGGTGTGGAAATGCTATGACGTTTCGACAAACAATGAAAAATTTGTTCTATGTTGTGTATGTTTTGCATGATGATATGATGAATGGTTGGTTCATTTTTTAACAGTGACCTTAGAGCTGATCTGCGCATGCACACATCTGCGGAGCACGGCTCCACGGGCACAGAAATTTTATTTCTTTTGAGAACTTTTAGGTATTCATATCACAAATCATATCACATTTAAAATTCCTTGACATTTCCAGGTTTTCCAAGAAACCCTGACTGATCACAAATCTTAAATTCTGCTGTATAAATTATTAAAAAAAAAAAAAAAAATCTCTTCAGATCTCCCATGACCTTGCTCAAGTTAAGCAATCGAAAGCCTAACATCTTGCTTATGATTCCCACTTGAGTTAAACTTTGCAAAAAAACTAATGTATGTTTTCAACTCAGCGAGAGAATCAGAAATCAATGACCTCAAACTGTCAATAATGGAAAGGCCTTGCTCTCTCAAAGCTCAGCTGAGGTTCTGAAAGCAGTAAAAGAACCGAGGGTACTGTGAACTGAATACCTTGTTAAGTCCAGTATATATAGCTCAGTATAATCAATGCCAAGGGACTGAATGCAATTACAGAGTTTAGCTTCACTCACCATTACGATTCATTGGCCTCCACACCACACTAGAAACACGTCATTCGAGATCAGCATCAAAACTGTTTTTATTGCTTCCATGAGGGTCTTCCCACAAGCAGTCACACATGCATGGGGATGGGGGTGGTGGAAACCATGAATAAGAGGTGGCAGCACCAAGGTTTTGGCTTGCAGGCTTAAACTTGGCCGACATAACACATCCTACGGGACCTTTCTGTCACAGTGCATTATGGGCTACAAATTGCAAAGCAGACGGAAATCTCATTCTGTGTTACAACATACTGGATCATATAGCATCCAACAGTCGAAAAATCCCTAGTAAATCAGCCTTTGAAATAGGAATGCGAGTGCTGGTCAATACTAAAATAAAAAGCTGTAACGATTACTTTCTGTAATATTGCTAGGAGAAATTAAATTGGGTAGCTGCACATTGCTTTACACGTAGCTGCACATTGGTAGCTGCACATTGTTTTATTAGATTTTTTTATATGAGAAATGTACACACACACACACACACACACACACATGTATATATGTATATGTATACACATACATATATAAAATTTATAATTTATATTTTTAGATATAAATTTAGATTTATAATTACATTTTTATATATTTATTTATAATAAAATTACAGTTTACTGAAACCCAATTTTGAATATAACAATCTAAGGAAGACCAAAAGGGCACACAGCTACACAAAGATCAGCTCGTGACTCATTCTGGCCATTTCAAGTCATTGAGAGCGGTTTATTTTTTGCTTTCTGTTCCTCGTCTCTTCAGATCCCCCTCTCCTTTCATTTCCATTTCATTAGCTCCCTCATTCTCAGCCGTACAGCGCGTCTACTCTTGCTTTTCTCCCTTATGTCGGTCTCTTCAATTGTTCTCTCAAGTGTTTGCTTTCATCTCTACAGATCACACTATGCAATCAGAGGGCTAAACAATTTTGTGTCCTTTTGATTTTGTGTAAATGCACACATGCACACAATCAAAGGCATACACACACTGACAGATGCACAACAACATCTCATTTGCTCAATTCTGTCTATTTATATTTACCCTTCTTCGCTGATTAAATGAAACATGGTTTCTTTATGCTTCGTATGGATTTGTTGACGGTTAAACAACCCAGATTAGCACTGATTCATCAAAGTCTGTCAGTGTAGAAGTTGCCAATTAACTGCTTTTACATCATACAGAAGGATGCATGGTTGGGGTCAGGATATGTTTAAAGAATAAGGCATGGTCTGAAGCTATAAGATGAGAGAGCGTAGAGAAGAATAGTAAATTACTCTTACCGTCCACTCACAACAAAACAGGCCACTAGCAAGACCAGAAGCACTGCACCGCCTGCCACAGAGATGGCCAGTATGGTTTGCTGATTGGGATCTCCAACCGCAAGCATATCTAATAGAAAGAGAGAGAAACCAACATTAAAGCAGCTTCAGTGGTTCCTGCATTTGTGAAAATTTACCACAGTTCTGGCATATTCAATAGTTTAGATTCATTATTTTTGGTTAAATTTCTATGAATGCATAAAAAATAAAAAAACTTAATGACTATAATTCATGATTATAATTTGACTATATTTTTAGTAAACAAACAAAGGGATGTATAATAAGCTGAATTTTTCCAGATAATATTTCAATAAAAAGATTTAAGAAAGCGGCTCTCTAATTATGCGCACAGAATGGTGGCATGTACCATATGGTACACAAACTATGAGACAAACACAGCAGGGCATCTGCCTACTCTCGGCTGAAGCTACTCACACTTCAGAGGAACACTGACAGAAAATCTACATGTTCAGACTTCAAACACCGCAGCAAGAGAGCAAACTGCAGCGCGTGAGGAGCTTCCTCTATCTCAGGGGACTAATTGAACGTGTTCACATGTATGAATATTTCACAGCCTCTTTCAATGCGTGCAGCGGATCGGAAATTCAATCAGAGCCGTGTGATGGAGAAATACACGCGTGTGACAGGTTACAGTTTGGCCGAAACTAATGTCCTTGAAAATATGAAGATATTCAGCTGTGAATAAGAAATCAGGGCTTTGGTGGCACTTACACAGTCAGAAATTATAGAGGGATCTACAAAATATAGGACATCGTAAATGAGTTTCAAATAAAGAATAAAACTTAACCATGTTAAAATTGTAATGCATGCCTTATTACAATTTTCTGTAATTTTAGAGTCTTATTACACTAATGAAGCATCAGCAATATAATAAAAAAGCAAATATTCAATAAATAATTATATTTTTGATAATAATCACAATATACAAATCATACATGATGTGGCTCATTAGCCTAACCGTGAGCTGGCAATATAGCACAATAGAGTTCAATTGAAGTGCCTTATTGAGAATTCTTAAGCACACAAAATTTCATTAGAATGTTATTTTGAAGCAAATTCATTAAACAATATCTTTTTGCTATTGGATATAGTCTGACATGTAAGCAATTTCAGCAGTGATATGATGAACAAGTGTTTTATGTAATGAAATTATATTGTGCAATTGGCACATAAGGTATCGACCAATCAACATCCAGGAGCAGAACCATTAATTTTAAAGTGGCAAATTTAGGGTCAGATTTCATAGTCTGAGAACACTGTGGCCAATCACTATGAAAGTAAAGGAGGTCTGCTCTGCTGGAAGCAAGGAATCCTACACAGGTAGAACATTTCTGGACGCTTTATGAAGGTGCATGAAGGATGGTTTTCCGCGCACCTTCATGGCTCGTTTCCAACTCAATTTCTCCCCTGTAGTTTCCATAGCCTCCATCTGTACGGGCTCGAATCCGGAAGATGTATGTGGTCCCCGGCTTGAGTCCATCCACCGTCATACTGTTGGATTTGGTCTTCAGCACAGTGTAGTTCTGATCCTGCTGGTTCTATAGTAGAAAAGAATGGAATAATAAGTGAACAAGGCTGCTTTCAATGAAGACGGATGTCTCGATCCCTCACAATGATACCTGAATCCCTTCCTGTCCTGCAAACCCCAGGAGTCTAGATGAACTTTGTCAAATCATCCATAATGCATTGACTCGCATTCACAGAAAAAACGAAATACAAGAAAAAGCATGCAGATTGGATTCAAATCAGTCGATTGCCAATTAGAAATTAGCTCAAATGGAATTTAGAGCTCATTCAAGCACCTCCTGCCAATGACTAACACAATGCTTTTCACATAGATGGATTGGACTGAAAAGAAACAGCAGATTTCTGCTTTTTTTTTTTAAGGGCCTAACAGCTTTTCGGCTTCCAGTAACTGGAATTTATCCAGATAAATGACATCAATCCTATTGACTTGGATCTGTCGCCTCATTGTCCAATTCTAATTGTCTAATCCTAAGGAGAATTCCGTACAGTGTGCTTGTGTTAATATTTCACAGCTTATCGATATCCATTCATCTTCTTTCATGTAAGCCCTTCGCTAAAGTGGCACGTGGCAGCTCGCTTAGGGAAATCTAACGTTCCAGACAGGAACGCCACGCCCTGCGAGAGAGGGATGGCCATATTTCCTGTGGTGCTATTAAATCTAAGATGGGCCAAACAGGCGGCATCAAACGGATCGCGGACACAGTGGCAGCCAAGCCTGTCCATCTGTGCGCTCCATCTAAAAGCCACATAGCCAATAATCACCTGAATAAATCATAATAATTACCCATCACCCTGTTTTCATGCCACACAGCCAAGTACAGTGGTACAGGAGGGATCTAAACAACTGACTGCATGAAATCACTTACCCTGTGTATAGAAATGTCACTGCAGAAAGCAGTTCACACCAGATATACATCTGTACCATATCAGTAATTGAATTATATTGGAGATATATTTAATTGTGCATGCTTATTTCTGCTATTATTAAAATTACATTACATTTGTGTTCATCTAACGATCAAGTTTGAGTTAATCTTAACAGTGTTATACATTATCTCGTAATTAATATGTATTTTTTCATATGGCACATTATAACATTGTGATGCCTTACCTGTAGTATATAGATTTTTTATTTTATTTTTAATTACTTCGACACAATTGTACAGAATAGTATTTTAATAGAATACATTTTTTAATATATATTTAATATTAAAATGGAATTCTAATATATATTTATTGGTTATAAGGCATAAAATGAGTATGTGCCAGTGAAGAAAAAAAAGGGGGAGGAAAACACTATTTTAATGAAGTAGAATTTTAATATATATTTATTTTTTCATTTAATATTGTAATGGAATTTTAATTAATATTTATTGGTTATATGAATGAGTATCTACCAGTGAAGAAAAAATAGGGAAAATCTGGAATACCAAATTTTCCAAATACAATTTTAATATACAGTTCATGTGTTTAATATTAAAATTCTATTGTAACATGTATTTATCAGTTACAGGCCATAAAAAATTACTAAAGTATGTCACATTATTTACTATTCAGACTCAATTCCCAACAATACTGCACACTTTATATGACATTACATTCTTAATATGTCTCAGATGAAGACGCAGGCCTGGAGCCAGACATCCCTGTGCCCCCCCCCCTCCAGACAGAGGGGGATGGCCGGACATTAGTTTAGCATGTATAGTCTAACTCATAGTGTAAAATAGTCAAACTGATTGCATTTAGTTGGAAAAATTGCCCATAACTCCTGGTCTAGGATCTGTTTTCTTCGTAATAATAGCATAACAAAATTGATTTGGCAAACAATCCAGTGTCTCTGTCCTTCTGCTTTGGAAAGCATCAAATGATTTTACAATGCATTTTCGCAAGGGTGAGCAAAGTAGCCAATCACAGACATGATTGTTGATATCTACAACGCAATGGCCAATCAGAGGTGTTTAGGTTGGAATCCACGCACTCACCGCTTTTTGTCCAGTGTTGAGTTCAATCATGCTCGTAACATAAAAAAAAAAACGTTTCATTGTGTGGTCTCATTGTGTGGTTAAAACGGAACTTTGTGAGATTGTGATGAATGAGTGACTTTAGTAAGTAATGAATGAGTAAATTTAAAGGGAGCGCTCTCTGCATGCTGCATACGATAATATATTCAGAATTTAAATAAAACTTGTGTTTTTCATGCTTGACAAGTGGCCACGTACGACACAGAGATAGCTACTACACTATATAGAAAAAGATAATAAAAAGATAATAGCCTAATTTCAGAAGTACCAAGTGATGCGATTCTGCAACCGAGCCTCCAAACGCAGAATAAGGAAAGGAAACGGTTATTAATTATTTGCATTGGCTGCCATGCCCATGCCAAATCATGCACCTGCTTGCTTTTCTGTTAAGTGTTTTTGTGAACGTATACAGTATTCTTTAATAACAAATAATTGTAACATTTTACAATAAGGTTCCAATAGTTAATGTTAGTTAAAGGAGACATATTATGCCCCTTTTTGCAATATGCAATATAAGTCTCTGGTGTCCCCAGAATGTGTCTGTGAAGTTTCAGCTCAAAATACCCCACAGCTTATTATATCATTTTGAAAATGCCAGTTTTAAGTGGAAGCAGAAACACTCAGATTTTCGTGCCTGTTTCTTTAAATCCAAATGAGCTGCTGCTCCCGCCCCCTTTCCAGAATAGAGCTGCGCCATTTCAGCTCGTACCTGCTAAAAACATCTGTTTTGGTTCTGATTATCATGTTTATCGCGCTGAAATCATGCGTTTTAAACCATATTAGTTTAAACTTCGGATATACGGTTTTCTGAGCGCACACATCCCAAGCACATGGACAGAAATGGCATGTGAGTAAACTAAGTTCTCATTCACACACAAGTTTACGTTAAATACACACACGAGTTTCAAAAACTGTCAGTTATGTCTGTGAAGGTAAACAGCTGGGAAATAAATCGCATTATTTTAGATCTGTGTGGCAGCAGCATACAGTAAATAAATCAATAAATCCACTGCTCTGTTGTCTCCTCTGAGGCTGGGACTAAATAGTGTTCTGTGCTGGTCTGTGCAGCCAAAGGCAGAACAGTTAGCATGTTTTGCTCAAACTTTCACCATGGCATTAGAACTGGTACACCGTGACCGCTGTCGCTTGTGAAATCAAAATGATGGCGCCGTGGGTGGAAACTTACAGATTTAGGGGCGGTAATATTATAATGAAATCCCTTTGCCACGTCACCAAGGGAGCAAAATCAGACGTTTGCAGAAAAAGGCTTACTAAACCAAAGTTACTTTTTCACGTTTCCTTGGTTGGTAGATGCACTGGGGACCTGATTATAGCACTTAAAACCTGGAAAAGTCAGGTTTTCATGATATGTCACCTTTAATGTATTACAGTGTTTGTAAAGTGTTACATAAATAATGTATTTTAAGTGTTCACTTAAAACTAACCGCACCCCACCCCAAGTGCGTCCTGGAGCCGGGCCTGTGAAGACGTCAGAAAAACTACTTGAAATCCGATTTGATAATTTAGAATGAGAATCTTATTTTAATCAGATTTCAAACCACACATGGACAAGGTTTTAATCGGATTTCAAACATAATCTGGATTTGTAAATATATCAGATTTCATGTGTTTTTCTCTGTTCAGCCTAAAAAACGAAACGGGTTTGAGTTGGATGAAGTAAAAATTGGATTTTTACTGTCCTTCTGAACAAAGCCTCTGTAATTTGTTTCTGGACAATAATGTCATCAAGTCTAAAATGTGACAACCTCAAAGGTTCTGGCAGACAGGAGATCCATGAATTGGGACCGAATGAAGCATGTCTGTGTTAACATTACAGTCTCTCCCCAGGGTACGATACAAGTGAGATGCCATATGTCCAATCAGTGCAAGGAGGACTCACACAGGGCCAAAAGGTCACGAAGATCAGCGTAAGCCAAAGAAAAGACCAAAGCGTCTAACCTTTTCATAATAGGTGACTTCATATTCCACCACGGTCCCGTCAGAAGGTTCTGGACCCTGCCATGCCAGCGTTACACTGTCGGTGCCCTTCCTTTCCTTTAAGATGACGCTCACTGAAAAAGAAAGAGAGAGAGATGAACTGAGATTGATTACCATGTAAAAGAGGAAGATTAATTACACTTCTAATTAAAGAGTATTAGAGGGCTGGCGGAGCGCGTCTTGTCTTTTTCGGGAGTGATAAATTATTCTGTGTGTGTAGGGAGTCATTTTCACCCCGTACTACATTGCTGGCACACAGCCAGAGCACCTCAGCCCTTCTATTCATACAACAGCAGAGTTCACGAGCCGCCCTGAGCAGAAAGAGAGAGAGACAGAGGTGCTAATGATGGTGTCAGATTGTGAGTACAAACGAGGGCCTCCGTTTTGGGCCCCGGCAGCTAGTGATGAATGAAGGAGCTGACGTTTCGATCTTTAATGAGCTGTGCAAGCCTTAACTCTGTGTACTCTGATCTGCTGTGCGGCTCTGACACAGTGACACCGCTAACTGCCGTACGCACACAAACACTCTTAAAGTGATAAACAAACAGCTACGCTGATATCTCAGCATGTGTTCAGTTCACAGATAAGGAACAGACATGCTGCAGTTCAGAGTAATGAAAAGAGAAGGGTCTCAAAATATCACAGGAAAAGATGTAGGAGGTGAGTTAAACACTTAAACACAGTACAATAATGAATTTATATATAGCCAACATGATCTGACCATTATGTGAACATTGCAATCTAAATACAAATATGGTCAGTAATAATAATAATAATAAATTGATAAAGCTTTTTGCCTTTTACCCTCATACCATAACTTTTGGGGTCATTTTCATGTTTTTTAAAGAAATCCCTTCAAGACTGCATTTATTTGATCAAAACAGTAATATTGTAAAATATTACTACAAATTAAAACAATAGTTTTCAATTTTAATATATTTTAAAATGTAATTCATTCCTGTGATGACAAAGCGGAATTTTTAGTAGTCTTCAATGTCACATGATCCATCAGAAATCATTCTAATATGCTAATTTGGTCCTCAAGATTTCTTTTAATTATCATTGTGAAAAACAGCTGTGCTGCTTAATATTTTTGTGGAAACCGATGCATTTTCAGCATTGTTTAATGAAAAGACAGTTCAAAAGAACAGGATTTATTTTCAACAGATTTTTTTGTCTTTGCTGTAATTTTTGAACTATTTATTGAATATCTGCTGAATAAAATAATTTTTAAAATGTAAAAAATATCAAACTGATCCCAAAATCTAAAACATTAAAGGGATAGTTCACCCAAAAATGAAAATTGTGTCATCATTTACTCACCCTCAAGTAGTTCCAAACCTGTATGTCTTTGTTCTGATGAACACAAAGGAAGATATTCTGAAGAATGTGGGAAACAGAGCAGTTCTGGGGGCACCATTGACTTCCATAGTATTTTTTTTCCTACTAATGAAGTCAGCCTGGCTATAAAGTTTCTTCAAAATATCTTCCTTTGTGTTCGGCAGAACAAAGACATTCATACAGGTTAAGAACTACTTGAGGGTGAGTAAATGATGACATTTTTGGGTGAACTATCCCTTTAAATGTAAATAGAGCAAATTTCATATATTTTTTTAATTAATCCTCTCCATTTCGATTTCATGTTGTCTTTAACACAAAGGATCAATGTAAATACTTTCTGTGTCATCTAACTTGCATTATACATTCATATGTTGCATTAAAACGCTTTGCATTCAGTTCTTATGAAGTAATCAATCTGTCAGGTTTATTTGATGTATTCATCACTTTGTCACCTCAGAATTTGCATTTATAAATATTCTGTTTGCCATCTCTCGCACACCTGCCGATGAAAGACGTGCGCCGAAACATCAGTCAATATCCGAATCATGCAAAACATGCAAATACAAGCACTACATCATCCCAGAAGTCTCCTCTCGGATTGTCTCTTGAATATTTCAAGCAGTGTGGACCAGAGGCCAAGCACTCGAAATATAAGCCAATCGGAGTTACATATACCTCGATCAGTCCCCGCCCACTAGTGGCGTTTCCACGGTTACAGGCATGTCAGCTCTCATAAGAGCAAAGGGCTGTTGATCTGGGCATCCTGGGTAACTCTCCTCTCAGGCTTCTCATTACGCTGCCTCTCGCTCCTGCCTGTCTCACTCTCGCTCTTGTTCTCTGACGGGCTGAATCATACTTAACCACAGGATCAGGAGAGCTTGTCCCTCTTCTCGACCAATGACAGGCTTCGAGGTACTCACAGAGTGTGGGTTTAAAGGTCAGGAGAGACATAAGAGGACCCACTGAAGCACAGCGCACCCGTGTAAAATTCAAAAGCAGGAGACAGAAATTGTGACTAAAGCTTCAAAGATTTAAGAGCACAAGCAGAAATATGTGTAATTGAGGATGTTTAAAGCTTTCAAAGGATAACAAATACTACATATCCCTGACCCTCCTGACAGCCAATTACAAAATATACCTGCGTCACCTATCATGCCTATTTTTTTTGTATGAATCAAATGAAAAGGCCCAAAAAAAGGAAAAAATATATACTGTATGTTCTTGTAAAATGTTCATAATATTTAGAACAAAGGGTTTCAGACTTTTGATGCCAAGGTCCTTCATATATAACCATCACCTTACAAGATACCCCTTCATAGGAAATGAAGACAGCTTTATATTTTCATGTATAAAGGGCTCAATTATACTGTATATGAAAATATTAAATGTGATATTGCCATATAAATAATTATATTTCTAATTACATTTACATTTAATGATTTATTAAAATATTACTTTATATATTTATAAACAATTACATTATTATATGTATATCGTACAGTTTATTATATATTATATTGTTGATATTATATACCAATTTTAAATGTAATATAATATATTTAGAGAAATATTTATATATTTATATATAAATAAGTGTATTAGTTAAAATGTATTTATTAATGCAAGATTAGTTTCGAGATTTGGCTTTTATTTTTAATCTTAAAACTCAGTGGTCAACGTTATAAAATAATTGCAATAATTTCTAAAAAAAATAAATAATAGTAATTCAACTGAAAGTGTCTGCTATTGCATAAATGTAATAAAAATAAATAAATGTTAGTTGAAGAAATTTATTTATTCAAACAAAAAGAGATTTGGTTAATATTTCTTAATTTCTTGAAACTCAATGGTCAACAACAGAATAAAATGAATCTGCAATTAACCTGATTTCTAAAATTAAAGGTGGGGTATGTATTTTTTCAAAAATGCTTTAGAAAACGAGTCGGGCCGAGTACCAAAACAAACTTGTAGCCAATAAGCAGTAAGGGGTGTGTCTACTCATGATGCAGAGGAGAGAGTGCTCATCAGTGCACATGACGGACATTAGCCGAGCCGAACGACGACAGAAAGATAGAGATGGAGAATAAAAAACAAATGAGGAAAACGTCTGCGGAACAAAAGAAGGCTTACACCGTGTTTACACCGGACGCGACAGTTGTCTTGTTGCGGTCTGTCTACACTGGATGCAACAAAGTGATCATTGAAAATCATTTGAAATGTGTGTCAATATGTCATAAATAGAACACAGCAGCAGTTTTCTGTCAGGGATTTGTCGTGTTGCGGCATGGCATCCAGTGTGGACAGCATCACTGATTATAATGAGTTCTATAGTACTTTGTCACGCCTAATAAGTCTTGTCTACTAATAAGCAGAAAAATCATTTAATGGAGAAACACATCTCACATCTCTGTGTGACATCTCACCTGTCTGACTGGTGGTGACGTTGACGGACACTAGTTGACGTGGACTGGGGCTGAGATCTGACACTCCGTTCAGGGCTTCAATGTTGAAGGTGTAATTGGTGTGAGGCTGCAGTTCTGTGACCAGAACTCTGGGGTGTGTCAAGCCAAACTGCCTGGGGTTGAAATGTGGACCACTGCCACAGGGAACGCACTTTTCACTGTCTCCTGCAGCCCCTGCTTCTCCAGAGCACTTCCTGCAGTGGACACTGTAGGTGACATCTCCACGTCCGCCACTTTCACGAGGAGGACTCCACTCTAGAGTGACTGCAGTCTCGTTCACCATGGAAATAGGATTACCGGGTGCCGACGGTGGTCCTGATGAGCATACACATAAGTAAAGCACATCAGTTGTGCACTTAACCAAATAAAATCATCAAAACACAATAATGAACTGGATGTTTCAATGCTTTATTTTTATTAATATTTAGGAAGCCACAGCTTACTTGTGCATGCCATAGAGCGAGGGTCCGATTCGGCTCTGTAGAAGCCTCTCTCACACACACACTCAGAGGCCTTGTCCTGGTGGGAGTAGCTGTGTGGGGGGCACTTCACGCAGTACGCATCCATAGCAGAGGCCTTGTAGAAGCCTGACCGACATGCTATCGAATAAGAAGGGGAAAAAATTTGATTGTATTCATATTCAGAAATATTACTATTACAATAAATTACATAAATTATATATAATATTTAATAGTATAGATAATAAATTTAAAATATTAAAAGATAGATACATCTTCATTCTGTTTCAAAAGTTTTCACCCCCTGGCTCTTAATGCATGGTTTTTCCTTCTGGAGCATCAATGAGTGTTTGAACATTCTGTGATAGTTGCATATGTGTCCCTCAGTTGTCCTCAGTGTGAAAAGATGGATCTCAAAACAATACAGTCATTGTTGGAAAGGGTTCAAATACACAAAAATTATGGAAAACCAAAGAATTTCTGGGACCTCAAGGATTTTTCTGAAGAACAGCAGGCAGTTTAACTATTCAGGACAAACAAGGGACTCATAAACAACGATCACTAAACAAAAAAACACAGCTGTGGATCATTCAGGTAAGAATACGGTATTAAGAATCAAGGGGATGTAAACTTTTGAACGGGGTCATTTTTTATAAATTCAACTATTATTTTCTCTTGTGGACTATATGTAAACATCTTTTATGTGATATATCTTATTCAGGTTAGTACTAAAACAATAACATCCCTCTTATTTTGGTAAAATAATTAACTACTGTATTTGCAGATTCTGCAAGGTGTATGTAAACTTTTGACTTCAACTGTATATACACTTATACATAAAAACATATACACACACACACACGTAATTGTTTTACTATTTCTTATAATAAGAAATGTATTGTAATTATATTTCTGATATATTTTTATATAAACTAAAAAAATCCTTCAAATAAATCACTTAAATTATTACTTGAGAAAAAATATAAAAAAACACATCAAATTAGATATATATATGTATAATAACTATCCTTCCATCCAACCATTTCCTAGTCTTTATCAATTAAAATTGAGGTAATACATACAGAGATTCTTAAAGTCACAGTAGCAAACACAGCCTGTTGTGTGCTAATAATACAAGCAAGTGAAAAAAGTAAATCTACATTATGACTGATCTTGAAGCAAGAAGCCTTACGCTTGACTTCCATTAGTCAGCAAGTGTAGGTTAGAAGTTATTTATTTTTATATATAAATGGGGAAAAAATAAAGAAGCAATGTGAAAAGAGGAGTTTTGTGATTTTTTCTGAGGGAGGTTTCCTCCCAGCTCTCGTCACCTTCTCCAGCGGGGCATAACTAACACCTGCAGCATTAGCCTGACTGGAGGCACGTGGCAGCTGTGTTTTCTGTATGTGTATGGGGCCTGGGTTAAGTTGGAGCTGAGTGAGTGTGATCGGTGTGTGTGCATGCATTAGAGCACTTTCCCTCAGGGACGCCGTGCCAGACTCCCATGATGCCCCTGAACTAAAAGCAAACCCTATATTTCTGCAAACACATCCCAAACATGTCAGTTCTTATCAGCCACAGCACAATGCCTCCAACATATTTCCCTTTTCAGGAGAAGGTTTTCAAAGCGACTAATACTGAACTTTGGACCGTGCTAATGGAGTGTAGAGTGACGACAGCTTTGAGAAGCAGTTAGAGGTGGATATAGTTTTGAGAGGTGTTGCTTGTAAATTTAACAACGTTGAGTCAGGGCCGGCTCCAGGCATGGGCAGGGGTGGGCTAAGCCCACCCAAATGACTGTCTTGCCCACCCAAATGACTGTCTTGCCCACCCAATCAGAATTAGATAAGATTGCGTCAATTTTTTTATGCAGAGATTAAAACCAATCTGAAGTGGACTGACGCCGTAGGCTGGTGCCTCCATGTCCTGCAGAGCGTGCTTTAGCTTCCACTCTCCGCACAAACTTAGGTATAGGCTAGCGCACATTATTATTATAGCGCAGGTTTAACGTTTAAACATTGTTATATACTTGAACTGTTTTAGTATATCTATAGATTTTATTTTAGGCAAGTCATGATGATATGAGAAGGCTAAAATGATCAAACATAGGTTATGATCAGCTCATGCAGCTGGCCGCTTGGTCGTTACTTAAAAAAAACTAAAACTTATAGGCTATTTAATGAATAAAAATGCTCCAAACATTTTTCTAAATTAACTTAAAACAAAATATAATAATTTTGCCATTACACACAAAACTGAACTATTTTAATAGCCGAAACAGTAGTATAAACTAAACTGTTTTAGCAGAAGGGGGGAAAAAAGACGGGCTCAGGTCGGAAATTCTGATAAGCTGTCGGATGTGGGCCGGGCTAGGGCCTGAGCGTCTCGGGCCAGGGCCGGGCTAGGGCCTAAATTTTAGGCCCGTGCAGGACTCTAGTCTAGTAGCCGTTTCAACACGTGTTTTACCAAATAAAATGAACAGCACTTTTAGAGTTCATCCCACTCATTGATGTGAGCATAAGTATTGGGACAGTTGAACATAAGGCAGATATAAAAGATTAAAAGCTATTATTTAGTTGCAGATCCCTTGTGCACAATCACAGCAGTGAGTCTGTGACCCATAGACATCACCAGACTCTTGGTCTCATCCTTTGAAATGCTTTTCCCAGCCTTTAATGCAGCCAATTCCAATTGTTGCTTGTTTTGGGGAGTTTCTGCCTTTACTCTCCTCTTCAGCTGGTGAAATTCATGTCCAATCAGATTTAAATCTGGAGATTGACTTGGGCAATCTAAGACTTTCCAATTCTTTGCCTTATAAATTCCTTGACTGAACTGGCAGGGTGTTTTGGGTCATTGTCCTGATGCAATATGAAGCACTTCCCAATGAATCTGGTGGCATTTTCTTGAACATTGGTAGGCAAGATGGTTTTGTACCCTTCCAAATTCATTCTGCTACTGTCATCATATTTTAAGTCATCAGTAAAGTTGAGAGGGCCTGTTCCAGAGACAGCCATGCATGCTCATGCCATGACACCACCTCCACCATGCTTTACAGATGAGGCTGTATGCTTGGGATCATTGCGGTTCCCTTTTTTTTTGTTTCACATTTTTGCTTTCCCATCACTTAGATAAAGGTTCATCTTTGTCTCATTGGTCCATAAACACAGTTTCAAAACTCTTCTGGCTCACCTTTGTGCTTTTTTGCAAACTCTAATCTTGCCTTTCTATTTTTGGTGCTGGTCAGAGGTTTGCATCTTGCTGTGTAGCATCTGTAATTCTGTGTCAAAGTCTCCTGAGGACAGTAGATTGTCAGAGCATCACCCCAGCTTTCTGGAAGTTGTTGGTGATTTTACAGACACGTCTTTTAGGGTTCATTTTCACAGCTTTTATGATTTGTCTGTCATCAACTACTGTTGTTTTCTCAGCCGATCAGGTCGTTGTTGGTTGCTGGTGTCGCTGGTGGTTTCCAAACTCTTGATTTCTCCATGCCCTTTGTTTTTGCTATAGCTCTAATTGACTTCCTCTCTTCTTTTAGCATCCAAATTGCTTGCTTTTCTCTCAAAGTCAGCTCCCTCATCTTCATCCTGGTTTATGTGTGTCATCATTGAATGCAAGATTCAGAATACAGAAATAATGGATATAACTGATACGACACATCCCCTGCTGTTAATATCTGAAGAATTAATGCAACAGGACACAGCTGATCACTTAGAAAGACCTGTGAGGCAACTGTTTCAATACTTATGCTCACATCAGATAGAGGGATGAAACTCTAAAAGTGCTGAACTTCTTAGCTGGTAAAACATATACGTGTTGAATCACCCAATAATAAAATGACATTCTGTAGTTTTGTCTCATATTCATCTTTTAATCATATTTGTAAATGTCTTGACTCCACAATGCTGTTCAATACAGGGGCCAGAAAAATCCCATTAATAATCAGTAGCAGTTGAATAAGAATTACATTGCACACTGTAGAATTTGCACTCACATTCTTGACCTCAATCCATTAACTGACACTCTAATTTACCAACATATTACCATTAATTAACAGCCGGAGATGTTTCATAATTAATAAGACAGCTGTCCCTCTTAATTAATTAATCAACATCTTTCAGTTCCTCACCAACCAATCAACAGCAGTTTATTGCTGGTATGAAGCGTGAAAAGGTCAAGTCAGTCAAAACATGAGCAGATGTGTCTTTTAATGGGAGATTAAAAATCATGTAAAATGCCATATTCTTACTGGCCAGTCCAGTTTATTTTTATTTAATATTAAGTAGTTTATTTTTTGGCCTAAAAATTATTTAAGGTAGACTTTCTTCATGAATGACAAAGATTTCTCCATCTATCTCAATCTAAAGCCACTGACACAACCACACACACTCGGCAACATACACACACACACACAGAGTGAGAAAACATGAAACCGATAATGCTTTAGTAAAGATAAGACCCTCTCAGCGGGAGATCTTTCTGAGAGATTAAAGGAACAAGAATTTGCTCTAAATGCCTTTACTTCAATCTGCCGAGAGGCAATCAGGACCAGCAGAATTAATACTGCTGTTAACAGGAAAACCGCCTATTTTTTCATTCTACCACACAGTGTGAAATTACTAAATCTATCCTTTCTCAGTGTCACGCTGACTGTATTTTGTTATCTAGCCATGCTCTCCTTATATTTACGGAAATGTCATAATCCACATGACCACAAATATACAAAAAAACATTGTTTTTTAAAGCCAGAGCTCAATGTGCTACATTTTCTGTATACACAGATGTGGAAATACTCAAAAAAGCCCTTTTCCCAAATGTCTACACTGCTGTGCTAACTAAAGCTTTATGCTAACAGGCTTACTGAATTCTGGCACAAATCCGGGAGTATTCACTGACCTAAATAATTCTGAGTTAAAACATAGTTTTCAGGCTTATGAGGTGAGATTCTGCTGCATGGGGTGTAAAAACAAAGCTAAGACCTGAAGAACATGTGATTGTTTCTTCATCACCTCTGGTGGTCAGCGTGAGGTAAGAGGTGTAAAGTCTCCATGGTGGTTTGGAACGAGGCCTGAAACAAAACAGCATGTGTATATTATGGTTTGGCACCCTCTCTGTGTTTAGTTCCAAACCAGAAAGCCCTTGGAAAGCCCAGCCTTTTGTGGAACCCAACCGGTCTAGTGTGTCAAAGCCAGCGCAATAGCAACAAGGCAGATTTCCACTACGCCAATTAAACTTTGTTAAAGGATATGGAAAGCTGTGAAGGACAGATCCAGGAGAAGCAATTTGCCCCTAAGTAGAGAGCAGCAAAGCTCTAGATTAATTGGTCTGTCTAAGATCATCAGAGCTTGAAAACATCCTCCAGCAAGGTGAGTCCACCATAATGAAATCTTAATTTAGGCAAACAAAATGAGCATGAACATGGTTTATGCGGGTTTGGTGCTGGTATAGCCCAAGCTATTAATCAATTACACTCATTTTCTATAAATTTATTCAAAGCATTAAAAATGCAGTTCATGCCCTGAATACAGCTCTTTTATGATAAACATGTTTCTAATATATAAAAAAAAATTAGAAAAATTTCTTCACTTTTTATTAATATTTTAAAAACTTTTATCCACCAAAATCAAAAAGTTACGAATTTTACATTGAGCAACAAAATGTCAACACTAATTATTGATAGGAGAGGAAAATAATCGATGTAAAACAGAAAATACTGAGATTGTACTTCTGCTCATGAGCAGAAGACAGAAAATTGGAACATCTCAGAGAGATTTCAGATGGCTTCCTTATCAAATATTTACATTGGTGTGATTGGTGTCCCCTTGGCTCAAGATAATCAATAGCTTTTATATATGATACCTTCAGACAAAAAGACAGAAAGAGCAGCACCATCATGGGAATTAAGTAAGAGAAAGAAAGCAAGAGAAAAATGAACAGTGGAGCACTTGTGTTTTTTTTCTTCCTATGAGGATGAGAGACATGTTTGGAGAGTGTGTTTAATGCCTGGACCATGGGGACGAATAGTTGCTATTAGTGTATTTCTCATTCTGTCTGCAGCCTCTGGTTCATATTGAATGAAGCAGATCAATAGACATCTCCATCACATGGATCAGGGCACCACATTGCTTTTGTTAAAAAAAAAAAACTGAATAAAAATAAACTGAAATAAATACTAAAACAGATGGAAAAACTAAATTAAAGCTTAAAAAACATTTATTTAAAGACTACCTAAAATAAAGTAAATTTGGTTGCCCTAAAATATTAAAAATAAAAAAATAAAATGGGGGGGGGGGGTTGAATCTGAGACCAAATTTAGGCTAAATCAAACTTAATCTATTAATGTGTTCAAAATACCATGATATTACAATCTAATAACATGGCATCACCACAGTACTTTTTGTAAGGATAGACAATACAGTTTTACAAATAAAATAAAATAAAGTAAAAAAAAATATTGAAAAAAAGAACATGACATCCATTCCTAGTCAATCCAGTTAGGCGACTATTTACACCAGTCTTCAATGAAGATGAAGGGAGTTTTACTCAGATATGACAGACAGATGGGGGGGAGAGTGAGACGGTAAGAGTGACATCCCTGCTTCCAGCGCTTCAGGTGCCCTTTTCAATTTAACAGCATTGTGGACCTACTCAGAAAAGCAGAACAGCGTAGCAAAGGTAGGGTCAGTGGAAAGGTGACCGCAGGGTCCCGTACCCACAGAAACCGCACATTTATTACTTAGGGAGAGAGGCTTACGTACTAGTTTCCATGGCAACATAATTCCAAAACGTTCCCTTCATTGAGTGTGAATCAAGACTTAAATAGTAGAACTCCAGGGCGATTGAAGAGTGAAATTTTATCCACACGTAGCAAAGGATTCGTACAAACTAAAGCAAAGACAAGTGCTTGGAAACGTTAGCATCTCAAACACTTTCAAAGGACTTTAAATAGCCAACCTTCAGAGGCATGTTTCATGTGCTTGGCCTTCAAACGGACAAACATGGGCTCCTCTAGACTAGCTCACATTAGTATTTAAGTATAATCATACGGCATTCTCTTTTATGCATCCAACATGAAATTTGATGGCTGACCAAAAAGGCGCTAAGAAAGCGTTGGCGTTAGTGATCAGTGAAGCTCCGTTTCTTACATCTAGACTTTGATGTTTGCTCACCTTGACTCACTGATGCCAAACAGCCAAAATGCATCAATATCAAAGCGCCACTTTCCATGCTAATCGAGGCTAACAGTTAGCCTCTAGGGTATTTCAGCATATTTGTCTATGGATATCCATGTTTGCATTTCTGTTGGTAAGCAAATGACCTGCTGAGCCCTTTGACATACAAGACTAAACAAGGTTCTTCACATTAGCAGAACTTGATCTCACCTACAGGAATGGAAGTGTTCTGGTGATTATAGTGCTGTATTGATTTAGCGTCCGGTTGCACAGCAGAGAATTTTTAAAGTCTTTTCAGCCATTTTTACCCTGGCCATTAGGCAATGTAGCATTGATTTTTGGAGAAGGAAAAAAATCCAACCTATCCAGGCTGATGACTGGAGAATGGTAGAGCCAGACTTTCCTCAAAGCTCACCCGCTAGGAACACAGCTAAAAGGTAATTCGCAATATTCACACAGAACCAGCCTGTTCTGAGCCAAAACCACATCTTTAACCCTTTAAACAGGAAGATTATGGAGGGAGTTGATCCCAGAAGCAACTGAGGATATCAGACCTTCTCAGAGATCAAACTCTTTAGCTTCTCCAATAACCATGGTTGCACAAATGGCTTAAAGTCACATAACACGGCTTCTATCTGGCCTTCAACAACCAAAATACCTGTCCAATTACCTCAGAGGTGTCAAGAGAGGGTTTAAGCATCTCCACTGCTGGATTTCTCCTTTGTCTCAATCAGCTCTCAATCTCCCTGAAGTGCCCTTTCTTTCCAAAGGCTATTTCCCGCTTTCCATCCATCATGCACAGCGTGACAGAGCCAATCTCCCAGGCTTTGCTGGTACGCCTAGCTGGAACATCCTATCAACCTAGTGGCATATAATGTTCACTTGAGCCAAAGACAAAACGTCTACTTAATCCCGTGAAATAACTGGTAGAAGCAAGGTGGACAACTTTATCATGATCCAGAAGCAGAGTTCAATTTTCCATTAACCATCAATTCCACCTACAGCAGATTTTCCAACTATAAGAAGAATCACACACACACAATAAAACCACTTGCGAATGATATAATTGCCAAGATTATGAATAAACGTCCAATAAACACTTACAAAACAACTAGATTTTTGAGAATGTGAGAGGTACTTCTTCGCATTACTGTAGCTATATATAGTTGCTAGGGTGCTTTGGTTGGTTGCTAGGTGGCTGCTTACTTACCCAAGTCAAATCTGCTCTATTTGGCCCCCAGAAATGGCTTCTTCATCGGCACATATAGCTACGCAATGCTCAACAGGAGTCCCGAGTTCAAATCCCGACTCAAGGACTTTTACCGATTTCACCCCCCCTTCTCTCTCCCACTTCGCTTCCTGTCAGCTCTGATCTGTCCTATCATAATAAAGCTTAAAAAAAAAAAAAAAAAAAAAAAAAAAAAAAAGATATGGTTTCTTCAGTGTAAGTCTATGGGATTTTTGTTCACTTGTTTTAATAAATAATAAATAAAATATAATAAATAAACATTATTATAATAATAAACATTATTATAATAAAATGCTAAGATAAATAAATAAAAATAAATGTAAAAAAAAAATCTAAATATATGAAAAGAAAATATAAAATAAAAAAAATTATCAAAACAACAATAACTGTAGTGCTTTCTAAGGAGCTAATGCACAACTTTTTTTAATCTTAGAAATGAATCAGTACTTGGGGAACAACATATTGGAGGTGGTTTGCATCCAGTCCGTTCCACTCAATCTTACAGCATGCTCAATACTTCAGTTTTACAGACTTTGTAATCAGTGGGGCTGAAATGAAAAGCAAGTGTATTTGGAGACCGGCGGTCTTGCTGTTATTTCAGTGGGGTGAGCTACAGAGCGGGTGCAGGGGGAGCCTCTGACCGCAGCTCTTGGGTGGAGAGCTATAAAAAATTGATTATCCATACATGTGAGAAAAGTAGCAATAAAAACAAATTCTTCTCCGCTTACCCGTGCCTTTTTTCTTGCTGTCTGTGCAAGCGTACAAAGCTACAGCCTCACTATATCAATTTAAAATCACAGGAATATAAAACAAAACTACTTCAAGCTGAGTTTCCAAAGCAATGCATTATTTCTGAACACAGAACAGCCATTAAAATAGCTGCTGAAGTCTCCCTCGTACTACTGTTTTCTTTTAACATTCTGTGTCATGAAAATCAAAAAGAATTATTCATATTGATCCATTTAATAACCCTCCCACTGTCTAGAATTTTGCTTGAGAAAATTCTTGTCCTCTATAATCGTAGAGATTTGCATGGGAGAATGCGAGGTTGTACAGGTCTGTAATCACAAAACATAGACCAGGTCTTTAAACCAGTCAGTGCCAGACTCCGAATCAGCGCTGGAAACTGGCTCCTCTTAAAAGACAGTCTCTCGTTTTATTGATAGTGGCTCCATTTCATTACACATGTGCAAATGCTATTGGATATTTAATTCCAGTCTCTCCTGTGGCTCCGCCTGTTTCATAAATGTAGGAACTTTTAATGATCAAGACATGAGTGGCTAACAGAGTGGCTTACGGTGAAGTTTTTGTCTCTTAAAATGAAAGTACAACCCCTCTTAACTCCAAAATTGAATGCATTTTTGGGTGAAAAGGAATGGTCCACAAGGGGGGAAAATGTAGAAAAGCCATTTAATGTCCTTCAATAGCTTGTGTGGCCTAAGGCAGAAAATTGTAAAAAAAAAAAAAAAGGGATATTTGAATAAAGATTACAAAGATAATTTTTTTAATTTGGATTAATGTGCACTGATGAATCATGGACAATAAGACTTGGAAAAAGCAATCAAGTAAATAGGGTCCATACGGATTCATGTTGACTTTAAATAAAGGAGCCTGTGCCAACCAGCAGACTGTTTCTCCTGGTCGTAAGGCCCTCTTGTCATCTGCAGCCCACCAGATGAATTATTAAAAGAGTTTGGAAAAAATAATACAAGATGACTGCTGGTTGCACGTGTCGGTGCCTCCACGTGTCGCCTTCCTCCCCAACACACACTGAAAAAATATATCTGAGTGCCATTAAGAGACAGAACAGAACAGGTGTAGAAACAAATCCCAACGCCACTGTGAGGCAACATTAGAAAAGAACATAACACTGGTAAACCCTGTAGTGAGAAGTGTAAACTGTCCATGCTCAACATAAACAGCAACTAAGATGTCCATTTCCCCATTATGGGTTTTTTAATGGTTAATTTGACTAAACTTTGTGAAAATCGCAATCCTAAATTAGTGTCATAGTGTGAATTTCTCTATAAAAATCATTACAAAGTTAATATTTTAAATAGGAATAATAGGCCTATTGTGACTTTTAAACTGCGGGTGATTGGGAGGTATGAGGAAGAAATGTCTAGTTTCCTTTTCAGTAAAGAAAAACTGTGAAGCCAGACTGTCAGTTTTACAGACTGTGAAATACAACTTCTACTAAACGCATGCAAAAACATTCATAAATTTATCCTGTAGACAGAAAAGGAACATTCAACGATGTGCTAAACTCCCTAGATGAAATTTTAGAGTTCTGTAAGCTGTCAATGTCCCTGTATAATTGATGGCGCTCCAAGTCTTTGATGCTTTGGCTGTGGAGACTCTACTCTGCGTTTGTCTTTCCTACAGGGGTCCACACCCAAGACCCAGCAGCCAGACGAAAAAACCCACCAGCTACATCTGGTAGCCATCCTGACATTCTCCAGCAGAGCTCACAACGGTCTCGGTTTAACTGCTTTCTGAGAAAGAAATGCACAAATCTCAAAGCTCCACAGCCCTTAAACCTATGAAGACACCATCACTTCTTTTCCCAACAGCGTTTGATTTGGGCATCATTTATATTTTACTCTGCCCAGATCTCAGCATGCCAGCAATCTGAAACTTGAACATGTTCTACAGTTTCCTTAGAGACAACTGCACGCGAAAGAAAACAAGTATCATGAATCATCTGTGTTATGACAGTTGGACCATGAGCCTAAATTACAGATTGGCACTTTGCCATCCACTGACAGGTTATTCCATGTTGTTTACTATCGGCTACTAAAGTGCTATTGATCTGAACAGCAGCTGGAGGTACGGAAATGGGTAGATGACATGTAGTTGACAGTATGATAGAGGGCTGAGACAGCTAGACATTTTAGTCGGCAACAGATTAACTAGATGCCACTAATAAAAACAGCATAAATATTTATTATTTTTACACAGTTCAAAGTAATGGTTAAACTAAAATGAAATATGGTTCTGCATAGTCATTAAAATAAATTAATTAATAATACAAATTATTATAAATAAATATTTTTACATTAAAAAAATATTTTGTGAAGGTTTAATTTTATATGCAGGCACAGTTTAGATTTGTCCACAAAACTAATTTCAAGCATTTAAGCATTTGGTTTTAAAGATCATGAGAAATATCAATTCAGTCGAGTGCATCCAAACTGGCTGGCAATGTAGCTACACATGAGCATCTTTTTCTTCTTTAAAAATTAGTTCCAGAAATAATATTATTATCAAGGGTAAATGAAATGGCTATTGCAGATGTCTTAAGCTGTCTTCGCCAATAAAAGCTTCTCCGTTGGAAGAAAAACGTGCACTCGATGCAGCTCATACACACACTTCCAAATGAGCAGCTAGCAATATGCTATGCAGAGAGCTCAAAAGCATATGGGGGAAGAAAACAGCTTAGGTCACTGAGTTGGGCTAAAGGAGGGACCCAAGCTACTTCTAGAACATTGTAAAAGTCAAATAAAAAATATTTTTCTTCATATAGCCTAATTTTAAAAATGTAATTTCTGGACCCAGAAAAATCATGAAAATTACTAAAATCTTATTTTAAATTTTAAAAAGAATATTTTGTGTTTAAAAAATATTTTTTAAGTTATGCTAAGTTCTAAAATATATCATTAGGTAGAAATTATGAGTGAAAAAATATTTTAAAAAATCCTTGAACTGTCATGGGGCTTGCAAATATTACTGTGGATAGCCAAAAAGGTAGAGAACCACTGCTCTATACGGTCCTGTCCATAAAAGGCAAAACGACTCAAATTTCCCCATTTCCTAATACCCATTCACCCTTTAGCCAACAAAAGCTGCAGAGAAGGTTTATGCGGGTGAGCTGAATGACGACTGTGTCCGTGGTACAAAATAACTAGCCGAAGATAAACTCCTGTAATTCCAGCGTCATGATGTCACCCAGCTGGCGAGCATCACGTGGTGAGGATTACAGATGTGGAAATCGAACTAAACGTCTAAGTACGTGATTACTAGAGCCCCTATAAAAAGACGAACAGCAGCAGTGTGAGGAAATCTCAGGTCTCTTAACAGTGTTAACCTTTCCAATCTACACTCCAAAATTTGGTCTTGGAGCACACACACACGCTCATCTCCTAAAGCCGCCTGCACTGTGAATCTCCATTGGTGTGCTGACAATCCCATGACCCAGTTTCTCAGCTCAAATCCTATGGAGGAAGACACTCCAGAGCTCCTCACAGCAAGATTACGGTCACAAAGAGCTCATTTCTGCCGCTCCTGCCCTGATGAAAAACACTCCATTCAGCCACAACCGTGTGAACTTAGCGTTGTAGAAAATACCCCTCGGGAGACAGAAGAGAGTGCCCATCTCCAGCTGGCATGCTAACAGTTGGGGGGCCATCGGGTCAGACCTCATGCCAGACCCAAACTCAGAAGCTGGTGTGCACCACCAATCCACTCAAAGACCATTTACATCCAACAAAAGAGCTTGATTGTACACCGAAGTGCTCTATGCTGAGAGATACGGTAAGAATGAACAGCCCCGGTGAAAGCACTTACAAGTGGGTTTTTTTTTTTTTTTTTTTTTTAAATCAGAGTTTACAACATACTTTCACAAACTAAAAGGTTAAGAGAGGATATGAAGAATGAAACGAAAGAGAGGGAAAAAAAAAAAAAGGATGAATCTACGGAAGGCAGGAGAAAGTGTTAAACCAGAATGGATGGGAAGGGGTTTCTATTGGAGAGCGTTCGAGAGCAGCCACAATAAGACGAAAAGAAAAGAATGGAAGAGATAAATATAAGAGGCAGTTCACTGAGCCGAGGTTGTGGGAGAAGACGTATCTAAACAGTAGCCGTCTCCCTCTATTTTTCACTGTCTTTCTATACGGCCATGTGGGTCGACATTGAGTGGTAAGTGGGCTAGACTGAGGCGCTATTGGAAAATTTAGAAAGAATCCGCGAGACAAAAAGAACCAACAAAGAGAGAAAGGTAGGGGGGGGAAAAAAATGAAGAAAAGGTAGAAAGAATGGGAAAGAGAAATGTTTGTTAAACACCAGCCCAAATTTAGATGTAATACTGTCCTTCTACTAATGCTGTTTTCAGTGAATATAAAAGCCCTCGCAGCATGAAAAGTGGAGAAAGCCAGCGTCAGCAAGCACTTCCAGAATCCACAGCGAGAGCACAAGGTGAAAACAGACCACAAGCTCTTTCACTTTCAGTCATTTCGCATGACATTGCCCTGTTTCTGAAGGAGATGTTGGAGCCAGAAAGAAATGAATGTTTTGTCAGCTGACCGGACTTGTATGAATTAACCAATTACTTATTGCAGTTGGAGTAGATCTTTTATTTTGAGGTTATTTTTGAGTTACAGCCCAGTCTCGATCACTCACGGTAATGAATGGTTGCAAAATTCTCCCCTTTTTCCATTGGTGCTGAATGTTTTTTGCGGCACTGAGCTGAATCTACTGTGCCACAGCAAATGATATTACTGAGGGAGTTTAAAAAGATGAAGTTATCTGAATAGAAAGTATCGAGTTAAACTGAGTACTATGACAATATAAAGAAACTGCATGTATTTTTCTAATGTGATGTCTTCACAGGCTGCATGCAAAAACCAAAAATACAATTATCTGATTAAGACAGTTTATAGACTCTCAAAACTGTAGTTTTGCGTATTTTAGTCCAGTAGCTTTGAGATAATCTGTATGCCAGTATAAATTATCTTTTTGCATGTATACACTTTTAAAATGTTTTTCTCTGCTTGGAAAACTATCACACGTGATGTAAGCTAAACATTATTAGCTAATTTTGAAAAAAGGCCCTTGGATATATCAAGCCCTTACTTTCTGTTTCTCTCTTTCCCACCACTATCTCAACCACACACAGTCAAGAAGGGTTTTCAAACCTGACCTGCGCCTATCGCTAACAGCCCAATTAACAGATACAATCATTGACATGAGCTGTAAGACTCTATCAGCCGTGATGCAAACCAAAGACCACTGAACTGGTTGTGATGAATATCCCACTCCCATCTCTCCAGTCTACTTCCTAGTCATGCCACTCAAATGTTCCCTGTACAAACCCCCTCCTTCCTGATCTACACTTCCACCCACAAGAAAACAGTCCAGAATGGCTGAATGAATATTTAAAAGCTGCAGCCTTCTCAGTCCTGGGGTGGCATATGAGCAAATTCCACGAACAGAGGCTGAGGGGCGACAGGGCTTTGAAAAAGCAAAGGCGGAGAGAGAAACAAAAACAAAGTAATAATAATAATTACAGTGCAACCCTCATCTTGGCAAAAAAGCAAGCTACATTAATGAAGCCATTAGCACCTTCTGAGATGAAAAGAACAGTGAAGACCTGAGTTTAAACCCTTTACCATGCACATGCGATAAAGTTTGCGGTCTACCTTTCTCAGGGGGATAACTTAATTTGTGAGGTTTTACCTAGCATTTTCTCTTTTTAATGGATCTTTTATTTGGAAGTATAAAAGATGCCAAAGTGCAAAACACTCCCTGCTTCATTAAACAATAATTGTAGCAAAAAAATAACTACAGAGCAATAAGATGTGAATCAAATGCCACTTCTGGACTGTTCTATATTGATCTATCCATATAGGCTACATATCTATTCATCTACCTGCTTGTCTATATCTATAGCTGAACTATATCTACCCATCTATCTATCTATCTATCTAGCCATGTCATGTCTATCTATCTCACTCTATCCATCATTATAGATCTATCCATCCAATCATTAGATTGTTTTATGGGGGAGTCATGGCCTAATGGTTAGAGAGTCGGACTCGTAACCTAAAGGTTGCGAGTTAGAGTCTCAGGTCCAGCAGGAGTTGTAGGAGGGGGGAGTGAATGTAGAGCGCTCTCTCCACCCTCAATACCACGATTTGAGCAAGGCACCGAACCCCCAACTGCTCCCCGGGCGCCGCAGCATAAATGGCTGCCCACTGCTCTGAGTGTGTGTGTGTTCACTGCTGTGTGTGTGCACTTTGGATGGGTTAAATGCATAGCACAAATTCCAAGTATGGGTCACCATACTTGGCCACATGTCACGTCACTTTCACTTACCCATCTATCTAGCCATCTACCCATCAATCTACCTGTCTGCCAACCCATCCATTTTCTTCCCATCTACCTATCTAGCCACCTACTCATCCACTTACCTACCCATCCACTTACCTACCCATCCTTATCTATTGTTCAACTATAGAATCTGGTGATGCATTTACATTTTAATAATCTAACAATAATCCATCTTAATCTCTTCCATCCAATCATTAGATTGTTTTTAAGAAATCTTGAACTTTGTCTTTGAGTCAAAACCTTTAACCCTATTTGCTACAGTTTCTAACTGCGTAACCTCAAGTTTCTGTTACGCAACAAATAGTGTAATGCTAACACAAGTGGAAAGAACCTATAAAGAAGCTGTGGATTTGGACACTTTTGCCATGTAAAACCACTATTTTGGTCGCACTATTAATGTCAAAGAGTAATACTAATAATACTTACGTTGGCAGTGTCCATCTACCTCCTCAAAGCCTGGCCGGCACACACAGCGACCGATGGGCACAAGCCAACCTCCATCAGCACTGCAAAACATCCGTGGTGCCTCGAGCTCTTCCGCATCCTCCACACAAGTGCCGCGCACTTCCACCAGCGCTGAATCGCCACCCGTCACCGTATCCGGGAACCGGGCCAGATTGAGCACCGCCAGAGGACAGCGCTTATAAAAGACTCTCACCGACACCAGAGCAATGCAAGCACCCAGGTCTTGAAACGCCAGGTACAAACCCCTCTTACTGAGACCACTGATGTCTCGCACTTCTGTATTCAACTTCATGACACGATCCCCAACGTCCGTCTGCGTAAAGCTCTCATCGGCCGCTATAGTGTCAATCTTGACATATTGGCTTTCTCGAATGTGGCGCAAAGGTGCAGCGACAGCGTTGTTGGATTCATGGTAGTACACGTTAAACGTCTCCTTACAGGTTCCAGGGACTCCCGGAAGGCTGTTGCAGTCACGCAGAGTGAATTTGATCTCCATGTAGACGCGTTGAGCACCTTCTCGCTGGATCAGTCCAGTGCGCAACCAGTTGTTCTGATTGGCTTCCATTACATTGCACACCTGGTACGTCCTCATAGGAATGTTCCTCTCGTCCATAACACTGATCTCCTCCCACTGACAAACAAACAAAAAGTCGATCAGTACAATGAGAAATACATCCCTCGATGCTTTGGTAATTGCTCTCTGTACTTTGGTTCTGAACTTTCTAAGCTCTTACAGTGGTTTCTAAAAGATTTTGACAGACGCATGATGGGCACTTTACGAGAAAAGGCTTCATTTAACTGTCATCAAGAGGAAAGTGCATCTGACAGGCAATCAGCTCAAAGTTATGAACTGAAAAGTCTCAGTTGTTTTGCTCACGCATAAATCAGCTCATTGTTGATGCAAAGAAAATTGTATAATTGTGCTCTGGAAACTTCAATTGTTAAAACGTAAAAGGCAAAAACCATGAAAAATAATTTGGTTTGTTGGTTTGGCATTGACGTCAGTAAGTCTGTGGGTTAAAAATAAAGTACAAAAAGTAGCAACATAAATCTTTCAAATCTTTAATTTCAGAAGTGTAGTACGCATACTGCCGAACATGCCAAACCTTGAATGTTTCCCCTGCTTTATAAACACTACACAAAAACATGAGATTTTTCTTTACAGGCACTAGTGAATCTAAGCGTAACTACTTGTGCCAAGACCACTATTACAATCCATCATCATCTTGTGAAAATGGATTTGAATGAATGAAACGTAAGCGTGGGATGAGAACCAACTCCCACAGAGACAGAGAATCGTTACTCAGCGGGTTGGCAAGGTTGTTCGAAATGAGACTTTCCTACGACCCCCCACAGGAAACCCTGAAGACTCGCAGCCTGTATGTTCACAGAGGGGAGCTGTGAGCATTATTAGGGTTAGAAAGATCAAGTAAAGATCAAGCACTACACTTTAAATCTCGGTTGTAACAGCACTGGCTGGGGATGAAGTAACAGTTAAATATCTGGCCTAGTAATTATAGAGAATTGAGAATCAGAATTGACAATGCTTTTTAAATTCCAATTCAATTAATTCATTTAAATTTGAATGTACAGAAAGTAAAATTAAAATATAACTGAACTTTCAAGGAAACTGTGAATTAAAAAATATATATTTGCAAAGGCCTTACAGATAACTAGATACACATCCAAAACGCTAGAAAACACTATTTAGTTTCCCAGAGTGCATTGTCTAGGTTGAATTAATGTGAACTGTTATTCTGTAAATTCCTCTTATTGGATGTTGAAACTTTAAAAATGCTTAAATATCCTTTTGTAAGGAAAGAATTTGCACTTATCCCAAAACCTGTGACAGTGGCTTCCATATCGAACTGCTTTCTGATAAAATCTTTGGCAAAGGTACTGTGAGAAATGCCCAGGGCAACTTTCACAAGCACAGAGATCTTAATCATTGTTTTTTTGAGTTGATTGATGTATTTCGGCTGTGCAGACTTTCACAGGTACTTACCCCCTCTGGTGGATACGCTTCCCAACCCAGATCACCTGGGGCGGACATAGAGTCGAGTAGAGTAACTGTAAAAGAATGAAAAGGACAGAGATATAGAGTTAATCAAAGCCACAGTGCTAGCAGAGAACATCCTATTTTTATCGTTCGTTCAAATTTTTCATAAACAACAATGGTGTTTTTACACAGCATGATGTCATGTAAAGCATGAATCATTCAAGGCTACAGTCTTTCTGAATAAAATAGACAACAGAGCTCTAGAAATGTCAGAATCACTTGTAACAGCCTAATCAACACTTTGCATTCGAGGTTATTCATTCCAGTTTTATTTAAAAGGTACATGACATATACAGTGGATTTATTTTATCATTCTAAACCTCAACAACCTCTACAACCAGGCACAATAATCTAAAGCCAGATGGGGTTAGATTCAGTCGTGACCATTACAAAACATGTGATTCGCAACTACTCATGCAGTCTTTTTGAAATCTGTTCTCACATCAATATTTTCAGAGGTTGATGGTGCTATTTATAACAGTCTTTCAATCTCCCAATGGTCGGAGCCCTGAACTTCCCACTTTGAGCCCCGTTCCAAACCAATTACATCCCTGGCAACCAGGATGATTAATTCTTAATCACATCCAAACCTCAGATGTTCCTCCTCTTTCACGCTGAACATCAACCTCTCCCTCTCCTGGCACATGTGCGTGCCCTTTTGTGACGATTTCAAAAAAAAGGAAAATGGGAAAATCAAAGAGCATCTGGGTCCAAATTCTAATTAAAACTGACTGCCAATGGGTTTGTGTGACATGCAAACAGTGTGCATTTTTAAATCGCGCTTTGATGATTGGTTGATGTGGAAACATGGATTATGTTTGGTTTTATGGGTCATATACAGAGCAATTGGGTAAATTTGATGACTTGACACTCAAAGAGAAAACCATATGTAGAGTCAAAGCAGGATATTGCTTCTTAACCGAATACAGATTACGATGCCATTAACCACTGGTGCTCGTGTGGCTGTTTTTTGATGAGGGGGTAAAACCAGACATGCCAATATATCAGTCCAAACGATCTGGAAATCATTCTGCTCAGGCTTTCAAAGACCCATTTAATAAAACAAACAAATGAATACAGCCAAAGGCCTCGCACAGGCCATTAATACAAACAGCAGGTAACATTTAACTCGCAGCAAGGCAAAATTTGTTCCACCTGAGACATCAGTTGTGGCTCAGCAAGCATTTTTTAAACAACTGCTATACAGTCCCTGATGAAAAGACTGGCGTGTTTTAAGAAGGTTACTTAAATCACAAACAACTAACGTGCTCAAACTTCTTAACAAGCAAGACTAGCAAGCAAGTCTATGTTGACACTCTGAACAATACTATTTCAACCAGTAAGACCACATGGTCAACCAGTTGCACCTGCAAGATCAGGTGCAACCAACATTACTGACAATGTTTTACAAGTAAACATAATTGCTAAGCTGGTCTTTCAGCAAGACAAGTACCAAACAGGGACTAAACCAGCATGAACATTATCAGATCTTAGCAGTAAGGAGGCCAGGCTAGATCAATGTTTACTTGCTCTGTTGGGAAAGCAGCTCAGATTTTCAATGGCACAAAAATTAAACCTTGATTTCTAAATTTAAAATGTATAATTTATATTTGCATGTATACTTTTAAATAAAAATTGTAAATTTACTATTTAATGTAAAATTGTTTTAAAATATTATTTTACCATTTTCACATAATTTTCTTATTTTTCTGATAAATAACTGTTGCTGGAAATTATATTACTATAATTATCATAGGAAATTCCAAGAAAGCCACAAATTCACAAACACTTTTGCTAGAAAAATAATGGCATACATGGCAAAACATGATTGGTTTGTAATTTTTGAACCATTCTTTAAGACATTGCAATTTCAACAAAACCCATCTATGTTAATATTACCTAACTAGCCTTAACAAGCTGACAAGCTTATGCAACCAAATGTCACAGAAACTCAAATGTTTAAGAAGTCTAGTTCTCTCTCCAAATTCCTAGTTCAAACACATAGAAAGCCTTTCAATTTTTTGCCATCCAAACGGTGAAAGATCCCTTTATTCTACCTGTCAAAGAAAAAGAGAAGTGAGTTTTCACAAAGCTGATGTTTCTACGGTCTTTAAGGAAGAATATAATCAGGCTCAACAAAAGACATGACAAGATTTCTTAACTAAAATCCATTTAGGTAACATAGAATTCAAAGAAAATCTACAGAAATCACTGTAAATTCACTTTTCTGTCACTATTACAAGGCCAGGGTCATAACCTTTATAGACAATGCAGGTGAAGCATCCACTCTAATAGTGGTTGTATATAGCCAATTAAATTTAACCCCCATTATCCCAAATATGGTTACAGTCTTGTACAGGACCAGGTCAATACATGTGATGTTTACTAAAACAGCTGGTTAGAGTAGAGGATGGGGGCTTTTCTTCATCATTAGCTCCCAGTCGTGCAACTGTGGATGTGGCAAATGCTGGAATCCCTCGGGGCAGCTGAAAGATCTCGCCACCTAAGGCCAATAGATGAGATTAACCATAAAACACTGGGAAGAGTGCAGTGGTCAGCAATCACCTCCAATGTAAACCGGGGAGCAAAACATTAAAAATGGAAAAAGGAGAAGGGTAGGTCAAGAAAGAGAGAGGGAAAGGATAGATAAGCAGCTGGATATATATCCTCAGGGAACCAAAAAGGACAATAGGGTCACACTCGCTCATGCATAGCCACTGTCAGGTTCTTCTCAAGTATCCTTCACTTACGAGGTAGATCAATCTACGAGGAAACTATTCTTAACTCTGAACATGTATTCTGACAAGATTCGGGACTATTCGGCATTAAAAAAAAGTTTTAAATCTACTTGATTTGCATACATAAAACATGGTATTTATAACTAAGAAGAGTATTCTCGTTAGTTTAATCTATTTCGAGGTGAAGTGTGTAATCTCTTTTCTCATCATATAATGATAACATTTTACTAAAAGTTTTTTTCCCCTTCTATCATTGGTCAGACAAATACATACCCCATACATACCCCACACCATTGTTGAATCTGTTGCTATGCCAGGCTGATCAGGATTCTTAAACAAACAAAACAATGTTCTCGACAGAGCTGTCAAAAGGAACACGGAAGTAAGCCTATGGATGAGACTTCCGGTTCATTAGCCGCTATAGGTAAATAGCGAGGAGAATAACAACACTCAGTAAACGGTAAAACTGTTTGCACTACAAACCAGAATGATTATAATTAAGATAATACATTAAAATAATATGATGACACACAAATTTTTCAATAACAAGCAGCAAAAACACTGTTTTGTCCAGCTAAAATTAGCTGGATGAAGTTGAGACTGGAAGCTAGACGCATGGAATTTACAAATGGCCACACCCATTTTTACAGCAATAAAAAGGTGGATATGAAAAGAGTAGTATGTCCAAAATCTCAGAATTCACAAAACATGTATGTGGAAAAAAAAAACCCGGGTGAACTACTACTTCTGCTGAGATTCCTTAGTGTGCATCTGATGGACACTTTAATATCCCACGAGAATATGGGAGAGGAACTGTGAATGTCATTATAGTGACACGACTGATGCCGTAAGTCACATTACAATGAAAACATGGAGAATGTAGTCAAATTTCAGTTATACAACATACAGTACTTTATGACCATGAAGTAGGTTCTACATCAAATGTAGACAGCACGTGATTTCCGACACAGCTATAGTGGTTTCTCTATATACTAGTTTTCTCTGAATATTAAGACAGAAAAGTATTTTAACACCAGCAAAAAAACTACGCATTTCACCTTTAAGTCTCATAAGTCTTCCACATTTGTAAAAATTCTTGTATGGTTTGAAAAAAAGTCCTCTGGGGTTACTGAAGCACAAAACACAAAGCCTGCAAAGACTGATATGTCGGTTTCCAGAGCATCCACTCCAAGCACGGGAAGCATATCTATTGTAAGAGATTGCTATCGTACAGCCGTCTCGGCAGAAGTGGTGGGGTGTATTTGAAATGCAGTCAGCAGTTCCTGTCAGTCACTGCTGGTGGGGAGTCAGAGGTCTGCTCTACTGGGAGGTGGTAAAAGAGCCTCTATTCTGCCTCAACAGACTGATGAGACCTGCCACAGAGATCCAGCCTGTCCGGCAGAACCATCACACTCATCTGACTCAATGGCCAAAAGAACAGCCATCCAGTTACAGCTTGACACCCATGACAAACCTGTTTAACACGTATGAATGAAGATGTTCTTGTATTTTTGAAGCAGACACATTTATGTGCATACAAACACTTATTTGGATGGGTCCAAATACGACAGAGTTTTTTTTTATGCTACCTTCACGTGCTATCAGAATTATCGTAAATTCGAGTTTCCTAGTTGGAAATTGAATGCAAATGGCCTCTCAAGTTATATTTACAACTGGGAAACTGTAAGATCATTTTGATACCAGTGTTTCTAAGTTGGACAGGCCATAACTTCAAACACGGCAGAGGAAGAAATACTGCTGTAGTGACTTTAGTATAGTGAATTTTTTTTTTCTCCACCAAATCTACACTGGTTTCTCACCTTTTTTTATATTTACCTATATAAACAACCATTTGATGCACATTGTGTGTAGGCAGCAAAAGCAGCATTTATTTGACAGAAACTACAGAATCATCAGCAAGCTGACTAACTAGCACAGTGAATTTATATAACGGTTAATGTTTACTTAATAGTTAATGTTGTAGTGCAATAGTTAATGTTAATTTGTCTAACAAATAGGACACTACTTTTTATTTAAAATCCATTGGATATTTACTACAAATTTTCAATACATTTTGGCTTTAATAAGATTTCCTCAACAAAATAGCAAGAATGAACCTGATGTCCTTCATGATTCCTTTTATTTCCACACTTGAACATGACAAACTTGTAATTGAGAAGAGCAAAGTCGAATATTTTCAATAGCACAGAAAGGCAGCATTAATTTTGTCTTTACTGGGAAATATTCAATTACAACAAATAGAAGATACGTCGTCAAACTCCTGTCACATTTGGTCTCATTTTTTTTATTTTAACCTCATTTCCCTTCTTGATGGTTTTTGTTTTTGTACATTTCCTGATTAGAATAAACATTTTGCTGACAGAATGTCATAATCTACAGATCATGATCTTCACACTGAAGCCATAGGAACCGTGCCAAGCTCCAGACCACAGCATGAGATAGATAAGACTCAACCAAGACAGAAATCACCACACAATCACCGTTATCACTCAGACAAATACCAGACAACTACAGAATCATATTGCCAAACAGGCTTTGCCGAGATAAAGTGTGCTCCACCCACTCAATGAAGGAAGAATGGACACTCACAGTAGGAAGCATCAAGTAAAAAGGAAGGAAATATCCATGTACTGATAAATTATTATCTAAATGCATCACATGAAGTGCCTAAGAGCTACTAAGAGTATACATTTATATTTTAGCTTTTTTCGACAGGAAGCACATCAGCATGTGAATTACAATGAACACAAGGGGTATTTCACAACCTAATAACGTGTGTAATGTGTGTCAGGCACGACTGACTGGCCATGCCAAGGTCTGTTTAATGATGAGAGGTGTAAACAGGCTGCTGCCAGACATGGCATGAAATGGTGACCTGTGTGTTAGTTAGTGGAAGACAGCAGGGAAGACACTCTTGGGATGCCTCATTAGAAGCAGACACAGCTCGGACCACACCTGCCGCATCGATGAGTCTGGGTGTGTGTGTGGAGATGCACAACAGCGATAAAACTGCACCCGTGCTGGACATGACATCCCGAGAGGGCATGAAATAGGTTACGACAACACAACAGCACAAGTCATAATTAGAGAGATTAAACTGGGCTGCACCAGAAGACGATGACATCATCTTTGAGCTTGTGGTTCATAAAGGCTCTTTATAATTAAGGCTGATTAGTTTCTCAGCACACCACATATGAGTAAGATGCTCGCTGGAGCTGAAACATACAGTTTGTCTATCAAAATTTTTTTTTTAAATAAACAGCGGTTCAAGTTATATGCACCAAAGTTTAATACTAGGGTTTAGTTTTTGGTTCAATTCCCAAATGAGCAAATTTCATAAAACAAATGTAATCTATTTTAACATACTTATTTAACTTCAATCAAAAGAAAAAAGCATGTTGTAATACGCATGAAACAGCCATTTTCAAATTCGGAATGAGTCTCTAAGCAATTAAGCCTTGCATTAACAAAATGCAGGGGTCCAATCCAATAAAACCTCCCAGGAATCATAGCGCACGAGCTTCAAATCCCCAGGAGAGCAGGCCATCAGTAATAAGCGTAGTGCTGTTAATGAGATACGCACAACAGAATTCACACCGTCTCAGACATTAGAAAACATTAATGTTGAGTATTAGGTACAGAGAGTAGAGAGCATGTTATTGAAGGTGAAGGAGTGGGCCTCACAATAACTACAGATCAAAGCTGTTGGTGGCTAAAAGGGTTTCATCCACGTGAGCATACATGAACACATAAAGGATCTGTTTTAATCAAGTCTCGTTACCTTACCAGAACCGAAATATCATTAATGCAAAAACGCTAAGCCCTCAGACAAAAGTTCAGCTGATAAAACACAATGGCCTTTGACCCTTGATGGAAAGGTGGGATGTAAATTGATCTTCTCCCTCTGAGTGACAAGGGAAAGGTACAAATCTGATTGAAATTTAACATGGAATCAGATTCTAGAGAATCTGATCAATGACTCAGTTCTTTTAATGAAAGTCAGTAGGGTCCAGTTGGGGGTTTTGGGCTCCTATGACTTTCATTGCAAAGGGAAGCAGTTAAAACATTTTTCAAAACATCCTCTTTTATGTTCCACAAAGGAAAAAGATATACAGGTTTGGAACGACATAAAAAGGAGTAAATAATGACAGGATTTTGTACATAACTAAACTGAGGAAGATTATATTAAGATCACATTTCTACTTTCCATCAGCTCAGCTATGAACACAGTGAGATGTAATGAGACACTGATATGCTCAAGTAAAGGTAACTAGGGCAATAATGAATTGTCTCATTCAGGGGATTCACATGGTGTTTCACCCAATGGAACGCAGCCAGCTTTCCGGCCACGATCCAAAGCACTCATGTGCCTCTATCCTGAAATGCCACAGGCATCGAGACTCATTCTACTGCATGAGCTGTCTGATCCGCAGGAGTCTGGATGCAGCCTGGAGCGATAAGGTCTAAAGTGTGCCATTCAGAGCAGCAGGAGAGAGAAAAAGTAATAGCTCTCATGTTAATGATTTTGACTCATAGTTATATATATAAAATCAACTCTGGGAATTTGAGTTGACTCATTCAACTGAAATCAATCAACCTAGGCTCACTGGAAATAACTCTACTATACAATTCACTGCCGTTTCGAGCTGAAATGAACACTGGAGACAGTGAAACAGCAACCATTTTGGTTGAAACATCCTTTTCACCTGGGCAGATTATTGAATAATAGAATAGAATTCTTTTCAGGCAGTTGTGGTCGCACCGCGACAGCGTTCGTGTCCGTTGTAGACATTACTATCCATCACAGTGCTGCCAAGTCCGCAGTTTTCCCGTGGAATTGTGCAACTTTACCACTCCTGCTGTGGGTTGTTTTTCATGTCCGCGGGTTGAAGCAACTCCAATAACATGCATTTTAGCCCCCAGAACGCGGCTTTTACTGGGGGACCCCCTCGAAACACAGTTAGTTTTGGGCTATTTTTGAGTAGCAACTGGGCGGGATTTGTGAAAACCTGGCAACCCTTTCCATCAAGCAGGTAACGTTATTATTGCTAGCATAATGACTCGTCGAAAAAATACATTGGCATAATCTGAATTAAAGAGAAGATAATCACTTCATTCGATGTTTAAGTGAATAAAATAGCCTTGACAGCCTTACTTACTGGAATTCTACAACTATTGAGTATTGACTTTGTTCTCTCTCACCAGACTTGTGTGTGTAGGTGATGTATAAGAGGAAAATCACACATTTGGACCAAAGCACTGTGAGCCAAGGGAGTGGGAGACTCCAAATGTTTCTAAACTTAAAATGTATTTTGCCCCGTTTGTGTTGTTTTACTACTTACACAATTATTTGAAGTATAAAACAATGTTATTTATAATACACAGCGTGGTTTTTAATAATATTTTTAGGGGGGGTCAACCCTCAGTTGGAATCAATATCGCTTGTCTCTGAGCTTAATATCAGTAAATACATCTGTTGGACATCAGACTGGTCCATTAAAAGTCATATGACCATGCAAAATTTGATTTTGTAATGCTAGATCCAAGTTTCCAACCCAGTTTCTTAAACCAAAATGTTCAATAATGAACTGCATGGCAGTTACAGAACAGCAGCACTGTCACGACTAATTAAGATCTGTAAATGTATCTTAAGTAAAGTAAAAAAACAGTCGAGCACTTGAACTATTCATGTATAAAACCTTCTTTCTACCAACTAGAAGGGGGAAAATAACCAATACCATCAGAAAACAAAAAGAAGGCCACAGGTTAGACTAATCAACAGACTTCCTCAGACAACCTGCAAACAAGAGAGATGCAAATTCAGGCTTCTCTCTAAGTCAGTAGTTAAGAGATGGTGAGAGGGAAAGTGAAAGAACGAGAGCAAAACAGAGCCTCAGAGCACAGCTGAATTGAACATAAAAAGTGTGTTTTCTCATGCTAATTTCCCTGCCAGAGTGCCGGGGAGGTAAACAAAAGCAGAAGAGAAACCGTCACTAAATGCAGTAAGAACGTGCACAAAGGACGAGCTAATGAGGGGGACCTTAGCGCTAACTAGAAAAACAAGAGGGCAACAGAAGGCACAGGTAACTATGCTTTAAATTTATAGTTAAACAACCCTAGATCACTGGTTCTCAACTGGTTTGGAGATCCAGATTAAGTGGCCCAACAATGCATCAAAATTGTTTCCTGTGAATGTAATAATGTCTTTTATGTTGAAATAATAATGTAATTTGGGTTGAAAATGCCTATTTTTATGGTTTCATGCTGCTGTTACCAATAATTCAGATGTTTCTAATCTGTCTAATTTGGCTAGCACCAAGTGACGGTTTATTTTTATATCCAAACTATGCTCAGTTATATATATATATAATTAGGTTACAGGCAGCATATAATTAATTTATTTATCAGAACAGATTAACGACTCATTTTTTGGTCTTTAAACAGCTAGTCAAGAACCACTGTTATAGATTAGTTGTTTTTTGTTTTGTTTTTATTTACCACATGGTTCAAGTTGAGCTTGTGTGAATTAAGCTTTTTTTAGTGACTTTAAAAATGTTTCTGCAACATCTTGGTCTTTATTATCTCCAGAGGGGTGTAAATATCCAAGCACTGCAGTAATGGCTTCCAAAAACAGAAAATGTGCTGAGGAATCAGTCATTTTGGACCCTGAATGGAAAACCAATGTAGTCATTAACATTAAATATGTGCTGATGTGTTTTAGTTTGGCCAGAAGACAGATATCAAGCATATGTCATATGGGACATGTCTTCCATCCTTAATATAGAAAATGCTTACTAGACAAAAACTCTAGTACAAAAGGTTAATGAACAGTTCGTTGAAATGAACACAGAAGTGCATCTCCTCACAACAAACTTTCACAGAACCACATTGTAAAATCACCTCAGGAATACCATCAGCTGGCGGTTAGAGGAAGTGCACACCTCTAAAACAACTGCAATTTACACCAGCACAAATTAATCCCAATGTAAATCTCAAATACATACTTAAATGTAATGATTATTGAGATGTGCTAATGTCAATAAAGCACCACAACTCCCAGTGTCAAAGCCCTACAAAGTGTTTTTTAATTTCCCCAAAGCCTCCAGTCTGCCAAAGACATCATGTCTAAATGCTCTGCACAAAATCCTATCTGATAGATTCCACCTAAATGTGTATTAAACCCACCATTGAACCGTCCTTCTGACAACAGCACAATGGGTGGCTTAATCCTAATCTCATAACAATGCAAAGTAAACCAATTTTAATCCAGTGAGGTTAATTTATTGTCTGATTTTTGAAGGCTCGGAGTGAAATAAGTCAGTGTGGACTGTGTTTTCAACTGACATCCTGCATCTTTGAACATATAGTCTGAAAATTCCTGATACCTACCTGTTTAAGATGAAAACATGGCATTTTAAATCGCAAATGTCTATAAGTATCACTGGTTCACTTGAAAATTGAAGAAACCTATTTCTTATTCACTCAAAAAGCAACTTGTCTCGTGGCAGTTTCAAAGATGTTAGATTGCTCTCAAGGGTCAAAGTATGTGATATATAGGTCTGGATGGTATAGAATACTAGTCTCTGTGGGAGCAGCTCTCTCTGATCTCTCCTAATTAATTGTTTAATTAAGCAAATAAGTGTCTTACATCCATATGTCATTGTTCACGGCATTGCCAGTCCAAACCATCCCTGGCACTGCTAAACACATAAAACCACAACATATGCACTGCTTTATTTAATCTGAATTGTCTTAAAAATACTGACACTTTTCTTTTCTATTAAACATTATATGTGCATATCCATTTATATAAACCATACGGCTACATCACCTGTGACAACCGCTCAGGGTAGTTTTTCAAAACAAACTAACTAGTCCTAAATCCTAAAAATGAACTTTTGGGCGACATTATATTATATTTGGATCATAAACAAATCCTTGTTTTTAATCCTTCCAACACAGAAATGTGAAGTCAAATTATTAGATCATTCATCAAATGTTGCTCTGCTAGCATTCCTGTTTTTGTTACTCAAAAGGGATCATGAGAATCCTGAATTGTAACGACTGCTCATATTAATGTTTTCTAACTCCAAGTCATATCCTATCTTTTACGCATTCGATTTTAATACGATAGCCCCGGGAGAGAAACGAATGTACACGAATTCGCCTTGATTCATTTAGTTTTCATTAACAAAGTCCAACGAAATCTAAGAACATCCAAAGCGCACAAACATGACAGCGATTGTATGCCTTACCTTCATTATCCGGATAATTCCTCAAGGCTTGACACAACACCAATAAATGAAAAGGAGCAAGGAAAGAGTAAATCCTAAAGAGAGCCATTTTCAGGCGGCTCCACGCGCCCGCATCCCTGTGAGCAAACTTGGGCTGGTGAGCCGGTGGCTGCGCTGGAGAACTGAACTGAGCTGAGCTGAAGAGGAAACAGCGCGCCTGCTTCCAGGAGGATCCCACACTGGCGTGAACTGCACAGCCTGGCCACAGCGAGCTGAGCTGGATGAAGGGGGCGTCACGCGTGTGTGCGTGGCGTCAAAAGTAAGCGTGCGTGAGTGCAACAATTTAGTTGTAAATTGTGTAAAACGTGCTAGTTGTTGTCGGCATTCAGTTTGGACAGACAGACAGACAGACAGACAAGACAGATAAATAGATGGATGGATGGATAGATAGATAGATAGAATCTGTAGCAAATTCTGTTTTCCATTATTTCTGGATTCCAAAGGCCTGCAGGGGGCGCCGACGGCCACATTACTGTTTAATATTGACCAAGCACCATTTAATTCTACGGAAGCGTATTGCATTCACTTGAGGAAAAAAAATCTACTCTGTTTTTCTGAATTAACGACTTAATTATCTCAGAATTACGAGATAATTTTTCATGAAAAAAAAGTTTTTGCTCTGTTTTTCTGAATTAATGAGTTAATTATCTCAGGATTACGAGATAATTTTTTATTTTAAAAAAAGTTTTTGCTCTGTTTTTCTGAATTAATGACTTAATTATCTCGTAATTCTGAGATAAGTAACTCGTTAATTCAGAAAAGCAGAGTAGATTTTTTTTCCTCAAGTGAATGCAATGCGCTTCCGTATAATTCAAACGTACACTTAATCTTTAATATTTGTCCATTTCTTTAGGACAGAAATGCTACAGCCGCTGTAATTACATGAATATGTGGGACATCAAAACGTGTAAACTCAGAGTGAGGGGGTTGAGATTTTATTTTGAAATCGCGATGTATTCTCTTGTGTTTGTGTAGATTTATAAATTATTTACCTCACAAATCTGATGAAATGGCGCGCGTTGCGTTCCCAGATGAACTTTATAATAAACACAAACTCACAACAGCATGCAGAGATGAGTATGAGACGCTCCACACATGTAAATGATAACAGTTTCTGTGGAGCTACTGTGAACAGAGCCGTTGTGAGACGCACGTGCTTAACTACACGCATGGAAATAATTAAAGAGCATATACTGTGTGAACTGCGTCGCATATAATTGTTTAATTAAATCATAGCGTTTGCGAATTCTTAATTATGATTTTTAAATGGGTTTAATATATCATGCAGCCTTGGAAAATAGTCTAAAAATGTGTTTTATGGATTCTTGTCCGTGAAATGCGCCACTATCGGTATTTTGCCGGTTAGTCGACGCGAGCAAAATGAAGTCGACGATTTTTAAAAACCGACTAGTCGCGACGAATCGCGACAGCCCTAATAGATAGATAGCCCATTAGACCAAAACCTCAATGTTTGGTATTTAAAGATGAAGGTCAAATCAATACTCTTACTGCTCTTGGAAAAAGGCCACTGTTTCCCCCCTCTGCCAGCTGGTTCCTCCCACACAGGAGCCCTCATAAGCTCTGTCACCTACCAAAAAAAAATGACATCACATTTCATGTGGCTAAATGTGATGGCAGGGAGTGTAAATGAGATGTCTCTACTGTGTAAGCCCTCTCCAACATTGGCTGACAGACAATCAGGCACACTGCCCGGGGTGTGTGGAGGAGTGCCGGGGGTGTTTGTGATGGCTCAGACAAGCCTGTACACACCACAGCAGAAAAATAAATGCAGTGAGTATTCTTAGTGCCACTGTCTTTTTATCTGCATTTCTCTGTCTTTCTCTTGCTGTCTATCACACTATTGGTGACAGGCAGGACACTCTGGAAAAAACATGCATGCAGCAACCAAGAAGCTACATTTTAAAGTTTCCACAAAAACAAACCTCCATTGCATGCTTTTTTCTTTTACATGTAAACTAAAGGAATAGTTTTCTATTCACCCTCATGTTGTTTCAGACATGTATGACTCTTTTTCTTTTGTGAAAAACAAAAAAAGATATTTTAAGCTAGTTACTCTGTTGAATGCATGTACAATGAACGGGGAATAAAGCTTGTAATCCTCGTAAAGCATGTAAAACCACCATGAAAATGTAATAAATGTGTTCCAAACAACCTGAGCGCTAAGTATTTTGATGCCATACTGTTGTGTGTTAAGTGAGAAAAAGATCAAATTAATCACTCATAATTTTCACTCATTAACTTTTCCATGTAATCAAGAACCACTGTGACTGGATCAAATCATGAGTTGAACACAAGAACCACTTGAGACTCACAACAACAGGTCATTCACAAATTAAACATTGCCGATTTTGTCAAAAATTTACTTACAGTTCACTTTTAGTACTTTTATGAAAATTTTATAAATGTTTTATATACCTATAAGCTTGAAAGCATCAAAACAATGCATAAAGGTGAGTAAATGTTGACAGAATTTAACTTTTTTAATGTAAACTATTAATGACTTATAGATTCCTTTTTGAAACTCTTTAAATATTGTATCTCCCTACTGTAAAATTATTAAGGTTTTAATTTTCCATGAATCACTGAGACTAGATTGAATCAATGAATCAATTGAATCAATTTTCTATTTCGCATTAACTATCTCTTTAAAGTATTGTATATCCCTAATCTAAAATTCATACATTTTCAAGTATACAAGAACCACTGTGACTGGAAATCAGTGAGCTGAACCCAAGATTTGTGAATTAAAGTAAAAAAAAAAAGTCGTGACGTATTGTCAAGTATGGTGACCCATACTCGAAATTGGTGCTCTGCGTTTAACCCATCCAAGTGCACACACACAGCAGTGAGTAGTGAACAAATCCACACACACACACACACACACACACACACCGTGAACACACACCCGGAGCAGTGGGCAGCCATGCTGCAGCGCCCGGGGAGCAATTGGGGGTTCGATGCCTTGCTCAAGGGCACCTCAGTCGTGGTATTGAGGGTGGAGAGAGCGCTGGACACTCACTCCCCCCACCTACAATTCCTGCCGGCCGGGGGCTCGAACTCGCAACCTTTCGATTACTAGTCCGACTCTCTAACCATTAGGCCACGACTTCCCCCTTGAATTAATCTTTCATACTGTTTTTTTTAACCACATCAAAAGATTAATTGCCAGTCTCTGACTTATAAGACTGTTCATTAACAAATCTAACATTGCAATTCCTGTCATATATTAACCAGAAAACAGGGACATTATATTGAGGTTTTGCATAATATTAAGCCGAAAAGCTTAATAAATGATGACAGTTTTTTTTTCTTTTATTCTTTCATTTATTTTTAAATGTCATATTTCTTTACTTTAAAATAACTAAGGGCCTGCTGAATTTTTAAAATTACCCCCCTGCATGCTTCAGTGACCTGTCAGATGAACCTTCCTGTTTGGGGAAGATGTGGTCACGACGTGTCTTCCACAATGTCTCCTGCTGCACCACATCCCAACATAAACCTGTTTCATTATTTAGCACAGAGGAGTGAGAATCTGTACCCATCAGCCTGAGAATCCAAAAGCTGTGGCAGATCCGAGATCTTCATGCCCGCTCTTATTAATGAAGTGGGAGGGACTTTGACAGGTGTAACAGGGCTGACAAATACATAACAACCTTCAACCTAAGACCTCCTGTTGGTTAGCACAGATAGCTTGAGCCTAATGAGGCTTGCTGGCAAGCTCCAGAGGCCAGACAGAGCACGAATGATCATGTCAGCTGCAGCCGAGAGCCACATGTCTATTTCATATTTGTCTATCATGGATGTGTAACCATGGTGGATGGGCATAAGAAGAGGGGGAGTTTGCAGTGGAGCTCTTGAACTTTGAGCAGGGGCCCCTCTGGATCTCCAGAACCCTGCTGCTGCTGCATATGGGAAGAGCATTTAATATGAAGAAAAATACCTCTGAATGGGTTTCAGAGGCCTAACTCTGATGAATACATTCTTAGAAAAAGCCTTTATCCTTCTCTAGGCACCCCATATACTTGGACTATGAGCTGGTTTCAGTAATCAGTAACCAGTAATCTGTTACTGATTCCAAATTACATGACAATCATTGTAGTTAGTAACGTAATCCATTACATTACATATTTTAGATAATCAAAGTACTTTCTGATTACTTTTAGATTACTTTTGAACTAACTTGTTTATCACATTGATTTAAATAGGACAGGATCTTGATTCATACCATTAGTGCTGGGTAGTAACTGATTACATGTAATCTGTACTACATAATTTTATATTATAAATTTACATATAAATCTACTTCCACATTACTTTCATGAACTTATTCTTTGAACTTGGTAACTCCTATACTGAACTTCCTGACTGCTGTGACTCTCTTGTGTAGTGCCCACAGAACAGAGCCATCTGGGACAGGTTAAACGAGGGCCGTGCCACTCCACACAGATCTGCTTCTATGGGCCCCATATACTGACCCTAGGGCTCCGTCTGCTGAAAGAGAACCTTGCCCTGTCTGCCATGGAGCGGGGGCCAGGTCTTAGGTCCCTCCCGCCCTCTGTAGAGCGAGCATTGTGCACTTGCCTCTTCCCACACTCCTGCTCACCTCTAGTGGGTGGAGCCTGGACCCCCGTCAATCAGCCAGCATGCGGTCCCTGATGCACCGCAAGCCAGCACAAAAGAGCTTTTTTGTTTTCGTTTGGTTTTGTGCAGCTCTACAAAAGTGTCTGGTGCAGAGAAAGGGAAAGGGCTTCTTACATGTCTGTTGCAGGTTTCTGGAAGTTGTTAAGGTTTCTCTTATGTGTTAAGGTTACATTGAACATGCACTAAGCTACTTCTAGTAAAATAAAAAAAATAAAAAACTCTTGTTGACAGCCAGTTTAGATTCTTTTGCAACAGAAAACCTGGCCAAAACACATTGAGAGTTCAGTGAATGCAGGCAATGTAAGTCCACATGCCTGAGTAAAGTTCAGTGCTCTGTTTATTTAAGGCCTTGGCGCTATCTGAAGGATCGTAGATGTTGTATAGCTGTGTGAATGAGTGGCTTACTATCTGTCACACTGTGACATCTGAATGGGAAAGAAACAGGAAACGAAAGTGCCACCTAATGATGAAGGATTTTCACCTCTGTTTTTTATTGTCGCTCCTAAATAGGGCCAATCTTCAAAGCTACACTAGCCCAGAAGTTAACTTTAATGTTTTTATTAATTGCGAATTCATTGAAATTAATTTCATTGCGCAAAAGCCATCGCCATGATGCTTAGGTGTTGTGGGTTATTGGCAGAGTGTTGCTATATGGTTTATAAGGTATTTAGAATAGTTTTAGCATGTTTCCATGTGGTTGTTAGGGTGTTTTGTGTGGTTGTTAAGTCCTAGGTGAAGTTTCAAAGATTTTTATATGATATATTGTTTTAATAAGAGTTAAACAATACAGACCAGGAATAATTGAAAAATTTAAATGATTGAAAAATTAAATTAATAATTAAATTCAAAACAACAACAACACTTAAACCAGTACAGTATATACTGTGTTTGTATGTATATTTATATAGGGGTCATAACAGAACAGTTTTAAAAAGTGATTTTTCATTATTATTTACTACAGGATCTGCATTTTCATGGGTTTAAATAAAAGATTTTTGTTAGAAGAGGCAATAAAAAACAACTTTGTGTATCAAAAGCACAAAATGAACTCGACTGCAACAAATTTGCGACAGCTGAATGTAACATTTTTTCTGTAAAAATAGCATGCACAATACACGGCAGTATTTACAAGAAGCCTGCAGAGGTCCAGGGAATACATCCATTTCCTGGAAAATGTTACCGGATGTTTTGACTATGTCATCGCTCTCAGAGAGGGAGAAAATGGCAGCTTGAGCGATTTCAACATGTGTCTGTCAGAGACTGTAACATCTGAATGGGAAAGAAACAGAAAACGAAAGTGCCACCTAATGATGAAGGATTTTCACCTCGGTTTTTTTTATTGTCGCTCCTAAATAGGGCCAATCTTCAAAGCTACTCTAGCCCAGAAGTTAACTTTAATGTTTTTATTCGTTCTCTTAAGAAATTATGAATTGTGTTTGCTTGCGCAAAAGCCATCGCCATGATGCTTAGGTGTTGTGGGTTATTGGCAGAGTGTTGCTATGTGGTTTATAAGGTATTTAGAATAGTTTTATGTGGTGTATAATATGTGGTTGTTAGGATGTTTTGTGTGGTTGCTAGGTCCTAGGTGAAGTTTCAATGATTTTTATATGATATATTGTTTTAATAAGAGTTAAACAATACAGACAAGGAACAATTGAAAAATTGAAATGATTGAATAATTAAATTAATAATTAAATTAAATTAAAAACAACAACAACACTTAAACCAGTATGTACTGTGTTTGAATGTATATAGGGGTCATAACGGAACAGTTTTAAAAAGTGATTTTTCATTATTATTTACTACAGGATCTGCATTTTCATGGGTTTAAATAAAAGATTTTTGTTAGAAGAGGCAATAAAAAACAACTTTGTGTATCAAAAGCACAAAATGAACTCGACTGCAACAAATTTGCCACAGCTGAATATAAACATTTTTCTGTAAAAATAGCATGCACAATACACGGCAGTATTTACAAGAAGCCTGCAGAGGTCCAGGGAATACATGCATTTCCTGGAAAATGTTACCGGATGTTTTGACTATGTCATCGCTCTCAGAGAGGGAGAAAATGGCAGCTTGAGCGATTTCAACATGTGTCTGTCAGAGACTGTAACATCTGAATGGAAAAGAAACAGGAAACGAAAGTGCAACCTAATGATAAAGGATTTTCACTTCCGTTTTTTTATTGTCGCTCCTAAATAGGGCCAATCTTCAAAGCTACACTAGCCCAGAAGTTAACTTTAATGTTTTTATTCATTCACTATATTCTTCTCTTCTTCTTAGCGTTTGCATTGCGTGCCCAGCCACAGAACAGCATCTTGTTCAGCCAGATGGAGAGCCTTGAGTCCGCCGTTGAAATGAATCAGCGGACACTCGTTGACAATGTGCTGCATGGTTTCTGGTTCCCCACAGCTGCAGATCGGATTGGTGGCTCGGCCCCACCGGACAAGGTTGACTGCACATAGACCTTGTCCTGTCCGGAATCGGTTCAGCATTAACCAGTGTCGTCGAGGAAGGTCGAAGCCAGGAGGATAGACCGATGGCTCAGCTACGAGGGAGTGGTTCACAACATCAGTTGCTGCCCACTCATCACTCTATGCCGAATTGGTTGTCATATCCTCTGGTGGCAAGTCCAGCCAGACATGTTTTCTCGATGACAAACGGGCTGCTGGATGCAGTGTGATGTCCAAGTTGAGTGGCAACTTGTCATTCGCATAGACTTTAGTCAACAGCATGGCAGTGGCCTCCTCTCGTCGGAGATGTGGTGGTGGTATGTTACTGAGAACTGGCAGCCATGGTAGAGGAGTAGAACGTAGGGTTCCAGTGATTATACGCATAGACGTATTTAACTGGACATCTGCTAGCTTGGTGTGGGACGATCTAGACCAGACTGGTGCACAGTACTCTGCTGCTGAGTAACACAGAGCAAGTGCAGTGGTCTTGAGTGTCTGGGCCCTTGCACCCCAACTTGTGCCGGCCAGTTTGCTGAGTAGATTATTTCGAGAGCTGACTTTGGCTGCTCTCGACTTTGTCTGCTGTCTTCTTCAGATGATCATGATATGTTAATGATCGGTCCAGGGTAACACCAAGGTACGTTGGATTTGGGTCATGTTCAATCCGCTGGCCCTTGAGGAAGATATTGAGCTCCCGTTTGGCTTGTGCATTGTGGAGGTGGAAAATACTAGATACAGTCTTAGTTGCACTGGGTTGGAGTTGCCACCTACTGAGGAAGTCCACCATCAAATCCATGTCCATGTTCAGTACATTCTCGACCTCGTCAAATGTCCGATGTTGGGTCCCAATGCCATCGGTGTAGATTAATTTGCGGGACTGTGTTACTGGAAGATCATTTATATAGATGTTGAAGAGACTTGGAGTCAGGACAGACCCCTGCAGGAGTCCGTTTGCTTGTTTTCTCCAAGAGCTACTTTTGTCTGCCATGTGTACTCGAAAACGTCTGTCATGGAGGAAGAGTTGTATGGCCTCTACTCCCCAACGTGGCAAAACTTTAGATAGTTTCAACAGGAGACCAGCATGTAAGGTCAAGTAAGACGGTCCCAGTTTTCTGATTTTGCTGGAATCCATTTTCAATGTATGTTGTCAGGGCAAGAACTTGGTCATTTGGTGCTACATCCTTGTCTGAACCCTGCCTGCTCAACTATGATGGTTGTCTCCAAGACTGGGCTGATTCGGTAAAGGATCAAGCATTCGAGTAGCTTGCAACATACAGATAGCAAAGATATTGGGTGGTAGCTGGCCGCAAGATTTAAGTCCTTGCAGGTTTCGAGATGGCGATGACTTTTGCCTGACGCCAGGCTCGTGGCATCTTTTTTTCTCGAATTGTCCGCGTGTAGAACGAAGCGAGCCATGTTTTAGCCTTGAGTCCAAAATGTTTAAGAAATTCTGGCAGGATGTTATCATATCCTGCAGCAGAGCCATCCTTCACTGTACGGATCACTGCATCCAGTTCTAACTCTGTGAATTCTTCGGGGCAGTCACCCTCCTGTCCGACTGTCTTTAAGCGACAATACTGCCGCCACTCGTTGCACACTGTTGGTCGGTGCGATTTCGACAGTGGAGCTTTCTGGACTGTCATGGTGGTCGTTGGGAGGCACCCAATCGACGATACAGGCTCCAACTCTTCAGACTGGAGTGGGTGAAGTTGAGTTTTTCCACTGATTCTTCCCATCGCCTTTGTCTAGCAGCATCCAGGGATTCAATTAGGTGGTCAGCAATGTCAAGGTTTCCAGACCCTTCGTACTCCTCAAGGAGAGCTTGACATTCGACATCCAAGCACGGTGTGTAGACTGGCCTACAGCCACTTGGAATGGCAGTTGTAGCAGCACTCAAAATTGCTCCTTGGAAGCGTTGGTGAGCTTCCTCGATTGGGATGCAGCGAGAAGGAATGGTTACAACACTTCTCTCCAGCTTGCTACTGAACAAGCCCCAGTCGGTTTTACGGAAGTTCCAGCGATTCTTGGGTGAGCTGTAGATAATCGGCAGTTGGAGTCCTATGTGGATGAGCAATGGTCTGTGCTGACTATGAGGGAAGTCTCCCAACACCGTCTGGCTAGCTGGCTGGGGGTGGTCACCGATCGATGTTACCCAACACAAGTCCGGTGAGTAGTCCTTTTGCCATCTTGCCGAATAGAATGTACCACGTTGCTTAGTATCATGGGTCAGAGTGAGATCACTGTTGGATGCCCATTGCACCAAAGCCTCTCCATCCTTGTCGGGTTCTGAGTAGAGTGTGATGGCTATTGAAGTCGCCCACGTATGCTGCGGCATGCTCAAGAGCTGGAAGCACACGTGCTGACTGGGAGGTTTATAAACATTGGCAACTCTGAATCCTCCAACCTGAACGATGTTACAGAAGTGTGATGAGGAGACTGGGGAGGCATCAGCGACATCACAACGGACATATGTTGCACGGCCGAATCTGGTATTGACGAGATAAGGTCAAATCCTCCAATGGTGTAGCGCCCCGCTGACTGGTCTGCTACATGTGTCTCCTGCAGACAGATGACATCAGCACTATGACGGTGGGCTATGGTGCTGATTAGTGTTCGTTTGGCTGCAGACAGACCCTCAACGTTAAGTTGTAGAACTCTAAGTGATGGTCCAATGGCTTGAAAGGGATCTGCTGATGGCTGTGGCACGTGACCGGGATTCAATGCTAGAATTCGGTCTGCTGGTTGGATCATTGCAACTTCGGATCCTGGCTAGAAACCAGGTCGGAGTTGACAGGGAGTGCGACGAGAACGCTGATCCAGTGCTCCCCCAATATATTCTCAGTTGTTTATAAGATTAAGGCTATTATCAAAGTTTTATCAATTTTTTACATTTTCAATAGAAGAGAATACATTTTTACCTGATTCGTTACATTTAATTAGGGCGTTTTGACTCGTATACATATTGCATATTCATATAGATAGATTTTTCTCATTATATTCATGCACATTTACTATATTACCTTTCATAAAAATGTTTGCGTTCATATTTAAATCTCTCCTTTTTACTTGTGTACTGTTGCATCCGGACGAATGTGAGAACAATTGACAGACATTGTTGAAAGAGCATATTGCTGGGAAGTATTACCAATATGCACTGAACTATTCAAAAAGAAAACAATTCAACTCTGTATTAAGATCCTCTTTAAAACCACCTAACACATTACCAAAACCATTTCCCAGTATCTCCATCACTTTTTCTTTCTGTTGTGCTTCCTCAGACACTTACAAAACACAGCCCTGGAAGAACAAAACCTTGTCAGAGTTGTTTATTTTGTAATGTCTCTGAATATGTCTTCTTCTCTATTGCTTTAGAGGGCACTGGATCTCTTTTAGATCACAAAGAAGAGAAAAGACTCCCATTCCTCTGGCGTGGTTATATAATAACCAAGAGAGAATGTTTTTTCAGTGCCGGCTCTGTGATGTTGCACATCACTTGGGTTCATTGGGTTTCTGCTTCCATCGTCCCTGTCAAAGACTCTCCGAAAAAGAATCTCGCTTCTCTCCATTTCAAGGCAGAGAAACAGATCAATCCGTAATGCTCCGGTGCAGATTAGTCTTTGTAATTATTTGAGATCTCATTATCAAACAGCTGCTCTACCTAATTTAATCAATATTTAGTGATAAGACATCCAGCATGCATTCAGCTGCAGAGCGGGACGACATTAAACAGGCTACAGCCAATTCTTATAGTCTCTTTAAGTAGGTCAAGATGCAGGGTTTTACTTCAGAGTTATGCAACTTCAGGCTTCAGGACTACAGTGATTCAAAATACTCAAGAGAACGGGGGATATTTTTAAGAATGCATACGCCTGAATTGTGAACATCACATTTTTATTGCTACAGCAATATTGTTAGATATATTGCCTTGCATAGCAGATATTTCTGTATTGCATTCACACAGCCAGCTTTTATTGGATCTAGTAAAATGAACTCTTATCTATAACACACATTATTTGACCTCTCTCTCTCAGGATGACAATATTTTTAGACAAATGTTGACTTTATTAACGCCATCTCTTCCTAAACACACCGGGTCCCTTGACAGAACCTCAAATCCTCAACATATAGACTGTTTCCTAATCAGAAGCACACAGCTGGGCTTTCTGCCCCAAAACGGCACTGGTCTGCCATGACCCTAGTTAACCTCCCTATTTAAAACACCGAAAATCCCTTAAGCAAACTCCAGACTCCTATCTCTTCCAAGCAGTCTCTTAACACCAGCCTCGGGAAAAGGAATCAAGAGAAAGCAAGGAGCAAAAAGACACCAGGATGTAAATCAAACCCTGAAGTTAGATTATATTTTGTAGCCTTTTGTACGGTAATCACACCAAAACGTTGTCTAAAGAGACCTTTCAGGCAATGAGACTGATAATCTGCTACTGTTTTGGCATTAAACCTGTGCTGTGTTTTATTAAAGATGTCTAAATTTAGCTCCAGGACGTTTATGAGACAAGGATGTCCAGTCGAACAGAGTGCAGACGCCTCTAAGTCTCCGCGTTCTACCTGAGTGACCCGAGAGAAAATGATGGAGCAGCCTCATCTGTGCTGTATTATAGCTGTGGTCTATGTGAAAGGTCTCTGTATTGATCTATAGGACATAGTCGATATTCATAACCTGCAATGATAACACTGTCTCTCCAGAGTCTGAGATGTCGGAAGGGATAAGGTCAGTCTGTGTTTCGTCTAGTGGTGTAATGAACAGCAAAAAATATTATATATATATATACAGTGTTGGGAGTAACGCGTTACAAAAGTAATGCATTACAGTAACGTACTACTTTTTGATGTAAGGCAGTAGTGTAAGGCATTACTAATCAATTTTGCGTTACAACACACTTTTAGCCACCAATTTATTTTTATTTTTTTCTATTTAATTTAAAGTCGGGCTCCAACTTTTTTATGTCCCTAGGCCCGGGCTTCGGGCCAATATTCACGTCATAGTTCAGACGCGGGCCGGTCCTCGGGCCTGTTTTAGGCTTCTCCTTATCTTTATATTTTAGACATCCATTAATTATTGATGAAAAGAAATTGGTGGAAACAACACGAGTCCGACGGTGTCCGACGGTGTTTAGTGTCCCGCAGCAGCAGCGAGTCGTCAGCACAGCTGAAGAGTTCTGCTTCAAATACACACAATAAAGCAAAAGTCCCAGCAAAAGTAATTACCATGAATGTGTCCGGGGGAAATAGTAAGGATTCGCCATCTCCTCGTTAGAAGCGTCTTTAGAGCGAAGTGCATCCTCACAGATAACGATTGTATTAAGTAGTTTTTTTTTTTGTTTTTATTTATTTCGTTTAGTAATTTAAAGCTTTCTATAGATATATTTATCATGTCTGTGAGGCATGTATTCGCTGTCTTTAGGTTCATTTTTGTGTAGCGCTCCTGTTGAAGATAAAAGTTTTGTTGACATTGTGAGTGCACACAAATAAAAGTAGACCCTTTACAGTTCAGAATGATGTATTACTCTTACCTTTATGAGCAAAAATTATGGCATATGTTGTTTTCATTGAAAAAAAATTGTAATTGATTGCGCCGGTGCCTCCATGTCCTGCGCTTTAGCTTCCACTCTCCACACAAACTACTGGATGCAGCGCACATTTATCTAGGTTTAACGTTTAAACATTGTTATATGCTTGAACTGTTTTAGTATATCTATAGATTTTATTTTAGGCAAGTCATGATGATTTGAGAAGACTAAATTGATCAAACATAAGCTATGATCAGCCTGTCGGTCTGCCGCTGGCCGCTTGGTCGTTACTTTAAGAAAGAAAAAACTGATTTAATGAACAAAAAAAAATGCTCCAAACGTTTTTCTAAATGAACTTAATAAAAAGCCGGAACGAAATATAAACACTTTGCCATTAGGGCAGGGCTCTAGTACATTTTGTCATTTTAGAATGTTAAGTTCTACTTCTGTAGTTATTTTGGTGAAAGTAACTCAAAAGTAATATAGGAGTCGTAATGTAATGTAGGCATTACAATTCTGAGACAGTAATATTGTAAGGTAAGGAATTACTTTTAAATAACCGTAACAGTAAGTAATCTGTAATGTATTACAGTTTGGAAGTAACTTGCACAAAACTGTATATATATGAGACCTTTCAAAATCATAAAAAACTAACTTTTGACCAGTAATATATATATATATATATATATATATATATATATATATATATATATAAATTTAAAATAATTTTTCTATTTAGATATATTTTAAAACGTAATTTATTCCTTTGATGACAAAGCTGAATTTTCATCAGCCATTATTTCAGTCTTCAGTGTCACGTGATCCTTCAGAAATAATTATAAAATGCTGATTAAGAATCATTTATTATTATTATCATTATTTTCATTGTTGAAAACATTTAGGGGAAAGGGGAGTGGTGTGTGGCCAAGTATGGTGACCCATACTCAGAATTTGTGCTCTGCATTTAACCATCCAAGTGTACACACAGTTGTGAACATACACCCAGAGCAGTGGGCAGCCAATGCTGTGGCGTTCAGGGAGCAGTTGGGGGTTCGGTGCCTTGCTCAAGGGTCTCACCTCAGTCGTAGTGTTGAGGGTGGAGAGAGTGTTGGATATTCACTCCCACCACCGACAATCCCTGCCGGACCTGAGACTCGAACCCACAACCTTCAGGTTACAAGTCCAACTCTCTATCCATTAGACCACGACTGCCTAAATTTATGCTGCTTACTCTCTCTTTCTCTCTCATGATTCTTGATCAATAGAATCTATTAAAAAGCAAATATTTTTTTTTATTTTTTATTTTTCCACTTTTGATTGATGTATGCATCTTTGCTGATTAAAAGTATTAATTTCTTAAAAAATAATAATAATAATAAATACTACAATATAAAAGAATTTATGGCATGTGATACTAATACCATTACTGTATTCACTCATGGTATTTATGGTACTTCAAATAAGTACAACTGGATCCAAAAACCATGGTGTTACTGTGGTACCATGTTCAAAAATCCATGGTGATATCATAGTACATTTTTAAATGAAGCCATACATTTCAGCTCTTTATTTATTTGAGCATTCTCTCATTCTGTCCATGCTTTCTGGATACATTTTACCTTCTGGTAAATCTTTTGTAACGCCATGTGTATCTTTTTTTCCAGTGGTGTCTATCACCAATCTGCCGCCTTGTGAGTGTGGCGTCCATGTTACCCCTCTGACAGGGAGCAGGTGTGTTTTCCACCGCATTACACACACTCTGATGAGAGCACAGTGAAGCAGCAGGTGTCTAATTTCACCCGGCCTTCCTCCTACGCTCAAATCCACACATCCTTCACATGCTACACACATTACTTCCATAACAAACCCACAATTTCACAGGACTGAAGGACATTTAAAGACAAGGAGACGGACAGAAAAACAGAGTTAAGTGCAAAGCTGAGAAGTTCTCACAGTCATAAAGAAACTCACCACAAAACAAAAGCAGAAACCATGAGAAGCTTCAAGTTCCTGTCCAGAAAGACATTCTTCTCAGAAGCCTGTCTCAGGAGGATGTTATATAAAAGCCTCTATTTTTAGCGATTAAAACGGCATAAGGTAAATATTAGGTGTTGCTACAATTATCAATGCATGAAAATACACATATCAAAACACTGTAATCGTTTCATAGCATGTCTATAGTTTATACTCCTCGGTTTTATAAAAGGCATTTCACACAAGGGAAGTGAAACCATTTACAACCAGGCATACAACTGGACAAACTTTCACTACACAGCATTATTATTAACTGTGATCTGTAAATGATCATTGAGACTTCACTTGCTGCCAACAGAAGAGAAGGGTTTTTAACATTTAAAACCAATGCTACATTTATAGGGGATTTTTGTATCTTCTGTCATATAACTCCACCTGGTGGTCAATATTAAAACAACATTTCGTAAAAGTAAGCACCAAGGCCAATATTTACAATGAACCTGACAATTAACTAAATGTCTGAACACATACTGTATTCTGCGTATTTGTGTTTAAAGCTTAGGTCTATATCTGTCTACTTCTTCTGAATCTTTCTTAAGAGGATTTGATTCCTGCTTGTTGAAAAAGAGACTATCTGGTGTTCCTGAAACCTTGTGGCTTTGTGGTTAAAGCATTCACTCTTTCATATTGTGATACTTCATATATTATTTGAAGTATTGTAAATATACATACATACATATTTATTTATTTATTTATTTATTTATTCATTCAGCTAGTTAGTTAGTCAGTTTACTTTTTCTTTGCCCATTCATACCAAAACAAAACTAGAGAAATTACGTTCCTGGTCATTATATATTTTTTCTGAATTTATTTAATAATAATTCCAAAATCAAATCTGCACAGCTTATTCATTTGGCTATATGACATGTTTTTAAACTATAAAAATATTGAATACAAAAATACATTCTTGAGAAGAGATTATACAATAGGTGAATTTTTGACATCTACAAATTAAGGTTTATGTCAGTTGGCACAGGTCAAACAATACATTACATAAGTAAACAAACAACTCAACATTTATTTTGATTCTTTTGTCTGCGTCTCTTTCCTTTGTTATTTTTTCTCTGTCTTTTGACATTTTGACTTGGCAAGGATTTTGGATCAGAGTTTTGTTGTGTCTGTTTTTTCTGGTCCACCGTTCTCATAATTTCTTTGATCCATTTTGAGTCTGAATCAAAACACTTCATTTTCCGACATCTGGTCATCAAGCTAGAAAGATAAACAATGAAAATAATGGTGAAAAAAATGATAAATTACCATTTAAAGCACTGCACTGTCAACTTTGGTTTTACAACAACTTGTTTATAACTACTTTGTAACTTAATAAAAAATAAAAGAAACTGACTAAATGTCATTTAGTTTGAGAATTTCTTCACTTACACAATGGCGTTGATAGGGCAGACTCCTGCTTTCTGGACTGTGTAACTCAACACTCTATTTTTGTGTATTCTGCCTTTGTTTGTCTTCAAACAGCAGGTTGAAGAACGATTACTTGCTTCTGTATGACAAAAAGAAACTGCATTTATTTTTTAAATATTAAACTTTCTCTGAACTTTAACTTCTGATTTATTTAAGCGTTCAAATTGAAAACACACTGACCCTTTCTAGGAATCATGTATGAGTAACAAAATATAAACTTGAACTCACCGGCAGTGAGGCAGAGCAGAAACAGCACCAGGCAGAAAGGAAGACAGACAAGGGACCTCATGACGGCTGTGCAGACAGACACTGACTGAAACTACTCCTTACACAACCTTAATATTTCACACTTTCACTTCCTCCACTCTTTTGTGCACACATACACACACACACACACACACACAAACCTCAACCTCCAAAATGGGTGCTGTGTATCTGTGTGAGAGAATGTGTTCGAATAAGCTTCCATCTGATGAGCGGAAAAAGGTGCTAGTGATGAGATCTCGGTTTGGTCCTTCACCCACACAGCTCGCCACAGTGTGGGTAGCTACTGTAGATGAATGGAGTTGCATTGCGAGAATGCATGAACAACTATAGAGCAGAACTGCACACTTTTATGACATGTGAGAATGCATACAACTTGTGTTACAGATGCAATGCTTCATCATGTTGCCTCATGATAACCGTAATCATCTCATAACTCATAATCTTTGTAGCCATTGAGGGGGACAAGTATCCCCCAAAACATAGAAATGGAAAATTACATCAAGTTACATTTTCAGGCTGGTCTGCCTCAGCTGTCTATAGACGCTCAACAGTGTCAAAATGATTGAGCTGGCCAATCAAAGAAAAGTAGATGGGGTTTACACAGAAGAAGAGTGCAAATTATAGCGTTAGTTTAATGCTGAAAGAGAGCGAGGTAAGATAGAAGTAGCAAAACTTTTAATATTTAACAACTGTTTGATGATAACGTTAAACGACAGACAGTAATATCCAGAAATGAAAACTACTCACATTTTTTCTTCAAATTTCAGCATTGTAAATTGAAAATATGGTAATTGCAAATTGTCATTTTAGAGTTTGTAATGGAGGCTTGAGTCATTGACAAGCAGTTATGAAGGAGAGAGTTTAAGCGTGTATGAATTACCCGAGTAAGTTTAACTGCTTAAAAAAGAGCAAACGTCACTACTGAGGAATGTTGTTTGATTTTTCAGTTGCAAATTATTTGAATAAAAAAGGTCTATCATGTGTCTGTACTGTGGGAGAAAGGAACCATGCTTTCCATAGATAATAAAAGGTAATTTGGCAAGACAGACATTGTTTTTGTTTTGATCATTATGATATGGCCAGTGACAATGAACAATGCCATTGTATTGTTGCATACTAGTATAAATATGCAACCATCATTCCACACCACAAAAACCTGACCTAGCTTTCATTTACCTCATTTACCTGCTTTTATTTAAAAAATGCTCAGAAGCACCACTCACTGTAGAACCTGACAGATATAGACATCTCTGTGGATTCATGCATTAAATGGCTAACAAAATTTGTCTCTATGCTTTACATTTAAATCCTTGCTCTACTGAAAACCTGAGACATGAGCCTGACTTCGTATGGAAAACACATTGTCAACTAATCTCTTCTTTAATCACCCACATTTTCTCACAAAACCCACCTTGTGACCTACTCCACCTCTTCTCAAACCAAGTTGTGGGGAGTTCCATGCATTATGCAAGGGGACGGGGCCTTCAGTACAGACAATACACACATGCACTGCCATGTGCTGGTATCATTTGAAAAGTGAAAAAAAAAAGTATTAAAATGTTTTATAATGTAATAAGTATCATTCTGTCAGGATTCTGCCCTGACACTCCATTTGTCTGGTCTTTGTATCTCATGTCTGTTGTCTTGAATGTCAGCACATGGCTTTGTTGCTGTTTTTGTCAGTCATATCCCCCTCTAGTCCCTCCTCCTTGTTTCCACTTTACCACACCCTTGTTAGCCCTTGTCTAGTTCTTGTTTGTCTAATTGTGCTCACCTGTTCCTTGTGTGCTTTCCTCCCTATTTATAGTTCCCTTTGCCCGTTTATGGTCACTCTCACCGCCGTGCTATCTGTGGCTATGGTATGCTAAGTATGTGTTCCTTACCCCTTGCCTGGTTTGTCTTTTTTCCTTAGTCTTGTCAAGTCCCTTGCAATCCTATATTCTAGTCTTGGTCTTTGTTTTTTGGATTTTGTCTTTTTTGACTTTTTGGTTTTATGTATTCATATGTGTTGGTTAAATTAGAAATTATTTCCTTTTATATCTTGTACTGTCCTGACCTGTTTCTTGTGAGTTCCTGCCCACTGGTTCCCCCTGCCTCGCACCTGGTCCACTTTAGTCTGCGGTCAACAAGTACCTGAGCTCAGCTTTGTGGTGCTTTGCTCTGTCCTCCCCATCTTGCTGCTTCCTATGCAGTTCTTCTGCCAGTTGATGTCCGAGGCCATTCCAGCAGCCTTCCCTAGTTGTCTCATCCATTACCTGTGTTCCGCCTATTGAATCACCAGTAAAGCTAGTTTCAGACACCCCTGAGTAGACTGAGATCGCTGCGTCCATCCCTGGGTTTATCAAATCAGTTCCAGACACCCCTGAGTTGACAGAGACTGCTGTGGCTATCCTTGCCATAGTCAAGACTGTTCCAGTTATTCCAGATTCGACTGAGACCGCTGCGGCCATCACTGTGTCAGTCAAACTAGTTTCAGACACTCCTGAGTTGACAGATCGCTGCAGCCATCCTTGCCTCAGTCAAGTTTGTTCCAATCATTCCCGAGATGACCAGTCTGCTGTGGCCTTCCTTGCTTCAGTTAAACCAGTTCTCTGAGTCACCTCTGAGTTGGCTAAGACCACTGCAGCTATCCGTGTCAGTCAAGTCAGTTCAAGACACTCTTGAGTTGATCCAAACTGCTGTGGCCATCCCAATAGCAGTCTAGTCACTTCCGGTCATTGCTGTGTCGACCCGGACCATTGTAGCCACCTCTGTATCCAAGACGGCTTCACTAAACCCTGTGTTGGCTGATCAATATTTGGTCACCCCCCTCAGATGTGGAGGAGAAGGAGGGGACATGCACCTCAACTTATTGGCCTTCCTTCTGAAGTCTCAACCCATATTGTAGGTCCAGGAGGACCTGAGTCAAGAGGTGTCTAGTTTGGTGGCCTTGGTCTCAGAGCCTCTAGTTGCAGTTGCAAAGCATTTTCCTGAGCCACCCAGTCTATATGATTTGTCTATGGAAGTTATGCCAGAGACTGTTTCAGCTTGTCATTTCACGCCTACAGAAGTTGTTCTGCCAGTCATGTACATTGTGATTGCTCCCACCTATCATGGAACATCCACATAAGTTGTTCCTGTCTTGCCTGTTATGTCAAATCCACAGAAATGGTTCCTGCAGTCATGTCACATCATGTTTGAGACTATTCCTGTCTGTCAAGTCACACCTTAAAGTTCTCCTATTATGGGTAATGAAAGGTTCATATTTTGGTTTTGGGAGTCCCCAACAACAGGTTGACATGCATGCAAGGTCAAAAAAACACTTTCATCGTCTTACATGCATTTATTTTTACCTTACTTGCTCAACGACTCCCAAACGATATTTTTTTCCAAACCCCTCCTTTGCTTGACGCTAATCTGCGGTGATTGGTCCGATTGGTCTCATTTCCATTTCATCTTGTCTGTAAAGCCTGATAAAGCAGCATTTGGGAGTGCAGTGCTGCTTTGTGTACAGCTGTTTCCCCGGCAACGCTATTTTATGCTCCAAAAGCGGCACATAGTGGCAAAGAATGAAGTTGCATTTTCATTCAGACCAACGCAAAAAGGCCAACAAGTGGGTGAGCAATATGCTAAAGTTTCATGTTGGCGTCTCGTTTCAATGATTCAGAGTCGACTCTTTCTTTTGAGAGACTATAACTTTATACATGGTGCACTTTCAGATTTAAAACTTTGCAGGATATTTTCACTCACTTAGAGCTGTGTTACACACTGCATGAAAGGTAATTTTCAAAAATCCATAATAGGGGCACTTTAAGAGGTTATTCCTACATTTCATGTTTTGGCTATACAAAGTTTTCCTGCCTGTCCTGTCACGCCTACAGAGATTATTCCCACCAGTTAGGTCATGGCCATAGACAGTGTTCTTGTCTGTCCAGTTATGCCCTCGGAGAAAGTTTTCCACATAGAGATTGTTCCCGTCTTGTCAAGCCCAAAGAGGTGGTTCCTGTTAGTCAATTTGTGCCCACTGACATCATACCAGACCAGCTCTCGGCTGTTTTTAATGAGTCTTTGAGAATGTTCCTACTAGTTGTGTCCCACCCGAAGAAGCTGTTCCTTTCGGTTTTGTTCTTGAAGGTTGATCCTCTCTGTTTTTCTAAGCCCACAGAGGTTGTTCCTGCTAGTCAAGTTGCATCCACAGAGATCATACCAGATCTGCTCTCTGCTGTTTCTGACGAGTCACTCAGAGTATGCTCCTGCTAGTTACGTTCCACCTGTAGAGGCTTTCCCTGAGCATCTTGCTCTCTCTGTCATGACCACTGAAGACGTTCCTGTGCAGTCTGCTCCAGCCCCAGTGCTGTCTGCTTATTACCCTGACTTCATTTGTGCCCTCTCCCTGCTTTCTGCACTCTGGCAGCAACCTTTCGCACCTATGATCTGGTCTGTTGGGAGGGTGTAGTGTCAGGATCAGTGCTCTGGCACTCCATTTGTCTCGTCTTGTCTTTCTCGTGTCAGTTGTCTTGTGTTAGCACATGGCTTTGCTGTGGTTTTTGTCAGACATGTGCCCCTCTAGTCTCATTTTATGTTTCTAAATGAAACATGGTTAGAAGGCAGCTGCAGTGCAACAGTCCTTAATGAAACAGTCCCTCCTAACTTTAATTTTATAAGTGTCTGCAGGACTGTTAGGAGAGGTGGAGGTGTAGCTGCTCTGTTTAAAGATGTTGATCAGTGCAAGCAAATGTCATTTGGTCAGTATTTGTCATTTGAACACCTAGGTATTGTGCTGAAAGGTGCTCCACGCACCCTGTTTATCATTATTTACAGGCCTCCAAAATATTCCCCAGCCTTTGTTGATGAGTTCACTGAACTGTTATCAATGATTTCCTTAGAGTTTGACTGTTTTGCTATTGCAGGGGATTTTAATATTCACATAGATAATGCAGAAATCAAAACTACAAAAGAAATTATAACTATTTTAAACACTTTTGACCTGAGTCAGCATGTGCACGGACCCACACACAATCGTGGACACACTCTAGATTTACTCATCAGTAGAGGTCTAAACATTTCATCCATTGTTATTAAGGATGTATCACTATCTGATCACTTCTGTATTTTCTTTGATATATTGATCTCAGTCACCACTGAATCTAGATCTGTCTCTATCAGTAAGAGATGCATTAACGAGAACACAAGTGCGCTATTTATGAAGGCAATGTCATTAACACCAAGCATTTCTGCAGACCCTGTTGATCTTCTCCTGGAGTCATTTAACTCAAAAATTAAGAATGTTATTGATGATATTGCCCCGATAAAGGTCAGCAAGAAGACGGGGAAACAGAAATCAATTTGGAGAAAATCAACAGCAGTTCAGAGCATGAAAAGACAATGCAGAAAAGCTGAGCGGATGTGGCGGAAGACGAAACTCGAAATTCACTATAGCATCTATAAAGACAGCCTTCATGCTTTCAATGTGGAACTAGCCACAGCTAGACAGACTTTCTTTTCTAACCTTATAAACAGTAACACTCGCACTCTTTTTGCGACTGTTGAGAGACTGACAAACCCCCCAAGTCAGATTCCCAGTGAAATGCTCTCCGACAGCAAATGCAATGAGTTTGCTTCCTTCTTTTCTGAGAAGATCAATAATATCAGAAAGGAGATTGGCACATCCTCAAGTTATGCAGAGGTCACACAGATTCGACCGCAATTTCAAAAAGAAGTGACTATGTGTGTTTTTAAAAAAATTGATAACAAAATTTTGGAAGAAATAGTACAGCACCTTAAATCTTCAACCTGCTATCTTGACACACTTCCCACATCCTTTTTCAAAAATGTGCTGAACTGTTTAGAAGCTGATCTCTTGGAAGTGGTGAACGTCTCACTTCTTTCTGGGACATTTCCAAACTCCCTCAAAACTGCAGTTGTTAAGCCCTTTCTGAAAAAGCGCAATCTTGATAACACCATGTTGAGCAACTATAGACCCATATCAAATCTTCCTTTCATAGGTAAGATTATTGAAAAGGTAGTTTTGAATCAGCTGAACAACTACTTAAAGTCAAATGGATATCTGGACAATTTTCAATCTGGTTTCCGAGCACATCACAGCACAGAGACAGAAAAGCGGAATATAGATTATTTGAATTTGGCGCTCCCTCCTGCCGGCAGTGACGCTTCTGTGACGCACGCTGTCATCTGAGCGGGGCATAACTTAGCGATCTGCTTTATCCATAAAAAACTGTTTTTTTTTTCTTCTACATTTTTTATATGTGTGTGTGTGTGTATTGTGTGGGGAATGTGGCCGTGTCTGCATGATTATAATCTGTATGGACGCACATCAGCGTGTTTATTACCGCCTCTATGATGGCTATCATTGTGATTCATTGATCAGCTATTATTGATTATATGGCCCATCTGTTTGATTATAATCTGAATGGAAGCACATCAGCGTGTGTTTACTGACTCTATGACCATGTCTGGCAATATCACTTCACGTCTGGCAGTGATATTTATCATTGTAATAACGAATAACGAAGAATACTTCAGTATACATACTATATACAAAGCATTTTTTTCTATTTTTTTTCCTTTTTTATTACTCAAATAATTATTTTTGTATTTTTTAGTGCTCAAATAAATCTGTCTATTATTTTATAATTGAAAAACTATGCAGGAACATGTATAATGACTAAAATAGCTTGTATAATTCTGCAATCCATTTGGTGGTTATTTTTCCTCAAACAGGGGGGTGGGGGGACTATAAATAGTTTCAGAAAAAATATTGCAGGAATCTCATTTTTCATGGTATCTTCTTCAAATTTGAAATATGAACTGATGAGACACATGGCTTTCGATCCATTACTTTTCTGGATTGCTCCAGGACTTATTTAATGTATTTGTATATGAAATAAAAAAACATTCAGTGTGGAAAAATATTTTTCAAGGCACGTCAGTGTCTATAACTTTTTATCTTTTTGAGCATTATCAACTCTGGATGATAGATAGTAAAGCCCAGAGTCTCTTCTTTCCAAAGATACCTAATTTGTTTGTGTAAGCACACTTTGTCACAAACTGTTACCATTTTAATTCAGGTAGGTTATTTTCACCTGCGAGGCCCTAAATGGGGTTGAAGGTTAAAGTGTTAAGATAATAAATGATATTCGCCTCAATTCTGATTCTGGCAAAATATCAGTGCTGGTACTACTAGATCTTAGTGCTGCGTTTGACACTGTCGATCATAACATACTCTTAGAGAGACTGGAAAACTGGGTCGGGCTTTCTGGGATGGCACTCAAATGGTTCAGATCATACTTAGAAGGGAGAGGTTATTATGTGAGTATAGGAGAGCATAAGTCTAAGTGGACGGCCATGACATGTGGAGTCCCACAGGGCTCAATTCTTGCACCGCTCTTGTTTAGCCTGTATATGCTCCCACTAAGTCAGATAATGATGAAGAACCAAATTGCCTATCACAGCTATACTGATGATACCCAGATTTACCTAGCCTTATCTCCAAATGACTATAGCCCCATTGGATCCCTCTGCCAATGCACTGATGAAATTAACACTTGGATGTGCCAGAACTTTCTTCAGTTAAACAAGGAGAAAACTGAAGTCATTGCATTTGGAAACAAAGATGAAGTTCTCAAGGTGAATCATACCTAGGGGTCAAACAACTAAAAATCAAGTCAGAAATCTTGGGGTGATTCTGGAGACAGACCTTAGTTTCAGTAGTCATGTCAAATCAGTAACTAAATCAGCATACTATCATCTCAAAAACATTGCAAGAATTAGATGTTTTGTTTCCAGTCAAGACTTGTAGAAACTTGTTCATGCCTTTATCACCAGCAGGGTGGATTACTGTAATGGTCTCGTCACCGGCCTTCCCAAGAAGACCATTAGACAACTGCAGCTCATCCAGAACGCTGCTGCCAGGATTCTGACTAGAACCAGAAAATCTGAGCATATCACACCAGTCCTCAGGTCCTTACACTGGCTTCCAGTTACATTTAGGATTGATTTTGAAGTACTTTTACTTGTTTATAAATCACTCAATGGCCCAGGACCTAAATATATTGCTGATATGCTCACTGAATATAAACCGAACAGACCACTCAGATCATTAGGATCGAGTCAGTTAGAAATACCAAGGGTTCACACAAAACAAGGGGAGTCTGCTTTTAGCTATTATGCGGCCTGCAGTTGGAACCAGCTTCCAGAAGAGATCAGATGTGCTAAAACATTAGCCACATTTAAATCAAGACTCAAAATTAATCTGTTTAACTGTGCATTTGAATAAGCACTGTGCTATTTGTCCGAACTGACTGCAATGAATTTTAAGTATAATCATTTTCTTTAAATTCATTTTAAATCAATTTCTATATCATTTTAAAATTCCTTGTTTTTATTATTTTTATTTCCATGTTTTTATTGATTTTTAATGTCTATTTCACTTTCTTTTATGTAAAGCACTTTGAATTACCACTGTGTATGAAATGTGCTATATAAATAAACTTGCCTTGCCTTGCCTAGTCCCTCCTCGTTGTTTCCTCTTTACCACACCCCCTTATTAGCCCTTCAGGCATGTGATCAGCTAGAGACAAAAAAGGAATATCTGACCACGCCCCAAGTCACACCCACAAGCCACATCCCCAGCACTTATTAAAAATGTATATTTGTAAGTTAGGCTTCTAATCATAACACTTTCATTGTAGCTACAGAAAGAGAGCAAAGAACATTCACATTATCAAAGAAAATTTTTACTGACAGTCTAGAGTTTAAGCACTCTCAAAAACTCCCATTAAAATCACTGAAGCTGTTTACACTATGAAATGAATACGTACACATTTGCACTTTCTGACGAGAGAATTTTCCAGAAAGAGGAATTCAGTCAGCGAGCAAGTGAAGAATACACCGGCATTTTAGCGATGACTCATCTGAACGCCTCTGATTGGTCGTTGCATTCATAATCTCAACAGAATTTTGTGTGATATGACACGCTGAACGATTTAATCATGCCGGTGTGATTGTATTAAAGGGAAAGGAAGGGGAAAGGGAAGTGGTGTGTGGCCAAGTATGGTATGCATACTCTGAATTTGTGCTCTGCATTTAACCCATCCAAGTGTACACACAGTAGTGAACATACACCCGGAGCAGTGGGCAGCCAATGCTGCGGCGCCCAGGGAGCAGTTGGGGGTTCGGTGCCTTGCTCAAGGGTCTCCCCTCAGTCGTGGTATTGAGGGTGGAGAGAGTGTTGGTTATTCACTCCCACCACCTACAATCTCTGCCGGACCTGAGACTCAAACCCACGACCTTCAGGTTACAAGTCCAACTCGTTATCCATTAGGCCACGACTGCCCATAAATGGGTCATTCTACAGAAACGTCCACTTTTCTGTCCCTAAACTTTACAGAAATATTACAATTTAATAACACGTTAGGGTTACAATTTATTTTATATTTTAAAATGAAACAATAGGTTATTTGAACAATTACACCTTCCTGAGCCATCAATGTGCCATTATTATTTTTTATTATTATTATTAATTATATAGAATTCCAAGTACCACAAAACTGCTTGTCCCCACAGCCACGTACAGAAGGAAAGTGCTTTATTTTGAGGTCACAAACAGGATTTTCTACCATTTAAAGTACAAAAGTCTATTCATAGCTATCAAATATATGATGTAAATGGCATACAAAATGCCAAATAAATATGATAAAATATATAATGAAAACAGTGGTCCCCTGGAGTTGTGTCACTAGTGTTACCGCTTGACAAAAGTCTTTTATTTATTACAAGTTCTTTGAAATGTTATTTTTACATATGCAAATAAGGCATTGACTAATTAAATATATACTTATTTGCATACATTTCTATAACAAACAATCTAAACACTGAAGCCAGGTTCAAAATGGTTTTGTTTTGTTGACATTAGAGTTAAAGATTTTTACAGAGGGGATTTTGGATTTCTTTTTATCACTCCATAAAGCACTCTGAGAAAATATGTCAATAGCCATTTTTTCTTTTTTAAATAAAATGTTTTATGAAATCAGGCATATACTGTAAAAATGATGCAAAAAAAAAAAACTATAAAAAAACCTTCTAAATATATAGGAATAAAACTGTAAACTTTGGTGTATGTAAATGCTGAAGTGAAGATTTTTTCCTCAGGACATTTTGAGAAAACCGCCTTTAAAGATATGTAATGAAATTGAAATCTATAAAGAGAAAGACATTTTGGAAAGCCTGAAATGTCAAAACTGACAGTTGTATGTCTGTTTCTGCCAGTGGCACAAATTATAGGTATATGTAAAAATATTCATATAGCTCAGGTGAATCACTTCTTAGTTCATCCTGTCCGTTCCAGTGTGATGTTGTATTTTGCGCTGATGCTGTTTTAAATGTTGATGTAGAGGTCATGGGATGCACTGTCGTTTCATTTGCTTTCTTGTCCACAAATTGCATGGCTCTTTTCACACACAACTTTTGTGGATTACAGCAAAAAGTTAAACTGTTGACTGTTTTAAATCTGTAAATATATAACAGTAACGACTTAGCATGACAACACACAAAAAAATACAAATGTACAGATGTTCATTTATAATTAAAACTGTATATAAGAATCATGTGATTTGGTATCAAAATGTTCTGTCAATCAAAAAATTGTCAAGGCATTAAATTAAGGCCTGGCAAAAAGAAATAGCCTTCTGACATATTAGCTCAGATTTATCATGAAATATCAATCTTCTATAATAGTGTATATAATTTTAAAAGAAAGACTCACTCAATGGCATCAATATGGCAGATGCCTGCTTTATGTATCTTGTAACTTGCAACTTTTGATATTGCAGTAACTTCCTTGCAGAGAACAGTTTCTGATGTTTTCAGACCAGGACTAAATGAACAGCCAGTCTCTACAAACACCCAAAGGAAACAAAAACATCTGCAGAGGACTCAACGCTGGAGAAAACTAGATAATGACACAAGGCTGGGGACTAATAAACTAATGAACCTAAACGGGGACAGGAACTATCCAAATATGGGCACAAGAGGAGGGGAAACACAAGACACAGGAAATGACAACAGACTTGTGTTAACAAATTGAAATAGTTTAGGTGAAGTAGTTCTTAATTCATCCTCACCGTTCCAGTTTGATGTTTTATTCAGTACTGGTCCTGTTTTAAATGTTGATGTGGAGTTCATGAGACATGCTGTCTTTTCAAAAGCCTCCTCATTCACATATTGCATGACATCTATTGCCGAAGAGCTTTGTGGATTGGAGCAAATGAAACAACATAAAAGTAACAATTTAGCATTACAATACAACAAAATATACAAATGTACATAAAGTATTTTGCTGTCAAAATGTATGGGAAAAATTGTCATCGTACTAAAATATTTAATTTACTAAAATATTTTATTCTTATGAATAAAATAAGACATATTAGCTAAGATTTATCATGAAATATATTGTTGAAAGGCTGAGATCTTTCACAACATAAATGTCTCCATAAGAAAAAAGAACTCACAAAACAGCATCAATATGGCAGACATGTAATTTTTCATATTTTCCTTGCGGGAGAAACCGATTTGATGTCTTGAGACAAATGCAGTTTGACAGGCCAACTACAAACATCCAAAGGAAACAAAAGCATTATAAAACAGACATTCATTTACACAACACAATTTAAAAATAAAAAGTTTTTTTTACAAATACACAGTTTCTTACTTTTTCAGGTGACTTGAGCAAGTAGTATTATAACTAGGCACAGCAGAAGGGGTTTCAACACACAGCTCATCTTCTCTTGCAAGTCTGATGTGCATTCATTTGCCTCACCGCAACATGTAACAGGCGAATGCCCTGGGTTAGATTCATAGATATACTTACAGATGTGCTGTGTTTCACCTATTTTACTTGTGGGTAAAATAGCCACATCCCCATCATCACGCCACACAGAAATTAATGGTAGGGAAATGGCACCAAAATTATTAAAAACGACCTTAAAATTCAAGAAAAGTGATCAACATGACAATGTATGAGTTTTTGTTATCTTTATTTATAACATACTTTATAGTTACACAATATCACATAAGCAAGGGTGCTGTTTTTTTCCAGAATATCAGCATGATTGTAAGTGTAATATCAATTTTGTACAATTTAAAAAAAATAAGAAGTTGATATTAGTTGACTTTTAGATTTAAATTCAATGTTGTTGTTGTTGTTGTTGTTTGTTTGTTTTTTGCAAACAAAAATAGTTAATTGGCATACAAAGAAGGCTTTGCATTGACAAAGCATTGTAACGTTATACTATATTTAGCCACAATTTCATGTTTTGGAAGCAGGAAAAATGGGTAAACACACACAATAAACAGTGAAAAAATATATACATTTATACAATATACTGCAAATTGACGAGAGGCAAATAAATAATTACAAATGCAGACACATTTTAACAAGTAAATCACTTCTTAGTTCATCCTGTCCATTCCAGTCTGATGTTGTATTCAGTGTTGATCCTGTTTTAAATGTTGATGTGGCGTTTATGCTGGCTTTTCAAATGCTGCCATCTCATCCACAAAATGCATGGCTTTTTTCCCCCAAAGCTTTTGTGGATTTGAGCAAAAGGAATGACCCCTGACTGGTATAAATCTTAACTTAACATGACAATACAACAAAATACACAAATGTGCTAAGGCCAGAAGAACTGCCATTCTGACACAGTTCAGATTTATCATTAAATATAGTACTTAATAGTCTGAGGTCTATCACAGTATACTTCCATAAGAAAAAAGAGAACTCACTGAATAGGGCAGAGGCCTACTTTTTGTATCCTGTAAATTTAGATTGTTTCTATGTGTACAACAGTTTGTGATGTTGTGAGACAAGAGCAGATTGAATTATGAGGTACTATGAAAAAAACCTAAAGGAAACAAATAAATAAATAAACAAACAATTGGCATTATTTTAGCCAAGATCATTTAAATCAAACAAGAATCATTTATTTGAATGCATGTGAAGCATAAATATGGAAAAAAAATACATAAAGCTTCTTACTTTAGCAGGTGACTTGATAAAGTAGCATTGTAGCCAGCAGAAGGGTTATCGACACACACCTCATCCTCACTCTTGTGAGTCTGATGCACTTTAATTTGGGTCACCACAACTTGCACTTTCATGAACACTCGCAAGCAGGAAAACGAACATCAGAACTTCCTTCCACAGAGATATGTCAACTTACAAAACCTTTCTGTAAACTCAGAAACATTCTAGAGACCTGGCAATAAACAACAAATGAACATTTATGCATCATGTGAAGTCCAGTTGGTTAGATTGAAACAGGCCTCGACTTAAAAAGAGCCCCACATCATCAGGCCACAGATACACCACAGTTGGAAATTAATTGGAGCCTGGGGAGACAATGGCACCAAAATAGTTAAAAATTCAAGATATTACATTACACTTACGTTACATTTATTCATTTTGCAGACGTTTTTATCCAAAGCGACTTATAATTGGTGAAAACATAAAGTGATTCGTCTTAAAGGGATACTCTACCCCAAAATGAAAATTTTGTCATTATTCACTCACCCCCATGTCGTTCCAAACCGTAAAATCTTTGTTCGTCTTCAGAACACAATTTAAGATATTTTAGATGAAAACTGGAAGGTTTGTGGCTGTCCCATTGACTGCCAAGTAAATAACACTGTCAAGGCCCAGAAAAGTATGAAAAGCAAACGTTTTTTTAAAGGGGTCATATGATGCTATTTTAAAGATCATTATTTTGTGTATTTGGTGTAACAGAATATGCTGACATGCTTTAATGTTCAAAAAACACATTATTTTTAATATACTGTACATTATTGTAGTTCCTCTATGCCCCGCCTCTCTCAAACGCATCGTTTTCTACAAAACGAACACCACAAGCACGTGTCAGCAGTTGAACAGTCAATAACAAATACTTAACTAATAACAAAACATACTTACAGTCGCTGATTCAGAAGCGCCAGATTGTCAGAGCAAAGTCGGAATTGACCCTTTTTTTTATATATAATTCGTGCATAGCCAGCCTTATATTCTCCTAGGTTCACGAAACTGTCCTCCATAAAATGCGTTGCATAAATTTGGGTTGTTCTGTTGTAAACAAATCTTAACCATTGATTCCTGGACAAGTCTTAAATTTTATAAAGAATATCTCTTTGGGTTTGAGACTTCAGTCTTTGCAACTTTAGGGATCTCATCTTTTCATCTTTGCACGAACAGCTTGTATCACTCCATAGAGAAAGGAAAACTTGAAATCGCATCATATGACCCCTTTAATAATGTCTTTTGTTTTACCATCAGTTCAAGCCCAAAAGGGGAACAGAGTCGCGTGACAGGCACAGTGATGTAGCTCGTATGTATTTGCAGTGCACAAGCCACGTGAACATTTGAGCGGCATTAAGCAAATATTTCCACATCGTGACGTAGACATGTGGGGCCGTGTTTGAATAAGCCATTTTAGTCCGGTCTGGATCAGGCTTCTCTTTTAGATAGAATAAATCCTTTTGTGGGAGACTCTGAGCTTTGTAACTCTGCAGATCGTATACATGCACAAACAGCTACATAACACACTAAAGAAAAGGAAAACAAGCAATCGCATCATATGACCCCTTTAAATTTGAATAAAATGGAACCTAAAAGACTTTCAAATCACATGAGCCAATATTCTATTCACAATAGAACCTAGAGAAAATGTTTAAACGGTGAAATTTTACACTTTTATTCACTCTGGGCAAAGTTCTGATGGCAAACCTTGGGTTCTGGCATTCATGTGGATGGAGCAGTGCGATTATGACTGGAGCGAGTGTTACCCGCCTCGAGTCTGGGAAGCCTGAGTGGGTAATTTGCATATACAACACTTGCCAGTACTGTAGAATAATAAGAAGAGACAAGGTGAGACACGAGCACTGGCTGCAGTCTTTGTCAATGTTTAATTGATTCTGACTCATTTCTTTGATTTCAATGCATGAACATCATTAACACATTTAACTTTACTTAACAACAATTACTTGTTCTTTTCTTTTTGAAACAACACACTTCAATAAAGACAGTTACAACTTAATAAAGGCCTTTCAGAAGTTATTTGTTTTAAGTTGTATGACACATTACTATCTAGCACAACACATTCCCCTTTCATAGTGTTTTCAATCAAATATACAGGATTTCACATCACCATAACATTCACGAAACAATTAGTCTATTTTTTTAGACTGTCATACTGATGAAAACGCTATTCTCTGTTTTACAGATACGTCTCCATTTTGGCTCGCATACATGCACCGCCATTTTGGCTCTAGATAACTTCCAGTTGCGAATGCACATTTAACTCGTTTAAACTTTCTCATCCCACAACAAACAACATTACAAACTCTTTAAAAACATCCCTGAACTCATTTAACACATACATTTTATCATATTTCACATCACACTTACATATTTGTCCCTCTTATGTCTGATACATGACTCATTATTACAAAACACTCTTACTCTGTAATCCAACAAAAATGAACACATACTTCTTTGAAATACAGTGTATTACATTAGTTGTACTTAGTTTTTGAATCGATTTTGCTCACCTGTAGAATAATAAGAAGAGACAAGGTGAGACACGAGCACTGGCTGCAGTCTTTGTCAATGTTTAATTGATTCTGACTCGCCCTTTGTAATACCCCGAATCGATAGCGCTAAGCGCCCTCTACAGGCGGCAAACAGAACAACACTATATCTTTTTCCTCACAAAAAAAAGGATAATGATGAATTGATGATTGGATCATTATGAGAGGATAATGAATTTAAACATTCAGAAAAATTAATGTTACACATACCATATGACCTTTAAAGGGGGTGTCTTTTTTTTCTTTAACCCACTACACTCTCCCCTATTTTCTTAGATGGCTCCTGACATCTGAATGACCTCTGACTCATGTCATATTGCTTTGATCTCTCTCTTTTGTTTTTTTTCAAAACCCCACCTCAGCGACCATTATAACACCAATGACAGCAAGGATGAGTGGGCATATACTGGTAGTAAAAAGCATTTTCATGTGGATTGAATTGCTGTGTAGACACAGTGCCTTTGCTTCTGCTCTCCAAGGTTGATATGATGGTTCACCCAAAGCATCATACGTAAACATTTCTCGGGTTTTTCCGACTCTTTGCGTTCTTCTCACATTTCTTTCCACCCTCTCCTCCGTTTCTCTGTCCACCTCATTTTCTGCATCTCTGACTACTTCTGCTTCATTGCTTAGTCTCTCCTCATCTTTATCTGGCATCACAGACCTTGGACTTGGAGCAAACCTTTGAGTCTCGATATGTTCCTGATCCAACTCTTGAACCTGGTTCTCCAGAGGATCACATCTTTCATCAGGATAGAATTCCATTGCAGTTGGACGAAGGTGAGAATGGTTTTGGGTTGTTTGAGTTACAGGTTCTCTCTCTGTTTGTGGAACGGTTACAAATTTGTAGCAAGGTATGTTTGTACAAAGGTCATACCGGTAAGTATGTTCCTCCTCTTCTGCGGCATCTGAGTCAGATTCATTCTCTGGTTGATTTCTCACTTGCTTTCTTTGCTTTACTTTCTTTGTCTCCTTAATTCCAGCCATCGGTTCTTCCAAGGGTAAGTCATTAACAGCCAGCAGGAGGTTGCGGTGAATCACACGAAGAGTCTTGGAACCTGTCTCTGGTTGTATCTTGTACACCGGGCCATCACCAATGCGCTCTACAACCCGATGTACATCCTTTTCCCAGTATGCACGCAACTTTCTCGGGCCACCTCTCTCCGAAAGGTTTCTGACCAACACCCGGTCTCCTGGTTGAAGGATGGCACCTCTTACTGCTCAGTCATAGTATTTCTTGCCCTTTGCTGAGGACCTTTGGCTGTTCTCTTTTGCAATCTGATATGCTTGTCTCATTCTGTCTTCCCATTGTTGTGCAAAAACATGTTGATTTGAACTCTCTGTCTTGTTTTTCAGGTTAAACAGCAAGTCGACAGGCAATCGGGGTGATCTGCCGTACAAGAGAAAGAATGGAGAGTAGCCGGTCGATTCATGCCTGGTGCAATTATAAGCATGCACAACATGAGGCAGGTAATCTTTCCATTCACTTTTTTTTTCCTCCTCCAGAGTCCTAAGCATTTGCAGAATTGTCCGATTTAGCCTCTCCACAGGGTTACACTGAGGGTGATATGGTGTGGTTCGTGAGTGGGCTATTCCTGACAGCTGTTGTAACCTCTGAAACAGGTGGTTCTCAAACTCCCTGCCCTGGTCGTGGTGGAGTTTTTCAGGATACCCAAACCGAGGAATAAAGTCCTGGAAGATCTTTTCCGCAGCGGTTTTACCAGACTTGTTTCTTGTTGGATATGCCTGTGCAAACCGTGTGAAGTGGTCTACCAGGAGAAGGATATACTCATAACCACCCTTACTCGGCTCAAGATGTAAATAATCCACACTCACAAGCTCAAACGGGGAACTTGATGTAATAGAACCCATAGGTGCTCTTTGATGGACATGCGGATGCTTTTGTTTTATGCAGGCACACTTTGTGGTTACGTACTCCTCAATCTCCTTCCGCATTGAGGGCCAATAGAAGCGTTCACGAGCAAGATGAAGCACTTTCTCGACTCCTACATGTCCCATTTCATTGTGCATCTTTCTAAGCACCATTGCTCTGAACTGTGGAGGGAGAACTAATTGCCTGTTGTGTCCTGTTTCTCTGTATAAGATCCCATCCTCTAGCTTCAATTTTGTCCATTCAAGGAGAAGCCTCCTTGTTTCCTTTTTCATTGAACATTTGTCCTTTCCATTTGGTGTCCAACCTTGTTCCTTCAACTTGATTACCTCACCTATGGCTGGGTCATTTCGTTGTGCAGCTTTGACTTTTTCGGGGGTGACTGTGAAGGTACTGTCCTCCGTACACAGGATCTCTTCACTTGAAGCGTTGAGCTCTAAGGCAGCAACCCAAGGCACATCACTGTCAGCCACAGCTTTACTACCTTGCCAAACAGCAGACACAGTTTCGGGTGATAATGCTTCAGTTTGCTCACCTATGATGTCTGTCAGTTTCAAGGGGTGCCTTGACAGTGTATCGGCATCAATATTGACTTTACCCGGTCGGTATCTGATGTCAAAGTGAAAGTCCGCTAGCTCACCAACCCAGCGCTGCCCTACCGCATTCAACCTTGCTGTGCTGAGGACATAGGTCAGTGGATTGTTATCGGTGTAAACTGTGAATGTTGGAGCATAGTAGAGATAGTCTCTAAATTTATCACAGATGGCCCATTTGAGTGCCAAAAATTCCAGTTTACCCGAGTGTAGGTGGTAGTTCTTTTCCGCTGGCGTTAACGTACGGGACCCATACCCAATGACACGGAGTTTATTGCCCTGTTGCTGATAAAGCACGGCCCCTAGACCTTCATTTGAAGCATCCGTGTGTAATACAAAAGGTAGGTCAAAATTTGGGTAAGCTAGCACTGGAGGACTTGTCAACATGTCTACAAATTTGGAAACAACACTCTGATGTTCTGCAGTCCAAATGACTGGGGTTCTGGAGTTAAGTTGCCCTCTTTCTTTTTGTTTTAGGGCACCCGGACGACTGAGCATCTGGGGATTTTGTGTACTCTCACCTGTCCCAGGAGGCCTTTGGAGAAGCTCGAAGAGTGGCTTGGCCAGTCTGGAGAAGTCTTGGATATAGGACCTGTAATAGCTTAGGAAACCAAGCAGCGTCCGCACTTCTCCCACTGTGCGGGGTTCTTTGTTCTTCAAGTCCCTGACAGCTTCCAAGTCTGCTGGGTCTATCTGAATTCCCTCTCCTGACACCAAGCGGCCGATGTATCGCACCTGTCTCTTAAACAGCTCACATTTTTTTGGACGAAGTTTGATTCCATGCTCCCTCATTTTCTGAAACACTTTTCGGAGATGATCAATGTGATCGCTGAAGGACTTTGAGTAACAAAGCACATCATCTAAATAGGGGGCGCAGCATTCATCTCGTATACCCTCCAACACTCCTTCCATGCATCGCTGAAATGCAGCTGGGGCATTCATTAGCCCAAAGGGAATACGCACCCACTCGTATAATCCCCATGGAGTGTTGAAGGCTGTGACATGTCGAGAATCCTCACTCACAAATCCCTGATGGTATGCGCTCCCCTGATCCAGAATGGAAAACCATGAATTTCCCTCTAAGCTGTCCAACAGATCTTGAATCCTGGGGAGAGGATGTCGATCAGGGATTGTTTTACGATTAAGACCTCGAAAATCAACACACAACCGTAAGCTGTTGTCTTTTTTCCGAACGCATACCACTGGTGACGAGTATGAAGATGAAGACTTCCTGATCCATCCTCGGTTCAATAGGTTTTGCACATAGTCTTTAACCTCCTTATAAAGGGGTTTTGGGATGGAATTATAACACCTCTGAACTGGTGTGTTATCTGATAGACGGATTTTTATCTGAAGATCAGGAATACATCCGATATCTCCCTCCTCCTGAGCAAACACATCTGACTCCTCAAACAACATTTTTCTCACAGTATCTTGTTCCTGTTTATTGAGGTGTCCAAGATCAACAGGTGGATGCCATTTTTCTCTAACTCTCCTCTCTTGATGTTCTTCTCTTTTACAGCCATCATCTGCGGACGTGAGCTGGGATGAACACAAAAGTGCACCGTTGATCTGCTTATCTGAATGCTGAATGCGGGAGGACGGGTCTACTGGCCTTATTTCGCTGATGGGTTCGATATTACCTAACACAAGTCTCTGAGGTAGGTAAATGTTATGGCTGGTAGAATTTTGAACTGGGATTTTCATGGTCTTTGAGGCACCAGGAGGCACATTTACAACAGCAGGGAACAACTCCAACCCTTCTGGGATTAAACTTTCTGAAGCTGGTTCAAACATCATGGTTCCACCCGTGTGACATGCTTTTACTCGACATCTTACCTCTAGGACTTGACCACAATGGATGGTGACTCCGACCTTCCCAGTCTTTACTTTAGAGCTTGCAGTATATTCTTGGGTGAAGTTAGAATTCACTGTGGACACTAAGGTCTCAGCGGCATCTTTTTGCATCTGCAAGGTCTCAGACAGCAGATCAATTAGGTTGACGCTATTGGCACAATCATTATTCTCCCTTATGATCTCCTCAATTACATTGAAACCAAGTAGGGGACAGTCCATGCACTTTTGACTCACCAATAGGGGTACTTGGATGGCAATGTTGTTTTGTTTATCATTTGAGATTTCTAACAAAACTTCAACCCATCCATCAAAGGGTACGGCCGTCCCATTTGCAGCAGTGACGTAAAGTTGGCTATCCGCTAGTAAAGATTCCAGAGGTCGAATTTTGATTCCTGGTAAGGTTTTCTTTAGCCAATCCTGTCCAACAATGCTGACCTGGGCTCCACTGTCCAAAAGCATTTGAGTCTGGACACCATTTAAATGGCAAGTTATCATGCAGCGACCGCCAATCAGTTGTGCAACACGTTTCTCTATAGTTTTACAAGCTCTGCTGGATGTGTTCTGTGTTATAGGTTTCTCACCTCTGGGAGCACCGGAAGGAGGTTGGGACACTAGATCTTTTGCGGTCACTGGTGGTCCCCCCCCAGTGACCTCCTCTCTTTTAACGCTCGGCTTTTCATGAGACAGCCCACAGCTCGGTGTCCTGCTTGACCACACAAGAAACAGTGAGTACACACTTCAACATTTTGGGATATACATTGCTTGCATTTTCCCTTTGCTTCTGATGTTAACGGTGGTTGTGTACTTGCTGCAGCTTTATTGGCTTGCTGCTGAACAGCAGGGCCCATGGACATAACAACTTTCTCTAGGTTCTTGGTCAACGCAGATACTTGTGCAGAAAGTTCATGAATGGCATCGCGATTGGCTTTAACTTCTGCATGACTCGGGGGAGCATATTGCACATCCACTTCATCCTGCTGTGTGACACTTGCAACTGTGACTCTGGGTTTGTATGTGTGACCTATTCGTTTTTGCCTTTCATTTTCCTCACTAACAGACTGTGTAATCAGTACTAGAATCTGATCATCTGTGGTTGTTTGTGTCGCTATTGCTGCTTTAATGTCCCTCCGGACAAATGCATATTTCTCATTCAGACCCTGATACAGTGAGTGTAGGAAAACACCTTGAACTAGTTTACGATCATACTGAAACTCAGATTCTGTTTGTTCTGAAGCAAACAACACTCTCTGTTTAAGCCCCATTAACCTATATACAAACTGTTGAGGGGATTCTTTGTCCTGTTGCTTCGCATTACTCAGCTCCTGAAATAATTCAGTGCTACTTTTGTCCCTAAGGTGAGCTCTAAGGAACCGTTTTAACTCAGGCACTGTAAGGCTGTCTTTAGTGATAAGCATCTCTTTGAAGGTACCGGGTTTGATTACCTTTAACACTGTTCGAATAATTTCTGACTCTGTGAAATTTTCTGCAATACCTTCGTCAATTTGCTTGCAAATGCTGTTAAAACTCAAGTCTGAATTTGAATCAGAAATCTGTCCACCATAAATTTTGAACTCTCTACGTGGCAAATAGGATGCAACATCAGAGAACTTAATCAGACCAGTCATTTGTTCTGCCACTCTAGGCAGTGGAACAGTTTGTTCAGCTCTTGCATGTGATGTCAGACCTGTAGTTTGTGCTACCTGCACCCTAGCAGCTGCTGATGTCGATGCAGATGGCGATACCAGTCCCACAATCTCTTCGTTTTCTTCGATGTTGGATGCTAAACCTTGTTCTGTAGTAGTCAACTCACGAACGAGGTCATGAAGGGTCAGCAAGCGAGCCATTCCTTGGTCCTCTAGACCCTGCAGTTGTTCTCCTCTCATGAAATCAACAATGAAGTCGTAGAGTTCCACTTCCGTCGCCTCCACGCCTGGGTCCACCCCTCCTTCCCCTTCAGCGCAACACTGGGCTACTTTATAGAGTGCGTTGCGGTTCGAAGAGCTGACCAGCAGGTGGAGCTGCTTCTCGATCCCCCACCGTAGTTCTCGAAGAGTAGCCATGACTGGACTGCTGGTGTCTGCTGTTCAACTCGCTGGTCTGGGATGAAAGACGTTCAACCACCGTGGTTCTTTAATGATCAGCACCCAACCACCAGGTGGCGCTGATCCCGGACGAGCCCCCAAGTTGTTACCCGCCTCGAGTCTGGGAAGCCTGAGTGGGTAATTTGCATATACAACACTTGCCAGTACTGTAGAATAATAAGAAGAGACAAGGTGAGACACGAGCACTGGCTGCAGTCTTTGTCAATGTTTAATTGATTCTGACTCATTTCTTTGATTTCAATGCATGAACATCATTAACACATTTAACTTTACTTAACAACAATTACTTGTTCTTTTCTTTTTGAAACAACACACTTCAATAAAGACAGTTACAACTTAATAAAGGCCTTTCAGAAGTTATTTGTTTTAAGTTGTATGACACATTACTATCTAGCACAACACATTCCCCTTTCATAGTGTTTTCAATCAAATATACAGGATTTCACATCACCATAACATTCACGAAACAATTAGTCTATTTTTTTAGACTGTCATACTGATGAAAACGCTATTCTCTGTTTTACAGATACGTCTCCATTTTGGCTCGCATACATGCACCGCCATTTTGGCTCTAGATAACTTCCAGTTGCGAATGCACATTTAACTCGTTTAAACTTTCTCATCCCACAACAAACAACATTACAAACTCTTTAAAAACATCCCTGAACTCATTTAACACATACATTTTATCATATTTCACATCACACTTACATATTTGTCCCTCTTATGTCTGATACATGACTCATTATTACAAAACACTCTTACTCTGTAATCCAACAAAAATGAACACATACTTCTTTGAAATACAGTGTATTACATTAGTTGTACTTAGTTTTTGAATCGATTTTGCTCACCTGTAGAATAATAAGAAGAGACAAGGTGAGACACGAGCACTGGCTGCAGTCTTTGTCAATGTTTAATTGATTCTGACTCGCCCTTTGTAATACCCCGAATCGATAGCGCTAAGCGCCCTCTACAGGCGGCAAACAGAACAACACTATATCTTTTTCCTCACAAAAAAAGGATAATGATGAATTGATGATTGGATCATTATGAGAGGATAATGAATTTAAACATTCAGAAAAATTAATGTTACACATACCATATGACCTTTAAAGGGGGTGTCTTTTTTTTCTTTAACCCACTACACGAGGAGCAGATTTTTTTAAATTCGGAGCGTTGTGGTTTTCCCTCGCTCCAAGAGCGCTCCATCACGAGTACAATTCATGCCAACAGCCCGTAATATAACTGCATTTTTAGCAGGAATTCACGTTAAACATATGTAGCTAGCTTGATAGATAAGGATCGCTCAGATCAGAAAGAATGTGAAGGCTATGATGACGGCAATGGACATGAGCGGAAAGTTATATTTCTCAAGGAATAATTTTTTTCCTTCTAGATACTGAATATTTTCAGCTGAAAGCATGATTTAAACAAGTAGCCTACTACAACACTCATTCACACTCTATCGCTCTCTCGATAATGCATTCAAACAAATGGAATCTTTCAGTGCTACTTCATCTGTATCCGATTTCGAATGAGCAGAAATCTGTAAGAAATGCATCGATCCGTAGGTAAAATAACTTTTTTCATCACAAAAAAAGTGTTATTTTCATCGCAAACAAAATTTGCACCGCAAAAAGCAGCAATTATACCTTTTAATGCTGACCATCATGTTATTAGCTTGTCATGTGGTAGGAAAAACGTTTGCACACTAGTGTCCCAATAAGCCACTTTGAAACTCTCCTGTTATTTTATTTATTCTATTTTTTAATATACGTTATGAACAGAACTGTGATATTTCAAACATACAGAAATACTTTAGACGCGGAATGAAGGCGGAGCGGTGTTTCTGATATCAGTGAGCGAGGAGGGAAGCGGAAGTTGGAAATAGTGAACCCGGAGCGAAGCTGGAGCAGAGTGATTATTAAATGCTCGGAGCGGGGAGGGGAAATCGTTGATGCTCCACTCCGCTCACATATTCTGTTGCAGAGCACATAAACCTCTTGATGACAATGATGTTCCCTGATGGCAGTGGCCTCTTTCAGCAGGATAATGCATCCTGCCACACTTCAGAAATTGTTCAGGAATGGTTTGACGAACATGATAAAGAGGTTAAGATGTTGCCTTGGCCTCCAAATTCCCCAGATCTCAATTCGACTGAGCATCTATGGGATGTGCTAGACCAACACATCTGATCTATGGCGGCCACAGTGCACGAGAACGCCCACAACACACCAGCTTATTGGTGGAGAGGAGGCCAATCTATAAATACTGAGTAGAGATGATTAGGAGGCCAAGATGATAGGCAAATATGGCCAGGATGCCAGGGTTACACTTCTACTCTTTTCAAAGAACATCTTGTGAATTTTTATGACCACAGAGCGTCAGGACATCAGTTAAATGATTTATCTGAAGGACGGTGCTTCTTGAGTCATTATACTGGAGTACTAGTACCCACACAGACCACAGGGTGAGCACCCCCTGCTGGCATCACTAGCACCTCTTCCAGCAGCAACTTATGTCTCCCATCCAGTTACTAACCAGGTTCAACCCTGCTATACTTCAGTGGGAAACAAGGTAAGAGCTGCAGAGTGATAGCTGCTAGCAGTGGCATCATTATGATGTTGCAAAGGCTGCTACGATATGCAACCATCATCCCAGACCACAAAAACCTGACCTAGCTTTCATTTACCTCACCGACTTTTGCTCTTGTTTTAAATGAGAAATTCAGACAAGGCCCGCTCATGTTATCTGACAGATACGAACATCTCCATGGTATAAACTGCTAGCCATAATGTGCATGCAGTAGTCAGTAGGCTCAACAAATGTGAAATGCAACTAGACTATACTGATTTTTACATAAGTACACCAGAGTAAGCTTGACTTTATGGAAAACACATTGCCCACCAACCTATTCTTTAAGCACCCACATTTTCTCACATTTTCCCACCCTATGATCTACTCCACCTCCTCTCAAACCAACATGTGTGCATGGAATATAACGCATCATGCAAGAGGACGGGGGCTTTAATGTGCACAACTGCAGTTCTTCACGTGTACACGTGTTGTCTAACCGTGTTTCATATTCTAATACCATATTGGAAAAAACATTTAAATGTAAGATATCGTTGGCTACATGAGTCAGATATGCTATAGTTTGTGTGACGTATTTGTACAGTGAAGGGGGAAAACCCACACAACTATGTGGATTTTAGTGTCTAAACCCACACAAGGGTTAACAGTGTGAACGTTTTACTATCTTCTACCCACTGACATACTCACAATCGCACATATTCATTCAAACAAAGGTCAAAATTACTCAGAACTAACGTTTTTAACATAACATATTTTATGCATTCATTTCCTGTTTTTTTTTTTTTTTTTGACCTGCCATAAGGAATTTTAAAGAATTTTTAGAATTTTACATTCAGTTCTAAATCCATTACAAACCTAATCACACAGATTAGAAAAAAAAAACCTAAATTGAGCTGAGGGGTTATTATAGTTAACTGAAACTTAAAAAAAAAACAAAAAAAAAACACATACTATATATATAACTTTTATTCAATGCTTTTATTTAATCTAGTTGCCAAAATAACAGTTCTCATTTTCATTTAGTTCATCTTGATATACTAAAATTACAAATGAATGAAAACTATCTAGATATATTTATTAAAACATATTTATAAAAATGACAAAATTACACAACAAAATTACTCAGATTTTAACTAAAACTAAAATAAAAAAATCATTCAAAATATTAATAAAATATATAATAGTATCTCTATGATGCTAAAATTATTGTCAAGCTCAATAAAAAAAAATCATACTCAGCATTGCAATATACTTTACGCAATACATTTTAATTAACCATGTGCAAATAAAATAAAATCCAACACAAACATCACAGACATATGTTAAAAATTTGCATAGTTAAAGTGAAGTAGTTCTTAGTTCATCCCATTGTACTCCATTATGATGTGGTATTCAGCATTGATGCTGATTTAAATGTTGATGCAGAGTTTACGGGACGGGCTGTTGTTTCAGTTGCCGCCTTCTTGTTGTCTAAATATTTCCTGCCATTTATTGCCAAAGGGTTTTCTGAATCAGCGCAAATGAAACGACCTTTGACAGTTTTAAATCTGTAAGTACATAAAAGAATCTATTTAGCATAACAGTACAACAAAATATATAAAAGTACAAATGATTACCCAAATTTAAACTGTACATAATGTTATGGGTAAAATGTAAATGTACTAAAATAAAGCCTAGACAAAAAAAAAAAATATATTATTCTGACATATTAGCATGAAATATTGTTGAATAGTTGAGATATATCACAGCATATATGCCTCAATATGAAAAAAAGAACTCACAAAATGGCATCAATATGGCAGATGCCTGCATTTTGTATCATGTAACTTTCCAGATTTTCCTTGCGGGGAAGGCGACCTGATGTCTTGAGACAAAGGCAATTTGACCGGCCTTTTACTGCAAACACCAAAAGGAAACAAAAGCATTTTTAACACAGACATTCATGCTGACAACACCATTTAATTCAAACTAACATCATATTTTAATTAACATCAACTTTAATTAATATGAAGAATTATTATCAAACAATATGGAGATATTTCTTACTTTGGCAGGTGACTTGAGCGAGCAGTATTGTAGCCAGGCACAGCAGAAGGGTTACAGAAGCAGACCTCATCTTCTCTTGTGAGTCTGATGCGTATTATCTCGGCTCACCACAAACTTGCACTTTTATGAACACTCACAGAGGGGAAAATGAGCATCAGAACTTCCTCCCACAAAGATGTCACCTGTCCGCTTGGAAACAAAAGACCCCCCTCATCACCTCACGGCCGACCACTGTGTACAGAAACATTCACAGCTTTCTAAAATTCAGCGGTTTACATGACCATGAGAGAGAGCATGGACACCGCTAATGCAGGTGTGTCGTAGGAAAGTACCAAGATGTTCACATAATGAATAATAAAATAAATAATGAATGAACTTTGCAAATGATATATTGACTGACTATTACATCAGCTACTACAGTGTTTAATTAGTCTACAGTCTGTTTCACTTTCACTGAATGGTTATGCTTCTGGTAATATATAATATATAATTATAACAAATTGTTAAATTAAAAGTAATTTTATATATTAAAATTTTAGCTTATAATATATATGTACATATATTACATATTAATTGCAAGCTAATATTTTACATACATTTCTAACAAACAAAAAAATGTAAATGACATTGTAGACATTGTGAAATTGCTCTTCATGAGTTCTTTCTAACTTGGTAATATTGAGAGTTAGTGTTGGTTTCCTGTAGTCTGCTGGTGTGGTTAGTGTTTAGAGGGGGCTGCTGTGACAAAGTTTCTGTGGCCATTCACCGAACTCGGGGGGAAATACGCATTAAGCATACATACAGCCTTTTTCCAAGTACAAAGGACCCAATTTCTAATAATCAAACCCATTAAGTCATAGGTGAGTGTTTCATCTGGAAATAATCAATGTGATGTTGAATGTTCCTCATAAAAATAAAAAAACAGAAAGACTTTTTAAACTCTTTTAAATTCAAATTTTATTTATATTGAAAAAATATATATTTTCCAGTGACCAAATAATAGAAATTGGAGTGTTTAGGTTTGAAGGCCTTAATATTGTCAAGAGATATCAGATTTAATATTGGGCAGCACTTTATTTTACAGTGTCCTTGTTACACTTATATATATATATATATATATATACTTAGGAATAACAGTAAATTATGCATAATTATAAGAAACTAACCTAATCCTAAGCCTAAAGTAAGTACATGGTTGTAAGTAATGTTAATTACATTGTAACAAGGATACATTTAAAATAAAGTGTAACCAAATACTGTACAAAGCTGGTGAAAATAATGAGCGAGCATCTTTTGACGTGCATCTACAGATGTGTCTGACAGACTAGGGAAAGTCATTGTGGTGTACTGCAACATCATGTGACCTTTAGCAAAGATTGGATGAGGCTTGGTAGGGACTGCAAGTGGCCCACAAAACTTTTCCTTCCTCACAAAACTTTCATAAGACACATTCATCTGTACAGCAACGACAATAAACAAATAAGCACAGATGCAGCATTTTGCAAACCTTTGAAACAAAAAGTGGCACGCTATCTCTGAATGCAAGCATATGCGATTTCCGTTGGGCTAGATTGATTGATTGACTGACTGATAGGTCAGCCTTTTCTTATACCTGACAGGAAATTTCTTTGCAGCAACACCAAGAATGGACCAGACAATATGCACTTTGACAAGCAATATAAAAGACACAATATGCAAAAGAGCAATCTACAGATTGTGGGGTAGGGGGAAAGTGGGGTGAGTTGTGCCAGTTTTTACTCAAAGTGACTTTAAAGTGAGGTCATGACAGTAATGCCTTCAACTTAAGAATGTACATATATTTCAGGATGTGGTGCATCCCTGAGAACAACAACTTTGGATCTGAAATAAATTGTTTCAGAAATATAGCTTTTGGGGAAAAAGTGGTCTTGTGGCACAACTTGCCCCTGGTGCGGGGTAAGTTGTGCCTTTGGGGAGAATACGTTGGGGTAAATTGTGCCAGTGATTTCTGAAGTAAAACAGAACATTTTAATGTTATGAACTGTAATGCTATATGAAAGCAAGACAAACTCAATACAAAATTACTTATTTAAGGTTTATTTAGATATTGTCACCCTATAAAACTGTTGGAATAAGTAATATTTTGTAGTTTTGGGGAAAACACAAAAAACTTAAATACACAATATTTTATATTTGTGAATCATTTCAGGCAAAAAGGCTTTGGCAATAGATGCCTGTTGACATACATAGAACGCTGTCTGTCAATTATGTAACATAAGAATAAAGTAACTAGGCTAATTTCTAAACATCCTATTGTGACTTAAGCCACTTAAAAACTGAATGAAACTTCTCTTTAATAAAACAGTGCAAACTCAAAAATGAAATCAGTGTTAGCTAAATTAAACAAATGGCAGGTAAATCAAACACTGATGAGGCATGCCCATCTCCTCACTTCTCCAGATTATCCCCTGTGGGTATGTAGGTCTAGGTGGTCTGGATCTGGCCTACTACTTAACATCCCACTTGTCAATGCTGCAGGGGAATATAAACTTCTGCTCCCTTCTGGCTGTACCAACAAGTTTTTGTGGTGTGGGTAGTTTCTTGAGCACATCACCTCTAGGGATGACTGGCACAATTTAATCCAGGCCCTTTGGCACAAATCACCCCAGACCCACAAGTTTGAAAAACTAGCATGATCCAGATGTTAAGAGCTAACATCATGCCAACTGTATAGACTCATTGTGTAGCCTGCTAAAGCACTAAAACATGTGTGAAATGTTTTCAAACTTATCTATAATTGTTCAGACACTACAATCAAAAAACCTTGATCATAGAAATTTTACTTTGAAAGGAAAAAAACAGGTTTTTGAGCTAAAATCTGTTTACGTCTCATGCCATGTGTCTTTCTTCTTTGGAGGATGAGTAAAATGGATGGCTTTTCAAAATGATGTGGTCACATGACCAATTTCTTCTATGGTTTTCCAGAAACAAGGGGTGGAACTACTTCCCCCCCTGGCACAAATCACCCCACTCTCCCCCTAACATTTAAGGGCACATAAAGCCGTGAAAACGAATGGATTCTACAGTAGAAGAGGTTTCATTGTAGAGTGATTCTATAATTAGGGGTACATGTCATGTCCATGGACTCTATTATCAATTTTACTAATTATTCATTAACTTTTCACTTCAAACAATGATCACTTTTATATCAGGGGACATTTCTAATTAATTTAATACAAAAAATCCAACAAATATCCATCTTTTATTTTGCAAAAATGGCTTATTCTATACTCGAAGTTGCTGTCCAATTTGGTAAATGTGAGGTTTTGCTCTTCAGATTAGCTCTAAAATAAATTTTTCTGCATATATTTCTTATAATTATTTATGCAAAATTATCATTAAATTATGAGAAACGTGTTTCATTAGAGCTTAAGCTTGCCAAATAATTAATTTAGCATATTAAGGGGATATATTATTCAACCACCTAGTTTATTTATCAAAAAAGAATACAAATTTTCTCACTTCTTGGCTGACCTGAAATGTACCCCTTAATATAGAATGACTCTGTATATAACTGGAAACAGCCAGACATATTTTTTAAAACCTAAATCTTGATGCCTGAGCTATAAATGTCATGTGACTAATCACCATGGAGCCACGGGAAAATGACGCCATGACCACAGTGACACCACAAAAGCACATACACTGTAACATAATGTCATTATTGCAGTTTATGTTGCTTGAAAATTATATTATTTCATCAGAATACATTGCTATTTTTACCTGAATAATGGTGTAGTTACGACATCCACCAGCAGAGGGGATTGTTGATGGAACAGGAACTGTTGGTCTGGGCCATAATTCACAAGTGAATAATCAAACAGAGAAATGTTAACAGCCATTAAATTGAAAATGCACAGATGAGAGTTAAAATATGGTTATTTAAACCTGTTTGGTGTGTATAACCAGTTAAAACTCTTGTTTTCAAATCAAACAGGTAGAGTTAAATCAAGGAACATTGTGTTTGTCTTGCTAAGATGAAATAAGTTCTGTAAAATGTGATGAACATGAGCCTTCACACCTATATTTGCCAGTATGCAGACAGCAACAGGTGTGTTGTCAGTGGTCTGAGTTGTTGCTTTTCAAGGAGATGAATAATGTGCAATACAAAGAAGAATATAAAGTGTGAAAATGCAATAGAACTGATATTTACCTAAGAACCCTGCTGGGAAAAAACAAACAAACAGCTAAAACTAGCCTAAGTTGGTTGGCTGGTTTTAGCTGGTCATCCAGCCTGCTCTAGACTGGTCATAGCTGGTCAGCAGGCTGGCTTTAGAGGGGGTTTGGCCACTTCCTTAGCTGATCAGGCTGGGAGACCAGCTGGAACAACCATCTTAAACCAGCCAAGACCAGCCAACCACCTTAGGTCGGTTTTAGCTTAGTTTTTTTTTTTTTTTAGCAGGGAAAAAAGAGAGGAAATGCATTATAAAATGGGTTTTCAGCATTCAAGCAGACATGAGCACGCAGCAGATGGCAGCATGTAACAAAAAAAGAAAAAAGAACGAAAAAGGAAACAAAGTCCATCACTAGGGGGCGCTACTGGCATTCAAAAATGTGTATCTTATAACACAAATGATAAGCCTTGTACCTTAAAATGTTACTATGAAAATGAAACACTATTTTCTTGTTTCAATAAAGAAAACCACTCTTCATTGAGAATAAATGTTCACATAAACAGCATCAATATATAATACTAGTCATTTTAAAATGTTTTGACTTCACTTGAGATAGAAAGAAATGTGTTATACCTATGTTTTGTATTATTCTGGGCAGCACCCTTAACATATTTTATCATGGTAACCATAGCTTCCGTCCACACACCAACAGGAGTAACGCTTTACAAAAGTATGCATTACAGTAATGGATTACTTTTTGCTGTAACTCAGTAGTGTAAGGCATTACTAATCAATTTTCAGTAATATATTACTCAGTCAGTACATGTTCAGTAATGCTTACGTTACAACACACTTTTAGCCCCAAATTTTTTCATTTTTTTTATTTAATTTAAAGACGGGCTCGGGTCGGTAATTCTGATAAGCTGTCGGGCCATGGCCGGGCTAGGGCCTAATTTTGAGGCCCATGCAGGGCTCTAGTACATTTTGTCATTTTAGAACGTTAAGCTCTACTTCTGTAGTTATTTTGGTGAATAATACAGGAGTCATGTAACGCATTACAATTCTGAGACAGTAATATTGTAAGGTAAGGAATTACTTTTAAATAACAGTGCAACCCAGTCTCACGGCAGTTCGTGATATAGTCATGAAATTTAATCTATTGATTCATGTTCATGGACACGAATTTCCCTCTTTTTTCGTGTCACTCAGCACGACTTTCCATCTAATGTATTTCAATTGGAAATATTTTTCGTGCCCTCCACCACGTTTTTCTTTTTGCCACTGGGTACCACAGACGCTGTATATTTTTTCTGATTTGTTATTCTTATATATATATATATATATATATATATATTCAAACACTATTACTCAACATTTAATCAGGAGATTTTATCTTTCTTTTTATTGCTTTATATTCTGTAAGCTACTCCCTTGCGGTCACTTATACTGTAACGTTAACGTTACATTTATATACAAATATACAAGACTGCATTAATTAGAGACACACACATTTATTGCATTAGGCTATAGAAGTGATAAAATATATTTTCAGCCTTATTCTCTAAAAAAAATAAAAAAATAAATAAAAAAGGAAACAGCCAACATTTCTAGGGTGCAGGCTGAGCAAGTGAAAGGAGCACCACAGCAGAGCTGGTCTTCCTCAAATGAAGCATATGAGAACTCTACGAAGCTGCGCTGTAGTGTATCGCCGTTGATTTGTCCAGACTGGAAGATATATAGAATGAAATAGTATATGTAACAATGTCTGATAATGGAAATAATTTTTTTTATGTGGTAATAACAATTACACTTACTCTTCCTCCAATCTTAGTGCGATGCTCCAGCAGCTTTGCAAAGGCTTGTCTGGAGAATCCTGGAGAGATGACATTGAGTTCCTGAAAGGAGCTCAGGAGGTCCAGTGTATAAAGTGTGTAACTGGTGACAGAGGCTGGCCAATATCCAGGTCAGGTCCTTCAGGTCAGGGGTCCACTGTTGCTGGCACGTTTGACATACATATAGTGGCTGATGCAAGTCAAAACGCCCTTTGAATGGAAAAGTACATTTAAAAATTAATTTGAAAACAGTTAGGTTATTCTGCACATTGTGAATGGTTGAGAGACACTGCACAAGTTCCTATAATCCCAAACCTGTCTTCTTGAGCAGTATCACACATTGTTTACATTTGTCTAAATCATCAAATTACGAACAGCCGTGTTGACTGGATTCATGCTGGAATGACGCAAAGGATGTCACTGCTTTGCAACAGCTAACTTTTTTTTTTGCGGAGGACAAAAATAAAAGATGTCTGTCTTTGTTTCGGCTAGTGACAATACCATGCGCTATACCATAGATTTTGACACGACTGCAATTGTAAGCACAATGCCACAGCACACTAGTATGAAAATCATCAAATCTACAATAGAAATCTAAATAGTGAATTGTTCTTACCATTGATGGTAATTAAAATCACTGATTTTCCCAGTAATATGGTGAAGTTTGTGCCTTCACAGGAGCAGTCTGGCGCCTTCACTGTTGGCAAAATGCAAGCTGGCAAAAAGAAAGAAAACCACTAATTTAGATGATCTGTAACTGGCTGCAGACACTCATGAACAGCAAAATGAGGGCTTTTGTGAGAACATAGCTTGCTCATGGATGCAATATCCATCTTGCCCTCTAATGACGCATGAGGGTGGAGGAATGGCTTTAAAAAACCCATGAATCACACATTCCCTGTTGTGGAGAGGCTGTTTTTTGTGATGCAATACGTCACAGTACCCACAGAACCACTCCTCGGGAAGACACTCTCTGCACCTAGGGAGAAAATAAAAAAAAAATATTATAATATATTATTTCAAGTGAATAACTCATATAAAAGTATAACACACTCAATTTAAGCTATTCCCAATTTAGTTAGACACTAGGTTTGATTTTATTGTATTGGACTGAATAGTGGTTCAGTGTTTAGCACCGTCACCTTACAGCAAGAAGGTCCTAGATTTACATTTCTCATAAATGTGGTTTTTGTACCCCAATACACATGCACCTTAGCCTATAAAGCAGGGCACTAAACATTAATTCTCAGCAAGCCTACCCTGGGTAATTCAAATTTAATATTCATGAAAACCAATCTAATAACAGCAGGCTCATGGCAAAGCCAACACAATGTTGTTCAGTTTACCAAAAACTGAACAATTTATTAAATCAGACATATTTCTGTTAAGTACTTGGTAATGTCTTCTACTATGGTGCCACTGAAAGGTTTATGTATTTATGGTTTATGACATATGTATGTCTTTTTAGATATTGGAATATTTTAAACTTTCAACAATCAATTACAGTGTTCTAATTAGATTTGGTCCAACATTTACATAGTAAATTCCTACAAATGTAAAATAATTCAGATATAACCTGTAGCTGAAGCTTGGCGTCGCCCTCCTTGCCTCCCCCTCGGCTTGCCATCATGGTCTCAGCAATGCCATGTCCTAAAAACTCCCTTTTAGAGGTCTGTGGAGGGTCTCCTACAGAGCGTGCACGTTTCCTCTCCACAGCTGCTGTCTATGTGTTGGAGTGAAGAGCTCACACAATAATGCATCAGAGTGCAGTGTTTTAATTATGTTTCTATTAACGTTAATCGTGATGATGGCCAAGAGGTAAATAAAGGCTTTTTAACTTTTTTTTGGACTGGAAGATGTCACGGAACGGCGAGGGAAGCGCAGTGAAAAGACGAGGTCAGGCTCCAAATGCAGGTAAGGCGCTCTTTAGTTTCAGAACAAAAAGGCCAACACGGCACAAAAAACAAAGCAGTAACGGACTGGGATACGAGACGGCAACACAGAGCGTGTATCCCAGACCAGAGCAAACACTAGAAACAAAATACCTTTACCAAGCATATACACAAAATCACAATTAATGCAACCAGGCAGAGTGGTGGGAGAGGGGAGACTATATAGTCTGTGGCAATGGGGAACAGCTGCGGGTGTAATGAGTGTAATAGTTGAATAGGCTGAGGATCATGGGTAATGCTGACAGAAATGCCAAATGTAATCTTTTCCCCCAATTTTTTTTTTTTTTTTTAGAGAATAAGGCAGAAAATATATTTTATAATTTCTATACTGCAATAAATGTGTGTGTCTCTAACTAACGCAGTCTTGTATATTTGTATATAAATGTAACGTTAATGTTATAGTACAAGGGAGTAGCTTACAGAATATAAAGCAATAAAAAGAAGGATAAAATCTCCTGATTAAATGTTGAGTAATAGTGCTTGAAATATATATATATATATATATATATATATATATATATAAAAGAATAACAAATCAGAAAAAATATACAGCGTCTGTGGTACCCAGTGGCAAAAAGAAAAACGTGGTGGAGGGCACGAAAGATATTTCCAATTGAAATACATTAGATGGAAGTGACACAAAAAAAGAGGGAAATTCATGTCCATGAACACGAAACTTGCACAACATGCACACCATAGGTATAAAAGTGTGATAGGCTACTTCTGTGTATTATCCACCAGTTACACAAAAAAATTAAAAATAAAATACAATACAATAAATAAATAAATGTGCGCTGGGGTATGCATTGTATGGGTCAAAATGGTCCATTTTTCTTGTATGCCAAAATTCATTAGGATATTAAGTAAAGATCATGTTCCATCAAGATATTTAGTAAATGCCCTTCCGTAAATATATCAAAGCTTAATTTTTGATCAGTAACATGCAGTGCTTGAAGTGGAAAAAAGAAGTGCTGGTACCCCCCCACCCCCCATTTATTTATTTGTTTATTTATATTAAATAAATTAGTACTTTTTAATAATTCACAATGTATGTATAGTTTCACAATCAGTCAATCAATAATTAAATAAAAGTTTTCAATACAAATTAGCACAAGTCAAGCTGCAATACCAAATAAGACCACAGGGAGACGCCAAAGACCACTAAATCGCCTGCCTTTAATATACGGGTCCATTCAGAATCACCGCATAATCAGCGTTCATTATAAAACACTCTTGCTTTTAAGCCAAATACACAACCAAAACTGCTTCTTGATACTGTGAGTTGTCATGATCAAAAACTGCAAACAGTCACTGATGCTCAAGACAATGTATTAAGATTTTTCAGCGGGCAGAACAGGACTGCACAGGACAAACATGGGACTCATAAAAACAGTCTGGATCATCAGGTAATGAAAATCAAGTCACCTTTTAAAGTGCTTAATTTGTGTAAATGCATATATGGACTGTATGTAAACACCTGTTATGTGAAAAAGTTTATACAGGGCAGTACTAAATTAAAAAAGAACAACGTGCAATTTAAAATATCTTTTTTCTTTTCTTTTTTCCCTTCTTTTTTAGGCTATTAATATATTGCAGATTCTGCAAGGTGTATGTAAACTTATGACTTAAACATTTAAAAATATGTGGAGCGTGTGTCGCGAATAAAGTGAAAATGAAATGAAAAGTGTCTATTGCGGCCTTAAATTTAGATCTGCAAATAGTGCATCATATTTCTTTTTACGAGTTTTTACAGAATTTTGCCTTATAACTAATCACATAAGATGCTCTTGATTGCTCTTGAACTCAATGGCCAGTCATGCAAGCGTTCAGATGAGTCATGCCGAAGCTGCTGTTTTGATCAGTGCCTGCGCTCGCTGACTGAATTCTGCACTCTGGTGAATTCTCTCATCAGAAACTACAAAATGCAGATGTACACGCCATGTAAATAAGAGATTCATTCATCATACACAGCATCAATGATATAACTGGAGCTTTTTTTTTTTAGAGTGCTTACACGTGCTAGACTGAAGTCAGTGATAATGTTCTTTGATAATGTAAATGTTCTTTGCTCATTGTATTTGTTTGTTGTTTGAATAACTGGACATGCGGAGTTATAATTATAATCGAAATCTAAAATTAGAGCAGGGCCGTAGCTACGGTTTGCGGGGCCCTGGTTCAGGTTGTACCAGTGGGGCCCTGTTTGAAATTGTTTAATTTGTATGTTTGTTCTATTTATTTATTTGTGCTATTTACACAATGTTTACGTTTTTTCAGGTACAGAAACCGAATAATCAAATGTAAAATAGCATATTTATATCTGGTGTCTGAATAATTTTTGGTTTGACTGTGGATTCATTACCGTATTGACCCGAATATAAGACGACCCCCCTTTTTCCAGATGTACCTTTTGGAAAACCAAATCTCTTTTCTTTTTTCTCTCTCTCTCCTTTTCTGTAAAACACATTTTTTTCTTAAATTATTTTCATATTGCATATTTTGCCTATTTTAATTTTTGTTTTGAAAGTATGGTAAATAATGGTAAAATGTACCAACAATGACATTTAAAAATATTAAATCTGGGCTATCCATCTCATAGTAGCCTACCAAAATTTTATCAACAGTAGAAGTGAAATCTTATTGTAGTCTTCAAATCTGGGTAGCCTACTGTCTTATGTTTTAAAATCACTTACAGAGGAAGCTTTTCCCATCAGGCTAACATGACAGTCACGACTCATGCCGCTGTAAGGATTTTCTATTGTTTTAACTCGCGATCTTTACAACACATTACATATTTCATCATGGCACACTCGTTTTTATGCGTTTTTGGCACCACCTATTGTTGCGGGTGTATTGACATGTCAGAGTCTAGACCCTGAATAAAAAAAAAAAACTACCGCGTTTTTTCAGATATATTTCCAAGAAAAAAACATCGTCTTATATTCGGGTGAATACGGTATTGTTAAAACTACAAGGTAATTCAGTCAGAAGCAGTGAGTGATTTTCTGTCTTTCATTTTCTTGGATTAACATTAAGGAAACCGACAGCAGCTAAATTAGGCGCCGTCACTTTAAGAGACAATGCATCCAATATAATGATGCACATCCATTTCTTTCTCAACTGTTTACTTTCACTTAAGACATAACTGACAGGTATTTTGACATAATGTTGTATGTATTTTTCGGTACAAGAGTACAATGTATTTTTCGGTGCAAGAAGAGGCCAAGCGTTTGAGACGCGTCTCTGCGTGCGCCCTGTGCGCACAGAACACGGCGTGCTGAATTGGGCTCTTTCACATCCTTTTTCTTTTTGCAAGTTTAAACTGCGATTTGTATTTGTTGGTTCAGGCGCAGGAGGACGCGAAGTATAGCTTGGTTCGGTCTTGCTGTCTGTGAGACGCGGCTCTCTGTGTGCGCACTGAACGTGGCGCGCGAGTACTCAGTTGAGTTTTTCCGCGTCTTGTGTTTGAATGCTTTAAACTCTTTTGAATGTTTAAATTGGCAAGGCTTCAAACACATGATGCAGATGATAAGATTTCGTGACGACGTGCACCAGTGGCCCGTCTACTGTCCTGAGAGTCTTTTTAGGTTGGCCTCAGCCAGTCAATTGTGATCGCCGGGGGCCCCCCTCAGCCGTGGGCCCCCATTATGGTCACCTTTCACCCCACTAGCGACGCCCTGAATTAGAGTCTAAGTATAAATCTAATAAGAATCTAAAATTACGGTAATATGGCTTGAACATTTCACATGTAATTCTGTCAGTGTGGGGGAGCTGAAGAAAAATACAACTGTGCTATATCTCTGGTCATTTTAATATGTAACTAATTTAATGTTTAGATTTTTTTTAAGTATCCATTGGATGATCAAGGGGCACAAGAATAATCTGGAGGGGCAGATTATTCTAGCCCCCCTGGGTAGTGTGATTTACATAGTTTGTATATAATTTCTAATCATATATGGGATCATATAGCCTAATCACCCAGACCCTGACAATTTTACTCTGAGTACCGGCAACATGTCAGATGCCAGTACGCACAAAAAAAAGGGGGGGGGGGCAGTTGCAACATGGCTTATTTCAGGAATGAGCTACAGCAGGGGTCACCAACCTTTTTGTGAGTGAGGGCTACCTGAAGGGATAAAATGGTCTCAAGGGCTACTTGTTTAATATACTCCAAATAAATAAATATCATTTTATTTATCATTGTCACATATACATATATACATGACATTACTGTTTTCTCACAATCATTTTCAATGTTTTTATCAATCCAGGAAAATATTTATCCTGATGACTGTGAAAATGATATCACAATCATTTTTTTCCATGTAATACAATATTAATCATGATATTAATTTACCATTAATGGGGAAGGAAATGCTTTCCACATTTGTTAGACCTTGACAATGAAGGTAAACATAACTTTGTTCACAATTAAATTCCACAGAGGACCTACTTTTTAATTTAGTAATACCCCAGTAAATACATTTCATTTTTCCCTAAATTATGTGTTTTCCTTTTGATTTTTTATGGATTCTGTGTTTTATGATTCAGTACAAAAAAAAAAAGCATTTTCATTTTATCAGATAAGATGCTGCACAACGGAACTGTATAAATGAATAATAATAAAAAAATAACTTGGTTGTATGATATTCCTTAAAATTATATTATTAATATTATTATTATTATTATTATTATTACTTACATTTTAGTATACAGTAGTAATATAATCGGTCAAAATATATTACAAAAGTCAAATATATATATAATATATAATCTATACAAAAGTTGGGTTTTTATTTTGGCGGATTGTCGTGAAGGTCTTTCAGTTTTAGTTTCAGCATGTATTTGACGGTAGTTTTTCTCAAATGAAACTGCATGAAGCTGGTGAAGTGATTCTCAGAGCAGCTCTGGAGATGAAGTGTGTTCATGTCCTCATATATTGAGACACAAATGCTGAAAACACCGCGAGTCATGTGTGTTTGAGTTTGTGTATCAGATGAAACTACACACATTCACACAGAAACACACAGAACAGACTTATTAGTGACATGCACTGACTGGCTGCTGAAGCATTCATTTATGGTGTGTGATATGATGTTACATTAATCCATATTGAGTAAAAATGTCCAGCTTATCATCATTATTAACATAATTTTTATCATAATCTCGATATGATATCGTTTATCGCCCGGCGCTAATTCAGGCAGGCGGGCGACTCAGAGACTCCATGCGGGCTACCAGGTGCTCGCGGGCACCACGTTGGTGACCCCTGAGCTACAGTAATGATATGCACATGCTAAATCAGCCCCCCATCCTTCCTGGATGAAATTAGGCACATGTGACCATTCCTTTTATACCAAAAATAATTTTCATTGTAAAAAAGTATTTTTTTAATCATCAGATGTATTTTAATTTTTTTTCAGTTTGCATGAAGCATTGTAAGAACATATGATTTATATCTGCGTTTTCTTAGCTTCTAATAGGCATAGCTAGCATGTGTCAAAGATATTGTGTCACGCTATTATACCAAGTTTTATCAGGCCATCAAAGGTAGGGACAGTTGCAACATGTTGTTGCAACAGTCCCAACATGCTGTCCCTTACCACAACATTGATACACTTGGTTAACTGCTAGTTGGTCAAACTAGTTCTTAAGACAGTGACTAAGTGCATGCAACTGGCCTTAGTTCAGTAACCTTTCACAGATGTTAACATAAGTAGGCTATTATTAAATTTTAGTGTCTTGATTCTGATTAAATTAATATTTTGTAGTTCAAATGTATTGTAATATTTAACCAAGACAAGGTTGTTATGTGTTACTTGAATTTGTTTTTTTTCCATTTACTATTCTTTGTTTTTATAGAGCAATTTAACTTATTAAAGACCATGTCTATGCACAATTAAAATAAAGAAACTGCAAAATGATATTTAAGGTTTTAATTACACTTTAATGAAAGTTGCAACTGGCCCTGTGGACTGTTGCAACCGTCCCCTGTTGTGGGGTCAGTTGCAACATTTGACTTTGTCTATTCAAGTATAAATTGTGTGTATATAATCATATGTGCACGTGTTAAAGCAATGTGGGTGAGTAGCCGACTGATGTTGCTTTATTGTATTAAAATTCTGGCTTTCTAATGCAAACAGTCTCTGAAAAACTAAAGGAAATGCAAAAAGTGTAGCAACCGTCCCCACTCTCCACTACTCTAAAGACTAAAACATAGAAGTGTGGTACTGTGTACCGGTGCGTACCGGCCCACTTCAAGCACTGGCAATATGCATTGCTAAGAACTTCATTTAGACAACTTTAAAGGTGATTTTCTCAATATTTAGATTTTTTGCACCCTCAGATTCCAGATTTTCAAATAGTTGTATCTCAGACAAATATTGCCCTATCATAACAATACATCAACGGAAAGCTTAATTATTCAGCTTTCAGATGATGTAGAAATCTCAGTTTTGAAAAATTGACACTTATGACTAGTTTTGTAGTCCAGGGTCACAAATAAATACACAAATAAAATGACAGAAAAATTCTAAAAGTGTATAGTGTTGAAGAACATTTACAATTTACTGTAGTAACATAACTCTTTTGGTGGAAACTGTGGTTACCATGGTAAATGTTTGTAAATCAAATAATAACTCAGATAAAGTCCATTTTACTCCCACACAACAGGTGATGGTGTTGTATATTGATTAGTCATTAGTCTGGTGATTGTTCTCACACAGTTGTCACAAGGGCACTGTCTCAGTCATTATAAGGTTTTAACTCAAATGCCTAGTGTGTTTCTCTATCAGCGTATTTTATATCAAAGTTTAGGAAAGCTATAGTTTTAGCTTCCACCAAAGGAACTTTGTTCAGTTGAATAAAAATATGTATCTAACAGTACATGACAACTCAGTAACCAATACGCTTATCTTTATAAACAAGTAAGACTCTCCAAAAAACATATTTCAACTTAAAACTATAGTAGACTATAGTATTTCACAAGAAAAGTATATGATGCAGTCTGCAAATTCAAACTTTTCATGTCTGAATATTTCATATATGAACCACAGTGTTCATCTGTGGTTTGACTAAGTGCTAACCGCTAATAAACAAACAGTTTTGCTAAGATGGCACTGCATAGAAAGGCTAAGGCTACAAGCCAGAGATTTTAAGTTAAACACAAGCATTGTCTAAATTAAATCAAAGAACACATAGTATAAATGTTTACAATGTTATACTAGTAATAATATGCCATAATAATAATATTTAATAATTCTGGATGTACTTTAACAAGTAGTTTATTTATTAGTTTAAGTTTGCTTCTGACTAGTACATTTACTGACACACGGCTGTAGACTTTGTTTCCATTTTGCAAAACACGCATATTTAGAAATACATGAGGTTAAATGTTGTGTGGGTCACCATGATAGTGCACATACCGTACGTACAGAGTGTTATTAATATCTGTCTCATTGACTCAGTCGTAAGCAACATGGGATGATTTCATCTTGACTATAGCAACTTCCTGAGCTGTGGTTTCTTGTCTCGCTTTGCAATCTTTGCATGCATCACCTACACTAACACTTGAGCTTTCCTTAGAAACACTGCGACGCAAATCAACCCAAGGGTCACACTTCAGACTTTGTTTCATTTTTCATGAGTTTGAACATTTAAAGCCCCTTTTTAAAAAATCCACGTGACAGTATCTAGACATGGGAGTAAAGGGTGGAGAATATTTCAAGATAACTGTCTGTCCTGCCCCCAGGACTTGAATGTGGTGACATCCAGGAAGCAGGTTGACAAGATAACCAATGACCCCTACAATACCCCTCTTATTGCATCATATAGCTCCTAAAATAATCCTTGTGTGGAAAAACAAAATTAATACAAGCCTTACAAAGGTAAATTATAATAACAATGTCAGCACTGAAACTGACCATTTTTTTTTTAAATAGATATAAATAAATAAATGAATAAATATGAGGCAGCATCAAAATGTTTTTTTATAGAATTTTGATTTGAGATGCACCAATATTAAAATTCTGGCCGATATTATAATTATTCATGTTATGTTTTAATGTTTACCAATAAATGACCAAAATTCTACACAATTATTTCTAAATAAAACAAAAAATTTAATGTAAAAGATACAAATGAGTTTAGGTGCCACTACATATAATGTACAGTATGAAAAATCGATATTCACTTTGAGATTTGCTAAAGATTACATTTATATTTGCACATACACATCTACATTATTAGTATTTTTGTAAAACTTTAGATTAGGGACTACTCTAGTTTACTTTTAACTAGTTGCTAGCATACTGTTTTTATACTTAACTTTATTTATTTACCCTTATTTTTATACTTAACTTTATACTCTCTCTCTCACACACACACACACACAATTTAATAATGAATAAATGGATTTGCAAAAAAACTAAATGTGTGAGTTCGTAAAAAGTGTGTGATGGAAATGTGGGAGGATGAACTGTATTTCAATGCTTTTGTAAGAGAACACAATACTAATAATTGTAAAAGTTGTTTAACATCTAATAAAAGAAAATGTAATATCAGATGGCACCAATATATATCACACATTCCATGCCTACAGTAATTCTTGATTTGATATTAATATTCATACTCCTTTTTATGAATCCGATTATATTGCTAAAGTGGTCTGCTATATTGTATTGTATACCGAGTATTGTATATTTTGTACTTGCTATTTATATATTTTAATGTCATCTATCATAAATGTATACTGTGTATTGAGATATATATCATGAGCACATGGTATGGCATGTTTGCTGTGTCACAACCCAGCAAATTCTTTGTAAGTGCAACTTTATAAACCAACAAATGTGATTCTAAATTATTTGTTTGTTTGTTTGTTTTCAATAGTTAGTTTGAGAATGAGACTGAGCAGACAGAACTTTTAATTTCCATGACCATTAACCACAATTTCCTCAATCTCCTCTGTGTTGGTAAAGTAGCACAAGAAAGAAAATGCATGTTGGCACTGTGGCTAATTCATAAACCACACAAAGACAACAGGGGGAAAAACAGCCTCTCACGTTTCAAAACTGGTTGAAGCTGTGATGTTACCAAAAAGATGCAGAGGAAAGCTCTAAAGACAGACTCTTAAAACCACCCATGACTCTGCTGTCATGTGACTGTGGGGATTTCCTGTCCTGGGTGTGACTAAAGCCTCAAACTCACTTGGACTATAACTGTCCACCACACATAAAAATAACTCCTCTTGGCTGGAATGTATTCCATCTAATGCTAATTTTGTACATGGTATATTCCCTTGTTACAAATATATAAAAGAGAAGAGGATGTGAGAAGTGACATTCACAGACCAGCCTTTATGGTCAAGACCAAATAAGGCAATGATGCGTACTGAAGACCGGGGCTAGTTGTCACATGGAAAGTCGTCACAAAGACTTTTTCTCAGTAACTGTAAGGTTTAGAGTCACACGTCCATTACACAATTTGAAATGAATTTTCAATTACACAAAAATAAAATAAATTAAAAGCATTTTGAATGTCAGTGTACACTACAATATTCTTCAATACTTCAATATTATTATTTCACGATTTACATTTAGAATTATTTAATCATGGTCACACTGTAAAATGTCTTGGTCAGTAATGGATCCTTGGCAGTGAATGGGTGCCGTCAGAATGAGAGCTCAAACAGCTTGATGGATTTGTTTCTTACAAACACACAGCTTTTTGCTTCATGATATTAATTGATGGACTGGAGTTTTATGGATTAGTTGTTTTTAATAAGCTGTTTGGACTTTCAATCTGATGGCACCCATTCACTGCAGAGGATCTACTGGTCAGCAAGTGATTTAATGCTAAATTTCTCCTAATCTGTTTTGATGAAGAAACAGACTCACAGGGCTTGGTGCTAATTATAATTATTGTGATATAATTTTCCTTGATAAAACGATAAGAGTTCGATAAATGTTTGATATATTGTTTAATTGCCAAAAGTGGAACAAACCAGTGCTACTCATTTGAACCGAAGACTATTTATCCACTTGGCTCCAAGTTCAAACTACAGTACCATGGATTTACTGTAGTAACACTAACTGCACCATGGTATTGTGGCAGAAATGTGGGATATTCATATTGAATTTAATACAGTAATATAATTAATATAGCCATGTATTAAATGTATTAAAGGAGTAATGGAATATAATTGCAGTATTTTTGTAATAAATCTATAGTTTTTGTGCATTTATATTACGTGCATGTATAGCATACAAATACCTAGAAACCATATAGTTACATTTTTACCATGGTATTGAGGTACTGTATGTGTGGTTTAACTGTAGTTATCATGATCTAAACATATGCTATTATGGAAGACCAATGGTTAATTTTAATAAAATTCAAACAGTCGGAATAATTAAATTAGAAAGGAAAGGAAAGGAAGTGTGGCCAAATAATTTGTGCTCTGTATTTCACCCATCCATGTGCACACACACACACAGCAGTGAGCTGTAAACACACACACACACACACAGCAGTGAGCTGTAAACACACACACACACACACACACACACACACCGTGAACACACCCGCAGCAGTATTAAGGGTGTGAAAAGAGCACTTGTCGTGTATCCCCCCCCCCAACCTACAATCCCTGTCGGTACTGAGACTCGAACCCACAACCTTTGGGTTACTAGTCCGACTTTACAGAAGCTACTGTTTTGAACATAAATTTACATCTGCGTCCTAACTCAAGCTACTACTGTCAACTCAAGGTACTGTCAAATGTGCATTTCTAAGAGACAACAAAAAAGTAATATTATTAATACTGCAGCCTGCCCTGCAAACTGTGCTGAAGATCAAAAGTGTGTCATCAAAGCCAGGCAACACAAAACTGTTTCATGATTTGAAACAATATCACTCATTAGAATATGCAGAAACTAAGAAATTATTTTTTTTCGATTAAGATGTCTATTTTGAAAAACGACTGGAAAAATATAAAGAATTCAAAAGCACGAAGTGTTTGTCATGTTCTGACAATAAAGAGTAGTTTTAAACCACAACTTTCAAACTACAGCTTTCACCTTCTGAGGTCTGAGGTGATTTTGGGGCCCTTGAGATGTTTTGACATGCCCTGATATTTGTGCTTATTTCAGCTACTTATAACATACTATTGACCAACATGTATTTTTTTTTGTATTCAGCACAAACTGTGCTACAATAATATGTGACCAAGATGGATGTACATGTTTGCATTTTTTAGAAAAAAAATATTATGCGTGGTTAGTAAGTTTTTGGGAAAAAAATGTAGCTGAAATAAGGCCATTTTGAGTAATCAGTCTTGTAGGCTATAATATGTACTTCACAATTATGTGAAAATCATTCTGCTTAATCATTCACAGAAAACAATATATTAATTTAAATTCATTTAAATCGATACAGCCGGCCCCAGAGGGTTAATCTTGAAACTTTTGAAAATTTTTATTGTGACCATATTTTTGGCCATATCGCTCAGCCCTAATCTTGAATACATTTTCAGCAAATTTTAATTTTTGGGTGAAAAACTGTTCCTTTTAAAGCGATAATTCACCACAGAAATAGCACTTTTTAATCACAGACTTCTAGTTCTGAGTGAACAAAATAAAAGTTATAAAACCCAAAAATATTATTAATTAAGATTCTGGTTTGCTAAAATAATGATTTGGTATATTACCCGTCACAAAAATCACTGGCCTAATGTCTGCCACATTTTTGCATGCAGCGCTTTTTTCCATTTGAACATTTTACACAAAGGAAACATGCTGTTGTTTTCACACAAGCTACTGTGCAGTTAAATTGCTATTGGTTTCACTTTTCACTCTTTCGCTTATATCATAACTGCATGAATTATTTAATTAAAATGTGTTATTTATTTAATGATTTAGTGTAATAATACACGTGTCGACAGTGCTGCTGATCTGTTGTGACACGGTTACTTAATTCTCAATGTTTTGTCCTGATTAACTCATTCTAGCAAAATTAAAGAACATTGACAGAGCATCATCATCAGACTAGCGTGACAAGATTATTATTCAGTCCTGTATTTTTGACCCCTTTCACGTGTCCAGATTTGACACTAGTGCAATGACAAATTTCACAGAAACCCTACACGACGATACTTTCCTGTTATCCTTGACTTGTCATATCAAATAATTACATAATTTAGCTAATATCTCTGTGAAGCAACAACTTAGATAACTGTAAATGTTCATTTTTTAGAAGTAACCTCAATAACTCTGTGTATGTCATGCTGCAGAGTGATTAATCATGGCGCAAGTTATTCCATTATGAACAGTGAACAAAGACAATACTTCCCTTTTTTTGAGGACATAAAAAGCAACAGCGGCCCAAGAGCAGCAAACGGTTTGTGGAATCTGATAGCACACAGGATCCCTCAGGAAACATGCACCTGTCCTCAGCATCTCAACAAATGATCTGCTTGTTTTCATTGGTTATATTCCTGTGTGCTTTTACATCAGGAGGTGAGTGTCCTTTGACTACTGCACTACCACACACAAATTGATATTTGCACTAAACACTTATGGAAAATTGTTCAGTTTATTTAGAACAAAAAATCTTTTTCTTATCATATTGGAAAAATTATGTTTTAAACCATAAACCTAATGAAATGATTTAGATTATGCTTAAAACAAGGGGAAAAGTATTGGCCAGTGGATTAAGAATACTCTGCTTAAGATATATTCTCTCAAAACAAGTCTTAACAGCTTATGCAATTTTGCTTTATTTGCAGTGTTACGCTTTGAGAGCTTTGTTCTCATCAACCTAAAATGGGAAAAACTTTTATTTATGGATGTTTTTCTGTCTGCTTGCAGAGATCTCTCATGACCCTAAAAGGCCAACTTGCTGCAAGGAGGAGATGCTCACGGATAAAGAGCCATTGATCAAAATCACAAATTGCTACATCCTTCCAGCAACAAGCAAATGTCTTGAAGCTGTAGTGTAAGTCAGTCCATTTAAAAAAATCATCTGCCTGTCAACTCTCTTCTTTGTCAAAGAGCATTTAATTTGTCAATATGTGCAATCTAAATGCATTTCACCCTTTCATCCTTACAGGTTCGTTGATAAAAATAACTGGTTGCACTGCATTGATCCCAAGGCTCCATGGCTCAGTAAAAGGAGAAATCGTCTAAGAAAGGTTAGAGTTTACAGATTATGATGAGAGTGTGTAAGGAGTAATGCAAAACAGTTGAACTGAATAAAATATGACAGCCTCTGCATGGTTTATACAAACACAATGTACAATGTACTGTATATTGATATATAAAAGGCTACTTCCTAACCTGTTTTTCTTCTGTTCTAATTCAACAGAATCATGTGATATGTAAAGATTATACTAAATCTGAAGATACAGACATGAAGACCAAACATCTGTGAACTTCAACCAGAACTTGGTCTTCACCAGCCACACCAGCAAGGCTTCTTTTCCATCTCTGTTGGCCAGACAAGCTACACTGTACTACACAATTCTGCTCTAAACTGTAAATACACATGGCTCTTCTATGCTGTAAAAATGTTGAACGTATTGCACAAAGGAAACAACCTGCGGTTCGCTTTCACACTTAGCTGCTGTGCAGTCTAAGTATGGTTATGCCTTTGTTTTTTCCTAGTTTTATTTATAATGTTTAATTTATAAATTATTTTCTTTTTAGAATTTAATGTATTATGCATTTGCTATAAGTACTGTTTTTTGTTTGTTTAATATATTTAATTTGTTTTTAATTTAACAGAGTATATATTTATTTTCCTATTATGACTTGTATAATATTATTTCTCTTTTTTCTCTAACTTATGACAAACATCAGTTAAAGTGCTTTAAGGTTATTGGATGCAATAACAAAGAGAAACTTTAATAAACACTTTACTAAATATTGGTCTTCTGGAATCATATTTTTCTAAAAATCAATTTAATAGAATATAACTAATGTAAGTTTATTTCTCCTGTGACTGTATTAACCTTTGATTAAAGGCCCGAGGCCTACAGGAATGAGGAGGAATGAGGTTAGCGACATCTTACAAAATGATTTGAAACCATCAGAACATCTAAGGAGGGTCTTTGTGGGTTTCACAAGTATATTCTCACACAGATTTAACCTAGAGGTCACAGTAGAGATGAGATGAACACACACACACAAACACACTCACACCCTATGACTGTCTGATGAAACAACGTCAGTCATATGTTCCGTTTCTCTATAACACGCTAATGATGGGAACTGTGCATCATCTTCCTCCAGACTAATAACAGTCAGACATGTCTAAGAATTTGCCTATGTAGGAAATGTTTAGTCTAATGCTGAGAACTCTCAGTCAAGTCGTGTCCATTAATTTCAGAAATTAATTAGTCAGAAATTAAGAAAATAATAATAAAAAAAGCAAAGAAGGCTGTGAAAATAAATATATTTAACCCTTTGGTCTTTAATTAAAAAATTTACAAAAAAATCTAACCTTTTTAAATACTTTTACACATTAAATACTTTTTTTTTCTCCAATTCATTGTGGGCACAATTATTGGCCCCTTTTTACGGAATCCTATTTGCAACCTCCATTTGCCAAGATAACTGCTCTGAGCCTTCTTCCATAATGCAAGATTAGTTTTTAGGAATTTCCTAACAAGATTTTGGAGACCATTCTTCCATACAGAATCTCTCCAGGTCCATGTTGGTGCCTCTATTCTTCTGTTCAAACTACTCATTTTCTGCATGGTTCAGGTCAGGGACTGGGATGGCCATGGCAGAACCTTCTTTTTGTGCTCACTGGCCCATTTTTGTGTTGATTTTGATGTTTGTTTTGGGTTAATTGTCCTGATGGAAGATCCAACCAATGCTTATTATAAGATTTCTTGCAGAGTCAGTCAGATTTAGATTTTTTTTAATCTGCTGGCATTTAACAACCTAGCTAAGACAGAACTGCTTGTGGTTTCAGCTAACCCATCGCTTCATCACAATCTCACCTTCCAGTTAGGCTCATCTACCATAACTCCTTCAAAAACAGCCAGAAACCTTGGAGTTGTGATTGATGATAAGCTGAATTTCTCAGACCACATTGCTAAAACTGCCCGGTCCTGCAGATTTGCATTATACAATATTAAGAAGATCAGGCCGTTTCTCTCGGAACATGCAACACAACTCCTTGTTCAGGCTCTTGTTCTGTCCAGACTTGACTATTGCAATGCTCTCTTGGCAGGTCTTCCAGCCAATTCTATTAAACCTCTACAATTAATCCAAAATGCCGCTGCAAGATTAATCTTTAATGAGCCGAAAAGATCACACGTCACGCCTCTGTTCATCAATTTGCACTGGCTACCAATAGCTGCTCGCATTAAATTCAAGGCATTAATGTTTGCCTACAGAACCACCACTGGCTCTGCACCCATTTACCTAAATTCATTAATTCAGACTTATATGCCCTCTAGACGCTTGCATTCTTCAAGTGAACGATGCATTATTGTACCATCCCAAAGACACACAAAAACACTTTCACAGACTTTTTCATTAACTGTTCCCATCAGGTGGAATGACCTGCCCAACTCAATCTGTGTAGCCCAAACCTTACCCATCTTCAAGAAACGGCTAAAAACTCATCTGTTCCATCTTTACTTGACCCTCTAACTCTAGTACTCTCTATTCTAATTTTATTTTATATATGTCTTTTTATTAAAAAATAAATAAATAAAAATTAATAATAATAATATTTATCTGTACTGCGTTAGGCTAACTGAGACTTGTAATAGCACTTGCATGTTATTGCTCTTTTGTTGGTTTTGATTGCTTCTTATGTCCTCATTTGTAAGTCGTTTTGGATAAAAGCGTCTGCTAAATGACTAAATAAATAAAATAAATAAATAATAAATAAATTTGACAGAATCTATGATACTATGTATCTGAAGATATCCAGGACCTCCAGCAGAAAAATACACACAACATTAATGAATCAGTAGTATATAACTGTGGGCATGGTGTACTTTTTTACCCTTGTGTATCCCTTTAAACCCTTCTTGTGTGGGCCTAAAACCTCTTTTTTTATTTTCATCTGACCATAGAAGCCAGTCCCATTTGAAGTTCTAGTCGTGTTGGACAACTGAATATACTGAAGTTTGTTTTTAGATGACAGCAGAGGATTTTCCCAAATAATGTGTGGTGATTTTGATGTGACGATTTTATTGATCGATTGACTGATTGACTGATTGATCGATTGACTGATTGGTCGGTCGGTCGGTCGGTCGATTGGTCGATTGATTGATTGATTGAGGCTTTTTAACTCAAAAACTCTAATCTCTGCAATTTTCCAGCTGTGATCGTTGGAGAGTCTTTAGCCACTCAAACTCTCCTCCTCACTGTGCATTAGGATTTCATAGACACACGTCCTCTTCCAGGCAGATTTGTAGCATCTTTAGTTCCTTGGAACTTCTTAAAGGGGTGGTTGACTGTTTTTTTTCTAGGATTGATTGTGTTTATGGGGTGCAGTCAAACATGTGTTCATGCTTAGTTTTTTTTTTTTTTTTTTTTTTTTTTAAACGCTTATTTAACGCTTATTTATGTGAAAAAAAATAGTTTTTCACATAATTTACCTTTACTCCACACCTCTCTGTCCCTTCTCTGAGAAACACCCTGATTATTTCCTGGTTTTATGAAGCCCCTCAGAAAACGTAAAGGGCTCTGATTGGTTAGCTGGTCCAGTGTTGTGATTCGCTAAACCGCCTCTACTGTCCCGCCCCTCAGCTCAGCGGCATGTGCTCCGATTGTATTGTAAACAATGGCGTCGTCTATATTGCTTGTCAATTTGAGCCCAACTGAGATGCAGAGGATATTAGTGAAGAGGATCTCGCAGAACCTGTGCAAGCACGGCTTTTAATGGTATGTTTGTTTGTTGTTGTCATACTTTTAGATACGCTGTTATTTGTAAATGCTACTATGTTAGCTTTTAATATAAGGTTTTATCCCAATTAAAGCCTTAATACAGCACGGCAACCACACGCGCGTCCATGTGTGAAAATAGGTGTATTATAGCTGATCTGACGATCTGAATGAGAGAGAGAGATGCAGAGCAGCAGCGCTTCTTTAAAACATATAATTTTGAAACTTGTCAATCCATTAGAATCGTTAGAAGACAGAATCGTAATTCAAATATGAATAGATTTTTACGTGCACCCCTAGTTTTCTCTTCCTCTTCTCTAAAGCAGCGCAGCATGGCCTCACCCCCTTTCCTGCGTGTTCCCGGGGGCGGGGTTTATCTGGGTCTGTGACATACCAGACCCGGGAAGTAACTCGTTGTAGTCCCTTACCAGTCGTTTTTGTGGGCATTAAACTGCCAGAATTTTAAAACAGGATATCTCCTCTAAGTTTCAGTGTCATAACTTTGCAGATATTGTTTATGCTCAAACAGCAACATTACACATTAACTAACGTTAAAAAAGTGAAATCGCAATCAACCACTCCTTTAATTATTGCCGTGATGGTGGAAATTGGAATTTTCAATGCTTTCAATGCCATTTTCTATTTAGTGAAGCTCAGCAATCTTTTGCTGCACATCAGGGCCTGTATTCTTAAAGCTTCTAAGAAATTCTCAGAGAGATCATAATTTAGTTAAAAAAACTAGGAACCTTAGCTTAAGAGTGATACAGGACCAACCTGAGAGCAACTCTGAGCAAGGAAAAGACAAAAACTTTCATCTTAGTGAGGAGAGGGGGCTGAACCTGTTGCTATGTATGACACATTCTTTTGAAGACTGTGATTGGTCGTTCAGGGGGGGGGGGGCACTATTAAATAGGGTCTGGGTCTTTTTTTTTTCTTCCAATTTTACCCTAATCACTCACACACACACACACACACACACACACAGAGATAGATAGATAGATAGATAGATAGATAGATAGATAGATAGATAGATAGATAGATAGATAGATAGATAGATAGATAGATAGATAGATGATAGATAGATAGATAGATAGATAGATAGATAGATAGATAGATAGATAGATAGATAGATAGATAGATAGACAGACAGACATACGGCCCCTGAACTATATTCTCTGGTTATACTCATTGTGATGGATGATTAAGGGAATTTGGCTTTTGTATATTTATACTCCCGTGAAACAGGAAGGAACATGGCTGGACAATTTCATGTTAGCAGTCCCCCTGGTTTTCTAAACTGTGGAACACAAAATAAAATATTCTGATGAATAAAAAAAAATAAAAAAAATTCCATCCATTTTTTTTTTTTTTTTGGGGGGGGTAAATAATAATATATTTTTATTTTTGGGTTCTTTTTGTTCTGTCTATATCCCATTCATTTTAATATAATTATTTAGTTTTTATATATCCATTTTGGAAATATAATAGACTTCCAGTCATGAATGTGTTCCAATCTGTCAGTAAAGGATGCTGTCATCATGACAAACTGAAACAGTGTCTTGCATTTCAGAAGAATCTGACAGTATGGAGCAGCTGAGTGTGACATTATTGTGAAATGGAAAAACTTGACCCATGCTACCCTACCAGCTAACTCCCCAACAAACCCCTTAGGTGAAGTAACAGTAGAATGTCAGCTCGTCCTTCCTGTTTTGCTTCATTTGACAACTGGTCAACTTAACAAGATAAAATATATTTAAATTACTGAATTAAAAAAGAAAGAACACTATTGGTACACTGAGTTGTGCTATTGTCATATTAAAAACAATGGGGGGGGGGGGGGGTCAGCATACACTGAATTCATATCAGTTAAATGTCTGACAGCAAGTTTAGAAATTAAATATAATGTCAGAAGTTTTCAAACAGAGATTCCCCCATCTACATTTACATATATTAATTGAGCACTTGACATTTACACCTACTATTACAAATGAGTTCACTCCCAATATAAACTACATGGAAATCCAGATATGGTGATGCAACAGAACAATGATGAAATCATCCACAAAAATAATTGCGGCCGCAATGGACAGGATGCAGTTTAAGTTCCGCTTTATTGACTATTTAAGGCGGGCTAGTAAGAGTCTTGAATATATTCTCTCTGAGACCACAAGTGAGAGTTGAAGATCGACAGTGACAATGGACACACGAAGGATCCTCATGAGGAGTTTGGCTGTTGCGGTGGTCATTGCTGTGATCTGGACTACATCAGGTAAAGTACTTTAACTGTTTATACATTATTCTATCTGATGGAATGATGCAGAATATTGAGGTTTATTTGGTTCTTCTATCTTAGCGGAAGATCAAAAGTTGAAATCATGCTGTACTAAAGTCTCAACTGCAGTGGTGACTGATCCCATCATCGGTGTCAGGTTGCAAAATGAAAGTCTTCCATGTGTGAAAGCCGTCATGTAAGAATCACAGTTCCTGTCTAAAGAAAACATGTCATGATTAGACATCAACAGCATCTGATGTTATATTTCTGTGTTTTCAATGTTTTCATTCTCTTTCACAGCTTTGAGACGGCGCAGGGAGAGTTCTGCAGTGATCCTAGACAACGATGGGTGCGGGAGAAAATTAAGCAGTTTTTGCAAGTTAAACGCAACAAGTATGCTGACACATAACAGAATTAGTAAGAAAATAAAAGGCTTATAAAGTGTATTGTAAGGCATTCAGTATTCTTGTATTCACAATTATTATTATTTTTTTTACAGCAGAGCTCAAAGAAACAAAGGCCTGACTTCCACACCACCCCCAACATCAAACAAACGCCTGACTTCCACACCACCCCCAACATCATCTATTAGTGACCAAACTCATGCAGGAGGATCTACACAAGCAACTGACAGCTCATCAGTCACTAATGTCTAAAAATCAGCTAATAATGTAGTAAAGTATTTAGGTCTTTTAAAACTAGCTATGAAGTTTAAGAGATTTTGCTGTACTGTTTTGGAACTTTTTTGTAAATTATCCACATTTAAATTGAGTATTTAAAATATTATATGTTGTCGTCAAATACATGTAGGACAATTTAACAGTGACATTTCTTAATCTATTCAGAAACTAAATTACAGTGAAACTGTTTTATAACAATTGTGGTTTAAATATTATATTTTATGTTTCACATTGAAATATATTTCACTCAATGTACTAGTAATAGACTTGTATCATTAACTCAAGTGTCAAGAAGGCTGACACAAGTCTCAGTGAATTTTAGACTGATTTGTATGAGAACAAATCTGGATTTTTTTTTTCATTTATTTGCTGATGCAAATGAACAACTGCAATCTGAAACTACAAATAAACTGATCAGCATCTACTGGTTTCGCTTGTGGTTGTTGTTTCCAAATGTGTGCAAGAGGTCCTTCCTCAAACATGAAGACATCTTTTCTCTTTTCATTTTTATTCTTTTCTTTGTGGCTGGTTGCTGGCTATGCACTATTTTTTGTTATTTGTGCTATTGATTTTGTACATTTCCTCCATTGTATTTTTTTTTACGTATAATGAGTAAGTTGGAACAGTATAAACTGTAAAGTGCTGACCTTTTGAATTTAGTTTTTTTTTCCATATATTAATTTAATTAATGTCAATACCACAAAATCATCATAAACCACATTAGATATTAAATACACAATAGTTGAATGTTCCTTCAACTCCAGGCACTTTTATGTCCCAGGTGTTGATTTTTATTCAACAAATTACGTTTTTTATTATTATTATTTCCCTTACAGTATATGAAGGTGACATTAAAACTGTCCGTAAATGTTTAATTATGTACTCATTTATTAATTATCCTTTCTCAAATGTATTTTATGTATGTACAGTGTTAATATGAGGAAATATTCCGTATTGATTTTTCACAGGTGTTTTCCCCACATTTTGAATTACGCATTGCAGAGTGTTGTGTTTTACGGCTAAAGAAAATGTCCATAAACATAAAAAAAATCTTAGATTGTATTTTTACTGTAATATCCTGGACTCAGACTTTCAATCATCAAATATGAAATTCATAAAACATTATGAGTAACATTCAATTGTGTGTATTTTGGATACATAAATTCTAGCTATATGTAACTAAACTTACAAAGACAAAGCAGCTGGCCAATTTATTCCAAAACTGATTCAAATTAAATTTTTACCATCATAATTTATCCCACAGAATGATATTAAACACAATACATAATGAGAAATGTGAAAATAAGAATGTGGTGGAAATGTTTTTCAGAAAAAAAAAAGAATTCACAGAGCCAAAAGTGCTGATAGCTGAAGATGCAACCAGTCAAAATGTAAATATAAAAGCTTTTTTGATTAAAAAAAACAAATATTAAGGTAAAGAACACCCAATTACATCCAAATCAGAAACTCAACACTTCAACTATACTTCAACATAAGTTACGTTTTCAGCTAAACTTGTTTAACCCCTAAACTCATTTCATATATTGTGGCCTGTTTTGGTTTTTCTTACTAGGGGGGATATTAGTTTCTCATAAATTATGCTGATGGGTAAAACTGACTGTTTTGTGGGTGAGAGGTGTGAATGCTATGGTAACTTGCTGCAATGGTTGCAAAAGACTAGTGGTAAGTTTGTGACGCATTACTTCCATCTGACTGCTACTGCACTGTATCTCTTAAAAGACCTCCACATAATAACTCCCCCACTTAATCAACACCGACTAACTGACCAACACCAAATTACCTTTGATCTGGACACCAAGAGCAATGGCCTGGACTTCTAGATTAATCACCATTGCTGTTCTGATCGCTCTCATGGGATGTTTCACTGGTGCACAAGGCAACTGTAAGTAACTAAACATGCAACGCACAATATCTCAATATCAAAGTCAGTGTCACTGTCTCTTCATGTTGCACTGATAATGAGAAACCTTAGGAAGAGCCCTACATCTTCAGGATATAATACTGCTGTGATCATGAAATTGATTTTTGTCACATGGGGCCTGCGGGCTACCTCTTACTGGTTAGAGATGTAAAGGAAGTGAATATCCTGTCTTGAAGAATAGCTTATAAAAAGACAGTCTAGGTAGCATCTTCAAAACAGAAGCTAGCCTGCAAAAATCTTCTTCTTGTGGTTATCTGAATATTTCACACCAACATCATGCAGCTCTGCTGGAAATTAGCTCTGATGATGATGGTTCTTGTGTGTGTTACTGCACAAGCCAACTGTAAGTTTTGGGATTTTTTTATACTACATTTGTATTTCTATAACGCCTTTTGTTTGAATATTATGGATTTTTTTTTTTACATTTATACTCAGATTTTGCATTTTGGATTCATTCAATTCACACCAACTTGTTTTCAGACTAGTAGGCCTATTGATGTTTAAAGGCCTAATCTACCCAAAAATGCAGATTTGGTAATCATTCTGTGGAAGACAAAAGAAGATATTGAAGAATTTTGGTAGCTAAACAGTTTCGGTTCCCATTAACTTCCACTGTATGGACCAAAAATATTATAAAAGTCAATGGGAAACGAAACTGTTTAATTACCAAAATTCTTCAATATCTTCTTTTGTCTTCCACAGAAGAAATAAATGCATACAGGTTTGGAAAGATGTGAGGGTGAGTAAATGATGACAGAATCTCCATTTTTGTGTGGAAGATCCTTTTAATGATGGTGAATCCATTACTATACTGTATATTGCATTTAGCTGTAGCACAGTTTTGTTTTCTTTGAAGGAGCCCTTATCAAGATCACGAACATCTCATTTTCACACATATACAGTATGCACACAATATAAATAGCCTACAGTGGAGATTTCAATTTCAATCTCTCTTTCAGATCGTCGCCCCACTCGTGTTGGAGTGAGCTGCTGTAAAGAGGTGTCAAAAGGAAGAATCCCTGCCTCAGTTAAACTGGTTGGATACAAGCATCAGAATGCCCTGAGTCCATGTGTGGATGCTATAATGTAAGCTCTCTCTACAGTTAATAAGTTAATATGCACGATATTGTGTTCTGTTCATTTCATGTTTATGTATCTCTTGCAGATTCTACACAGAGAAGGGAAAGCTCTGCTCTGATCCAAAAGCGCCCTGGATGGAAAACCGTAAGAAAGGTATAACTCAAATAATAATATGACATGCTAATATGATGCTTATGTACTGATTAAAAGAAAATAAAAAAATCTCATAACATGTTAATCTTTCCTCCAGGTCTGAAGGAGATAGTGGACTGAGCTAATGGAGGCCTAGAGGATGCAGCAAATCTATCTATATATTAATAAATCTATCTATTAAAAGGAGACTATATAATATGCATGTTTATTTAAGCAAAAAAAAAAACTATTTGATCCTCTTTAGCTTAAGAAATTACTTGCTTTGTTTAAACTGCTTTAAATTTAAAATGCCATTTTTGAAAAATAACCATTCAAACTGTGCTTCTTTTCACAAAAACATTCAGACTTTTGGACTGTATTTAATCATATTTAAGCTGAATCATTAAAGAAATATTTCCCCAAGAAAGGGAAATTCTGTCATTATTTACTCATCCTCATGTCATGTCATTCCCAATATGTATGACTTTTTCTCTTGCGCAAGTTATTGTAATGATAATATAATGTTGCTTGTGAGCCCTTTTGAGGCTTTAAAGATTTAATCCACCTGTAACTGAAAGGAAGTCATTAATTTTGGGTGAAATATTACTCTGCCTATTGTGTTACAGTAATGGCATGTACGCTATCTCGTGGAGAACAGCACCTAATGCACAGAGTAGGTCATAACACATTTTATAAATCAAGTAAAGTGTCACCCCTGATTAGTTGACTAACAACTGGACAAATTATAGATTTTATGGGATTCATAAATAGAAATAAACATGAACAAAGTAAAAGCACACCCCAAAACAAAACGTTCAAAAACACCTACACTTATCAAAAAGACTTAATAACATGACACAGTTTCTCAAAATTACCTTTAAAAAAAGTAGCCTGCATAATAAAGTGGTGGTATCAGATGCTAATCACCTGGTACTTTATAATAAATAAATAAATAAGAAACATGTGATTTTGTGTGCTGTCCATGTTTTTTTGTTTTGTTTTGTTTTTAAGGGTGTTTTTGTTGTCTCTTTGAGAATATATTACTCAGTGGGTTCCCTGAATGAGCCTGCATTTGCAACTGAAAAATAGGCTATTTGGGGACGCCCAGTGTCGCTGCCATTCAAAATGTGAATAAATATTTAGTTTTTATTGATGAATGAATCTGCATTTCAGAATAAATCAATTGAGTCAATGATTCAATGACTCAGTCATTAAAGGGGTCACCGGATGCTAAATTCACTTTACAAGTAATTTGAACATAAATGTGTGTTGGAAGTATGTGTACACATCCATCCTATAATGATAAAAATCCCCCCAGTGTTTTTTTAAGTTTTAAAATCCCCTGTCTCAAATCAGGCTGTTCTGAAAGCCCTGCCAGAATGACGTAGTTCTGCACAGACCGCTCCCACGATAGTTGACTGACAGAGCCGTCTTACCTTAGACCCCCCCTGAGTGAGCTGAGAGCTGTCCGCCATAGGCCCTTTTCACAGTGACGTCAGAGAACTTCCGCCTTTCGGCAAAGCAGTGTATACATACTTCCGTTTTACATTGCAGGTGCTGGATATTGCCTGCAAACAACACCTAAGGTAAAATTTTGAATAATGATGCTTACGTACTTGAAGGTTCTTATTTTATTTAATTTTTTATTGAATGCCATAAAGAACATACAAAAAGAATAATAATAATCAATGCCAGGGGTGAGTGCAATTAGAAATGCAATTATTAGTTACAAAATCGTGAAAATATTATGAAAATGACACAATGAGACAGTTTTTAAGAGCTTTGGAATTGTTGGATGTAAGAATAGTGTCCAGGTGAGATTTAAGGTCCTTACAGAAAACAGGAAAGTAAGGTTTAGCACCTTGAAACTTACATTTGTGTAAAAAGAATTTTGCAAGAAAAATGAACAAATTTATCAGATAATATCGTTCCTTGTCTTCTTTAGTAAAGTTATGACAACCAAATAAGACATCCTTATACAGGTGCTGGTCATAAAATTAGAATATCATGAAAAAGTTGATTTATTTCAGTAATACCATTCAAAAAGTGAAACTTGGAGATTAGATTCATTCATTACACACAGACTGATATATTTCAAATGTTTATTTCCTTTCATTTTGATGATAATAACTGACAACTAATGAAAGTCCCAAATTCAGTATCCTTCACCTTATTAGTTATTAAATATTTAGATGGCAAAGTTCTTGAAGGTTCTTATATTTGGATCCTTTTTATAACGTTATTGTTAATTTTAACTTTACTGTTTTTAACGTGTGATTGACTGGATGGGAAATTAGGTTAGCAGTATCTTCAAAACATGCATCTCGGCCTGTGTTGCGGCAAGTTTACTAACTGGTGTTAACTTTATATATTAATGTATAATCACTCACTTCTTCCATGAGTTATATGCTTAGAGTAAGTATCTCAATATAAGATACATATCAGTTAATTTTCATATGCTGGTGTGATAAATCACTAATTTCTGTCTCCATCTTTCCACCAGGATTGAAAGCCACTGCTCTAAATCATCAGCAAATTTCAACTGCAACCTGAAGGCTTGGATATTAACCTTGTCCACTAGATGGAGCTATAATATAAGGAATCGTTTTAGTCTAATATTATTCATTTGTTTTCTATCCCTTTGAATGGAAATAGATACATTGATTTATGTAACTTGTGTATTGACAGTGTAGTTTTATATAGTCTATTTACATGTAAGTTTGTGAAATGTGAATCACTAATATTTGATGGTGGAAAAATAGAGAGTGCTGAAAGGTGTATGTCAGATAAGGGAGAGATACAAAATGTGCAGACTCCAAAACATGAAATGGAACCCCTCCTGCACTACAACACTGGGTGAAAGAAATAACCAAAAAGATCATAATTTGTAAAGACAAGGGGTCTCCGGCCCTGCTCCTGGAGAGTTACTACAGACTTCAGCTCCAACACACCTGTCTGTAATTATCATGCAACCCTGAACACCTTCATAACTGCCTCAACACCTAATTCAAGTATTAATAGTTAATTATCTATTTCATGTTCTGTTTGGCTCAGAACTGTCTAGAAATTGTATTAATGACTGTTTTATTAAAAGCAAATCGTTTTGTTTTACTGTAATGCAATCTCTTGAGTTAGTAAGGATATATTCATTGGCAGGTGAATGTGAAAAGGTAGCCAAAGGAAAGTTTTATATATATAGACATGAAAGTAAATTGGTAAGACTGAGATGAAGTTAATAAAACAATGTGAAAAGTAGATGGCAGAAACAATGGGAGGAAGAAAAAATGGTTTTATAACATCCAAAGAAATGCTGGTAAATAGAGTAACAAGCAGAAATAGAAAGGAAGATTCAATTATTTACTTAGATTTGATTATACATTTAGTACCTTTGGAAAAATTAGAAAACATGAGACAGGAAAATGGGTACACTGTGTTCAAGAAAAAACTGCAGGTTATGATGAAACTTCCATAGGCTAATAGCCAACATTGAATATCAATATCAAAAGGAGAATATCAATTTACAATAAATAAAAAAAAACCGTGGAAAAAACACAATATTTACAGTAAATATTACTGGTGAATGCATGAGAATGCATCAATATATTTATAAATAAATGTTTAAGGTTTCAAAATAAAACTTTAAACTGTTGGCTGTAGTATTTCTATCATAAATAAGTGGCCAAACATTACAGAGTAAATGCAATTAAACATTAGATAAACAATGGTTTGCTCGTGATGTAAAGTTTAACAACAATCGTCAGGCCGCTGACGCCGTCTGCTGGCATTTCTTATAATACATCAAATACGTAAGTTTATTGTTTATACATTTTGATACTTTATTTCAACCAATTATTATTGCCGCTTTATTACATGTATTTAATTGGTACTAAAAGCTATTGTTCACTTATCTTAATTACCAAAAATATATAAATACAATCTTCAGCAGATGATTAACAAAATAATCATTACTGATAGCCCTAGTTAAAACAATTGAAAATGAACCTGCATTGTTTTGAAATTTGTGATTAGAATAGTATTTTTCTGTCATATATTTTGCCATTGTTGATTTCTTGAAAATAATAGGCTATTAAAATGACTTAATCTCCTGAAAAGAATATTGCATATAGCCGTGAGCTAATGTAGGCAATTCACACATTGTATAGTCAGTTGTGTTAATTAAAATTCTTACCACCATCAAAAGTAAAAACTCTAGATTAGAATTATTAATTGTGTTTATATTTGAAGTTGTTGTAAATAGTTGTGAACATAACATAAAATTGCGACTTTGATGGTGTATAATTTGTCATTAATCTCCAAGATTAAAACATGTGGTATGTAAAAAAACATACCACATGAGGGTAAGATACTAATTTATTGTGGTGGCAAAGTACTCCTTCTCTGGCGTTGGTGTCCCGCGTCTGTGTTGTGACGTACTCCTTCTCCGGCGTTGGTGTCACGCGTCTGTGTTGTGACGTACTCCTTCTCTGGCGTTGGTGTCACGCGTCTGTGTTGCGACGTACTCCTTCTCCGGCGTTGGTGTCACGCGTTTGTGTTGCGATGCACTCCTTCTCTGGCGTTGGTGTCACGCGTCTGTGTTGCAACGTACTCCTTCTCACACGTAAAAACTACACGACTGCCTACTTTGGTTGGTAATCCATGGCACGAGGCACCCCTCATACTTTGGTTGGTAATCCATGGCACGATGCACCCCTCATACTCGAGACCGGTGAGTGGTGCAGGTGTCGCTCATTATCATCAACTCCACCGGCCTCGCTCTGTTCCCACGGCTCTCGGCCCCACCCCACTCACTACAAGCATGTTTAGCATTTTTACACAGCTTGCATTAGTCCGTACAAAGTATATTAAATAATCTTGTTGGCTTTAAAATTGTCATTAGGTGTTGTTGCATTTATGATGGTGTGTACATTTTCGGGACCCATGTGGATTACTTTTATAATAAATTTATACACTTTTTTGCTTTAAAATCGGCCTCCCTATTCACCTCCATTAAGAGCCAGGGCATTTTTTAATATAACTCAGATTGTATTAATCTCAAAGAAGAGAGGCATATAATCCTATAGGATGACTTGAGGAAGAGTAAATCATGGGGTACTTTTCAACCTCCACAGATATTACATTGACCACATAATCAACACCGACTAACTGACCAACACCAAATTACCTTTGATCTGGACACCAAGAAGTGAATATCCTGTCTTGAAGAATAGCTTATAAAAAGACAGTCTAGATGGCATCTTCAAAACAGAAGCTAGCCTGCAAACATCTTCTTGTGGTTATCTAAATATTTCACACCAACATCATGCAGCTCTGCTGGAAATTAACTCTGATGATGATGGTTCTTGTGTGTGTTACTGCACAAGCCAACTGTAAATTTGGGGATTTTTTTTATACTAGATTTGTATTTCTATAACGCCTTTTGTTTGATTATTATGGATCCTTCGGTTTGAATTAACGTTTTATTTTACATTTATACTCAGATTTTGCATTTTGGATTCATTCAATTCACACCAACTTGTTTTCAGGCTAGTAGGCCTATTGATGTTTAAAGGCCTAATCTACCCAAAAATGCAGATTTGGTAATCATTCTGTGGAAGACAAAAGAAGATATTGAAGAATTTTGGTAGCTAAACAGTTTCGGTTCCCATTAACTTCCCCTGTATGGACCAAAAGTATTATAAAAGTCAATGGGAAACGAAACTGTTTAAATACCAAAATTCTTCAATATCATCTTTTGTCTTCCACAGAAGAAATAAATGCATACAGGTTTGGAAAGATGTGAGGGTGAGTAAATGATGACAGAATCTCCATTTTTGTGTGGAAGATCCTTTTAATGACGGTGAATCCATTACTATACTGTATATTGCATTTAGCTGTAGCACAGTTTTGTTTTCTTTGAAGGAGCCCTTATCAAGATCACGAACATCTCATTTTCACACATATACAGTATGCACACAATATAAATAGCCTACAGTGGAGATTTCAATTTCAATCTCTCTTTCAGATCGTCGTCCCACTCGTGTTGGAGTGAGCTGCTGTAAAGAGGTGTCAAAAGGAAGAATCCCTGCCTCAGTTAAACTGGTTGGATACAAGCATCAGAATGCCCTGAGTCCATGTGTGGATGCTATAATGTAAGCTCTCTCTACAGTTAATAAGTTAATATGCACGATATTGTGTTCTGTTCATTTCATGTTTATGTATCTCTTGCAGATTCTACACAGAGAAGGGAAAGTTCTGCTCTGATCCAAATGGGCCCTGGATTTTAAAAAAATAACATGTTAATCTTTCCTCCAGGTCTGAAGGAGATAGTGGACTGAGCTAATGGAGGCCTAGAGGATGCAGCAAATCTATCTATATATTAACAAATCTATCTATTAAAAGGAGACTATATAATATGCATGTTTATTTAAGCAAAAAAAAAAAACTATTTGATCCTCTTTAGCTTATGTAAAATTTAAGAAATTAATTGCTTTGTTTAAACTGCTTTAAATTTAAAATGCCATTTTTGAGAAATAACCATTCAAACTGTGCTTCTTTTCACAAAAACATTCAGACTTTTGGACTGTATTTAATCATATTTAAGCTGAATCATTAAAGAAATATTTCCCCAAGAAAGGGAAATTCTGTCATTATTTACTCATCCTCATGTCATGTCATTCCCAATATGTATGACTTTTTCTCTTGCGCAAGATATTATAATGATAATATAATGTTGCTTGTGTGAGCCCTTTTGAGGCTTTAAAGATTTAATCCACCTGTAACTGAAAGGACGTCATTAATTTTGGGTGAAATATTACTCTGCCTATTGTGTTACAGTAATGGCATGTACGCTATCTCGTGGAGAACAGCACCTAATGCACAGAGTAGGTCATAACACATTTTATAAATCAAGTAAAGTGCCACCCCTGATTAGTTGACTAACAACTGGACAAATTATAGATTTTATGGGATTCATAAACAGAAATAAACATGAACAAAGTAAAAGCACACCCCAAAACAAGACGTTCAAAAACAACTACACTTATCAAAAAGACTTAATAACATGACACAGTTTCTCAAAATTACCTTTAAAAAAAGTAGCCTGCATAATAAAGTGGTGGTATCAGATGCTAATCACCTGGTACTTTATAATAAATAAATAAATAAATAAGAAACATGTGATTTTATGTGCTGTCCAGGTTTTTTTGTTTTGTTTAGTTTTTTAAGGGTGTTTTTGTTGTCTCTTTGAGAATATATTACTCAGTGAGTTCCCTGAATGACCCTGCTATTCACTTTACAAGTAATTTGAACATAAATGTGTGTTGGAAGTATGTGTACACATCCATCCTATAATGATAAAAATCCCTCCAGTATTTTTTTAAGTTTTAAAATCCCCTGTCTCAAATCAGGCTGTTCTGAAAGCCCTGCCAGAATGAAGTAGTTCTGCACAGACCGCTCCCACGATAGTTGACTGACAGAGCCGTCTTACCTTAGACCCCTCCCCTGAGTGAGCTGAGAGCTGTCCGCCATAGGCCCTTTTCACAGTGACGTCAGAGAACTTCCGCCTTTCGGCAAAGCAGTGTATACGTACTTCCGTTTTGCATTGCAAGTGCTGGATATTGGCAGGAATATGCCTGCAAACAATACCTAAGGTAAAATTTTGAATAATGATGCTTACGTACTTGAAGGTTCTTATATTTGGATCCTTTTTATAACGTTATTGTTAATTTCAACTGTACTGTTTTTAACGTGTGATTGATGTGTAATCTTTTAACAGTTTAACACCCAACAAGCATTGCACAGTCATCTTGTAGATGCTATTTTAGTGTTCCTTGTTGTGTGGAGGTTGAGGATTGAGCATGTTTAGCATTTTTACACAGCTTGCATTAGTCCGTACAAAGTATATTAAATCATCTTGTTGCTTTAAATTTGCCATTAGGTGTTGTTGCATTTAAAAATAATCTAGGTTCTTTTGCATTGAGCCGATTAACTCCTCATCCCAAAAGATTCTTTCAACTGTGAAGTCAGTGTGCGTATCTGTGATGAAATCGCACCACTGAAGTCCATCTGGTAATAATACTTGTGGCTCTTCTTAAGGCAGGCCTGGCTTCGAACTGTGATCAGGTGTCTCACTTGAGAAACATCTTCAACTTCGCAAGTCTTTACGTCTGCCAAACGAAATGGTGGTGTTTCTCTTGGGTCACCGATTGACTTGCTAACATGGATTGCAGCAGGTCAATCGGTCGTGCCATTAACATCGTCATTACACAATTTCTTAGTAAAACCAAATTTAATTAAACTGCCTTGTGTTTTTTTTTGCCATGGTAGCTATATGATGCTAACTGCAGAATGGATTTCAAGGACTGCGCGCGCAGATCAGCCAATGTTGAATCCAAGGTTTATATTTTTTCTATTATCTATTTCTTTGAGTTAACATGTACTAAACATGAGTGGAATGAATTTGCACCGCAGCGCCCCCACACCTTGATGCTCATGACAAGAATAGCATGTATAGTTATCTTTATTGAAGTGAATTAGGTTTAAATCGCCGTGATGCAGGTACTTGCAATTGCAATTGCGGGCCGTGCCCCACCAATCTAGTTACTGTGCAGTGTGCACCCCACTTTCCATCCTCTCCCCTCCTTGCTTAACATGATCGATTTCGAAAGTGAAAGTGAAACCGATAAAATAGCCCGCATAAGAAAGCGATTGCATGCTTCAGCGAGCGTCAGCAATTGCACACGATCACAGATTGCACGCTAACCCACCCGAACCCCCCCCACACACACACAAACACACACACACCCACACACACATAACGTGATTTGTACCCCCCTAGAAATTCAAATCCCCCTAGAAATTCAGATGGAGGTGCCCTGGCACTGGCCCTGCCGTCATGCATGAATGAATTATAGTTTTGCAATTTTACACATAATAATCCACGATGATCACATTACACAAAACTGAAATTGCACGTCAAAATAACACAGTCAATATTTTTTGAGCCCCCCCCCCGTTTTCAGAGGAGCCCATGTCTTATTAAGGGGAGCCGAGCTCCCCGGTAGTTCGCACCCAGCGTGCATTTATTAACTTGAGTGCGAACCTCCTGTGTTAGGCTAATATCTGATGCGCTGCTCCCAAACTTTGTTATATAGCACAGTGATCCTTAATCCTGGTCCTAGGGACCCCCCACTCTGCACATTTTGGATGTCTCCCTTACTGTCTGTGTGAGTGTCTGTTTGTGTGTGTGTGTGTGTGTGTGTGTGTGTGTGTGTGTGTATCTGTCTGTCTGTCTATCAACTGTCTGTGTGTCTATCTGTCTGCCTGCCTATCTATCTGTTTGTTTGTCTGTCTGTCTATCTGTCTGTCTGTGTGTCTATCTGTCTGCTAGTTCAACATCACTAAATGTATTTATGAATAATAAAGTCTTACCTGTGTCCTAGGCCGGTGCCAGGTCTGCAATGAGCTGGTGCATGATATAGTGGCAAAGGTACCGTCTTGAATCAAATGGTACTGTAGTGAGCACTTTGAAACAGTAATGCCACTAAGTGATTGCAAAGTGCTTTTCCAGCACAGTAGGTAGGTATGGCTGAAGTGAAACTGATGTTTCGACACGGTGTCGAGATCCCGAAGCGCAGATGTTTCGAAACAGTGCTCCAAAGCGTGATTCGAAACACCCATGTCACGTGACTAGGTGATTCGAAGCTCCGGCGCGTGTCACAAGTGTTTCGAGACGTGTCATACCTGCCGATTTGGCGTTTGATTGACAGGGTCGGGAACAAATCACACAATTGCACATCTGTCTCAACCTAACTCCCACAAAGTATAAAAGTGGAGTTAACGCATCTTCACTTCGTGGGTTTTTGTGAGAGGAGAGAGATTTTGCGATATAGTGATATTTATAGTGTAATTTGGTTAATTATATTTAGGCTACATTAAAAGTTATTATTAGGATATTGATAGATAGGCTATAGACATTGACAGATAATTAGGATAGATATACTGATACATTCATATAGGCATACATATACATTCATGTAAGTTAGATAGTGACAAACACATCAAGTTACAGATAGGGTATCATAGGCTAGTTGATAGATAGATTATTTCATATTGAAATTACATAATAATGGAAGCTCCACACAAGAGATGCCGGTCCTCTGTGGTGTGGGAGCATTTCCATTTGGAAACACAAAATAAAGTGAGATGTATGTATTGTGATAGGCAGCTATACTGTAATAATACGTCATCCATGATGCGCCATTTGAGGAGCACTCATCCTGCCCTTTTGGGGGGTGCAGAGGGTGGTAACATTGCTCTTGCACCTAGGCCGCCTATTGGCACCGCTGGGCCATCTAAGCAAGGTATGCATTGTATGAAATCTAAGTCAGATCACAAAGTATTGAGACACTGTTTAGAAAATCCATATTTTTAAAAAGACTTTAAAGGCATGTCAACCTAAGCCCTACAACTTAACATCCCAATCACAATTAACAATCGTGTTAAAAATAGTTTCACTGAGAATATTTAAAAATAGCACCTCACAAACTTAGCCAATGTATTCAATATAGTTCTATATTCATACATATATGTATATGTATATGTATGGATCTATGTATGTATGTGTGTGTATACACACTTCGTTGTTCAGGAAGGTTTCAAACTAATGTACCAACAGATTAGTCTTTATAGCTGTGGACTATTTCAATCTAAATAATTTAAATGTATTTGACTGAAAATAAGTTTTACTCTTCTCTTTTATAAGGCAGACAAAAGGAATTGGATGAGGCTCTTGTAGACATGGTGGTGAAGGATTTGCAGCCCTTCACTATTGTGGAGGATATGGGTTTCAGGGCCTCTGTGATCAAGCTTGATCCAAGCTATGTCCTCCCATCCCGGAAGGCACTTAAAACGATAGTCACTGAAAGGTATAACAGCACCAAGGAGAAGACAATGAGAGACCTACAAAAGGCAGAATTTGTTAGTCTTACGGCTGATATGTGGTCATCCATCAATATGGACGGATATCTTGGTGTAACTTGTCACTACATTACACCAGAAGCAAAGATGGTAACTGTTGTATTGGGTGTAAGGAGGTTTTACCAAACCCACACAGCCCAGCATCTCATGGAGGCTAAAACCTTGCTCATGTCTGAGTGGGGAATTACCTCCAAAGTTCAGTGTATGGTGACTGACAATGCATCCAACATGATCTTAAGTGCCCAGCTACTGAAGCTTTGACATATCCCATGTTTTGCACATAACTTAAATTTGATTGTGAAAAAGGCCCTAGATGAAACCCCACTCATCAATGAAATACGCCAGAAAGCTAGTGGGGTTGTTTAGATCCAGCTGCAAAGCAAAGGACAAACTTGTGGAGATGCAGGGCTTGATGGGCAGACAAAATCTGAAACTGATACAGGAGGTTGAAACGAGATGGAACAGCACTTTTGACATGCTGCAACGCTTATATGATCTACGAGAGCCAGTGGCTGCTGCTATTTCCAATTTAAACTGTGATACTGCTCTGCTGACAAGTTCTGAGTACGACATAATTCAAGAATCACTGTCATTACTGCAACCATTTAAACTTGCTACAACAGAGTTGTCAGAGGAACAGAGAGTATCCGCCTCAAAACTCATACCACTTTACAGGATGTTGCAGCACAAGCTTGTAGAGAAAATAGGCCTTGCAAAGCAGGAATCAACTGTACAATTAGGTAAGCCACAATGACCATACTGCCAATGTTATTGGCCATAAGTGTCATATTGTTGTCATTAATATAATTAATATGGTTTGCTCCTGTTTTGCACAGGCTCACACCTGCAAGAAGGTCTGCAGATGTGGTGGGCATGAGTCATTCAGAGCCTTGGCATTGGCTACACTGCTGACCCAAGATTCAAAATTGTGGCTTTTGGAAATCCTGCCAAAGACCAGGAGGCTGAAAAACACCTCACACTGGAGTGCGCTTCACTGATGCATTCAAACTCACCAACTTATGGTGAGCACTTTCAATCTTCATCTAATTTTATGGAGTTATATCATCTGTATAACTATGCAACTTCATATATGACATGAGTTTAGACTTTGTAACTAATTGCTATTTTCACTTGTTCAATCAGAGTCACAATGGTCAGCATCAGGTCCATCATCATCATCAACAACACCAGCTGAAAGCCAGGACTGTTTATGGGAACTTTTTGATAATCGTGTACGTGAAACCCACACGACATGCAGTGCTACAGCTGATGCCACAGTGGAAGTAAAAAAAGTACCTCACAGATGCATTTCTGCCCAGAATGGAAGATCCCCTAAAGTACTGGAAGGAGAGAGCAGTTATTTTTCCTACTCTGTACGTTCTAGCTAAAAAGTATCTGTGCATGCCAGCGACAAGTGTCCCTTGTGAGAGGATTTTTTTAAAGGCTGGAGAAATTCTATGTAAAAAAAAAAAAAGAAGTAGGCTAAGTTCATCAACAGCAGAACAATTAATATTTTTAAATAAAAATCTCTATATTTAAAAAAAGGAAGACATTGTGGCTTGATGTATTTTATTGTCTATTTGTCATTACCAAAGTAACACTTATTCACAGAGTGTTCATTCAGATGTCAGACCTATGTTTCAAAACTTTACAAGAAGAGAACAATAAAAACACACATTTTAATTGTTTATTATAATTTTGTAAAAGTGACGGCTTCACCCAGGATTCGCACCCACGGAGACATCATTGCAATCGAGCACATTAACCACTCCCTCATATTACTTGGTGGCGTCACTGACACAACATACATTATAATTCGTCAATTTCTTTGTCGACGCTGTTTCAGAGCAATACTTAAAAATGCCCACTAGGTGTCACTGTAGAGACAGGTATCAAAACGTTTCGAAGCTAGTGTTGCCAGATTGGGCGGGTTGCCGCCCAATTGGGCTTGTTTTGATCGGCTTGGACCGGAGAATAACGCATTGGGCGGGTTGACAAAATTTGGGCTGCTTTTAAAAAAATTTAAACCCGCCCAAGCTGCTTTTTTCTTCGCTTTTATCTTTAATCATATTATTTTAATATGTTCAAACTCAAAGTATCACAGTAAAATAATGTGTAGCGCAGTCATCAACTCATTTTTCCATAGCCTAACGCAACCCTAATTGGTTCAGTTTAACAGAGACTTGTCAATCAATTTACCATCTTTTATGTTGGTGAGATGTGATGAATCTTGAGTGAAGGGGTTTTGGCGCTATAAAGGGCAAGATTTAAATGTGCAGCTATATTCACTCATTCATTTTATTTAAGGGATTGCGATGGCAAAGTGGCCTAAATATACACGATAAAGAGTCTAAGAGTGCCTCAAATCTGAATGAATAGAAAACTTCTAAATGTAATTGTAACTGAAATAAGAAAACAGTTGAATGATTTAATAAAAATCAAAACTGAATATGGGACTATACGATGCTGTTCTGCTTCAGAACATCTTTTAAACCGTCCAGACTCTGATCTGGTATGCATTGACAGCTGCTGGACTTGAACAGACAAGTAAGGTAAGCGCATTATTGTTGTTGATTGTTATTATTATTATTATTTATTTTTGCTGTCAGATTATCATACAGTATGTATCAATGAATAACACATTTAAAGGTTCTGTTTCCTTAAACTAGTTTGTCATGCATTTCTTTATTTCATCACATTTACAGGTAAATCCTAGTATTTTACATTTGCTATTAATCGTGATTAATCACAGTCCAAAAAAAAGCTTTCTGAAAACAGAGCTGATTTTGACATGGTAAAAAAGGTGTCATTGAGAAATTTTAACCAAAGTATGTTATAGACGTTTCGTTAAGACCCTAAAGAGTCATATCAACTTGTGGAAAATGGGCATCCGATGACACCTTTAAAGGTTTTTTCTTCAGTAGAGTACAGTTATATTTTTGGTGAAACCATGGTCCTAGGCTATGGATTACAGGCAATAAAGTTTATAATAATATTCATGTTTAAAAATAAGGTCCAGTTTCTAGCACATTCCTTCTTCATTCCTGAATGAATCAGCCATTTGCACAGATTGATTGAATGAATAATTCAATGAAAAGACAGGGCCTTGTCACACCTGGTGATTTTAGTTTAATTTTATAGTTTAATTTGACAAAGATTCAATTTTTATTAATAATGATTTCATCTGATTGGAAACTTATTCTTCCTGATGTTAATCGATCTTCTTTTAATTTAAAAATAGAAAAAAGGTTCTACGCAATTTCCTGCGAAAATCATCCTGCTAGGTCTAAAACATAAAACAAAAACTCACAGTAGACTTACCATAGTGAATCAGGGACAAAAACACATTCTGGAAGAAGGATTGATGACGTATAAACTCGTTATTTAAATTTTGTTAATTTTGAACAAAAAAGTTACATAGTGTAAATTCAGCAATTGAGACCTTATTGTAAAGTGTTGCCCATATTTTAATATATTAATTTAGTTTTTATACACTGTTTTTTGAAATCAGCCTTCCAGTTGTGGATGTTTTCCATTGACCGTGTTCCAATCTGTCAGTAAAGGATGCCATCATGATGACAAACTCAAACAGTGTCTTGCATTTCAGAAGAATCTGACAGTAAGAGCGTCTAAGTGTGGCAATATTGTGAAATGGAAAAACTTGACCTGCATGCCATCCCACCTGCTGCAAAACTCCCCAACAAACCTCAATCAGCTCTTCCTTCCTATTTTGCTTCATTTGAAAATTGGCCGGCCTTACAAGATATAATATATATATTTTTAAAAACACTGTTGATTCGCTGAATTGTCCTATTGGCATATAAAAAATAAAATGCTTTTTCAGCATACGCTGAATTTATATCAGTTAAATGACTGACAGCAAGGTTAGAAATTAAATATCATGCAAGAAGAATTCCCCATCAAACAGAGATTCCCCCATCGACATTTACATATATTAATTTAGCACTTGACATTTACACCTACTATTACAAATGAAATCACTCCCAATATAAATTACATGGAAAGCCAGATATAAGTAGTGTTAAAACAGAAAAATTATGAAATCATCTACAAAAATAGATATGGCCGCAATGGACAGGATGCAGCCCATGCAGTTTAAGTTCCGCCTTATTGACTATTTAAGGTAACTAGTAAGTGTCTTGATTTTATTCTCTCCGAGACCAGAAGTGAGCGTTAAAGATCGACTGTCTGTGACAATGGAGACACGAAGGATCCTCATGAAGAGTTTGGCTGTTGCGGTGGTCATTGCATCTGTGATCTGGACTACATCAGCAGGTAAAGTACTTTAACTGTTTATACATTATTAAATCTGATGGAATGATGCAGAATATTGAGGTTTATTTGGTTCTTCTATCTTAGCGCAAGACAAGGAAAAATCATGCTGTACTGAAGTCTCAGCTGCAGTGGTGACTGATCCCATCATCGGTGTCAGGTTGCAACCTAAGAGTCTTCCATGTGTTTTGGCCGTCATGTAAGAATCACAATTCCTCTCTAAAAAAAACATGTCATGATTAGACATCAACAGCATCTGATGTTATATTTCTGTGTTTTCAATGTTTTCCTTCTCTTCGACAGCTTTGAGACGGCGCAGGGAGAGTTCTGCAGTGATCCTAAACCACGATGGGTGAAGGAGAAAGTTAAGCAGTTTTTGTAAGTTAAAGTCATCAAGTATGCTGAAACATAGCAACATAAAAAGCTTAAAGTGTTTTATGGTGCATTTAGTATAGTATTCTTGTATTCATGCTGTTTTATTTTGTTTGTTGTTTTTACAGCAATCTCAAAAAAAAAAACACCACCCCACCAACATCATCTATTAGTGCCTGAGCTCGTGTGGGAGAATCTACACAAGCACCTGTCAGCTTATTAGGAATCATGAACGGCTAAAATTAATGAGAACACATCTCTAAGAAGTTACACATTTTACAACTATTTTTAAAAATTTTAATATGAGAAAAATGACATTTAGCTGTTGTATTTGGAAAATGTTTGTAACTTATACATATTTCAATTGAATATTTAAAATATTGTGTATGTTGTCAAATACATGTAGTGCAATTTGACAGTGACAGTTCAGAAACTTATTCAGAAACTGAATTACAGTGAAACTGTTTCAAAAGTGGTTTAAATAAAATATCAGTATATATTATATTTCACAATGAAATATATTTCACTCAATGTGGTGATGGACTTGTGTCATTAACTCAAGTGTCAAGAAGGCTGACACAAGTCTGAGTGAATTTTAGACTGATTTGTTTGAGAACATATCTGGAATTTTTGTCATTTGATGAAGCAAATGAACAACTGCAATCTGGAACAACAAATAAACTGATCAGCATCTACTGGTTTCGCTTGTGGTTGATGTTTCTGAATGTGTTCAAGAGATCCATCCTCAAACATGAAGGCATCTTTTCTCTTTAGCATCTTTATTCTTTTCTTCACGGCTGGTTGCAGGTTATGTACTATTTATTGCTGTATTGTACCTTGTACTACTGATTATGTGTATTTCATCCATCATCAAATGTTAAAGTGCATGAGTAAGTTGGCAGAGTATGAACCTGAGTGATGACAATGAGAGTCTTTTCTCTTGTGTCTTTTTTCCACATATTCATGTATGTTTGACTTCTCTGCTTAATTTACATCAATACCAAAATATCATCAAGCCACATTATATACAAGACACAATGGGCCTTTATCACACTTCCGCGTTCGAAATGCAGAAGATTCGAATAGTAGCGTAAAAGAACTTCCGCTGCAGCCTCTATCAACGGCTGGGCCCATAGCACGGCATTGTTGTGGATTATTTGTGTAGAATTCAGCACATATACGTCTTCTAAAGACACCAGTCTCAGTTTACAACAATTATTATGAAATGAAGGAGTATGTTGTCACGATATCCTGATGCGTATTTCGTGACTTAAACAGGAGCGCTCGAGCCATACTGTATGTGTATAGGCAATTCTTCACTGTCTGAACAGAAAGGTGTCATTACAGAAAGACGATAGATTAAATTAAATAAGTCTTTTTTACAGTCTATGGTCTGTTATTGTATTTTCTTTCAAGGGGGATATTAGTTTAATAAATTAAGTTGATGGATAAACTAAATTGTGGGTGAGAGGTGTGAAGGCTTTGATGATCATTCGTAATGGTTCAAAACGGTGGTGGTAAGTTTGACACATTATTTCCATCTGACTGCTACTATACATGTCTTAAAAGACCTCCTCCATATGAACACCATCACCATCATCTCTAGTGTTCCACTATCTGCTGCACAGACTCCAGATAATACCTTTGAAAATGCTTTAATTTAAATTTGGGTTTTGATTACCTCAAGTCATGTGTTCCTATTATTCAGATGTCTATCTGTCCTGTCCATATGCATCCGTTATTGCCACACAATAACCAAATTTGGCTTGAGTGTTGGGGACATTCAGTAGTCAAAATGTAGTATCCTGGAATAACCATTAGGTGTCGTTTTTGTATTGCAAGTGTTGTTCTTACTTGGTAAATTAGTTAAAGATTATGTTCCTTGCAGGAGACATGCAGTCTTCGTGTCTGTTGCTGTGATTGCTGCAAACAGAAATATAAAGCGTTTACTTAAAATCAATAGAGCAACATGATTTTTATTGAACACACAAAAGCACAAAAGCATATAAATGTTAAGCCTGCAAGAAAAATAAATGTTAGTTATAATTAATTACAAACTTCTTTAAAAAGAAAAAATATATAAGAAGTCTATTCATGTGCTGCTGATAATGAGTAACCTTAGGAAGAGCCCCAAATTTGCAGGATCTCATACTGCTGTGATCATGAATTTGATTTTTGTGACATGGGGTCTGCAGGCTACCCCTCTTACTGGTTAGAGATGTAAAGGAAGTGAATATCCTGTCTTGAAAAACATCATATAAAAATATCTAGACTAGATAGCACTTACAAAATAGAAGCTATAGCCTCCAGACATCTTCCTCTTGCGGTTATCTGAATATTTTACACCAACATCATGCAGCTCTGCTGGAAATGAGCTCTGATGATGATGATAGTTCTTGTGTTGTGTTACTGCACAGCAAGACAGCTGTAAGTTTTGGTATTTTTTTATTGCTGAATTTGTATTTTATAATGCCCTTTGTTGTGATTATAATGGATTTATACTTATTTTCCATTTATAATTAATTGAATTCATGCATACATTTATAATCCAGTAGCCTAGTGTTGAAAGGAATAATCTACCAAAATAAACCAATTCTGTCATCATTTACGCATCCTCTTGTTGTTCCTCACCTGTATGCCTTTATTTCTTCTGTGGGAGACAAAAGAAAATATTTTGAATTAGAATTTTTGGGTGAACTATCTATATATATTGCATTTAACTGTAGTGCTGTTATGTTTTCTTTGAGCCCTTATCAAGATCACAACCGTTTAGTTTTCACACATATACAGTCTACACACAGTATGAGTATGATGGAGATTTAATCTCTGTCACTCTTTCAGATCGTCGTCCCATACGAGTTGGAGTGAGCTGTTGTAAGGATGTGATGAAAGCAAGACTACCTTCTACAATTAAACTGATTGGATTCAAGCGTCAGAATGTCCATGTGTGGATGCTATAATGTAAGCTCTCTCTACACGGTGTTGTTTCACAGAAGTTAATTTGCATGATACTGTGTTTATATCATTTAATGTGTCCTGCAGATTCTACACACAGAAGAAAAAGTTCTGCTCTGATCCAAAAGCGCGCTGGATTCAAGACCGTCTGATACCTATATTAACCCTATATTATCAACCCTATATTAATATGACATATTAATATGATAATTATATACTGATAAAAAAACAAAAACAAACTCATAACACGAATATATTTTCCCCAGGTCTGGACGAGATCGTGGACTGAGCCAATGGAGGCCTAGAAGATGCTGCAGATCTACCTATATATCAATACATCTATCTATAAAAAGAAGAATGTATTACTGTATGTATGTTTGTTTATTTACCATTAGATGCTCTATACCTTATGTGAATGTTAAAAGATGTTTCACTTAATTACTTTATTTTATCTGCTTTAAAATAACAATTCAAACTGTTTAGTCTGACATAAACATCCAGCCTTTTCTCTGTAACAGTTTGGACTGTATTTAATTATATTTAAGCTAAACCATTAAAGAAAAATGGAAATTGTCATTATTTACTCATCATTCTCTATCTATGACTATATGAAGAGTTTGGAACTTTCACATAGCATCTTTAGGTTATAACATTCAAAATTCAAATCTAGATTTTGATTTTCAAAGATTTTTTTAAAAAACTGCTAATTTTTTCCCCAAAATGCAATAAATCCATGTTTTTTTTTTTTTTTCAAAATGCAATAAATGCAATAAAAACGCTGTATTAACAAAAATATTAATGGCATTAATAAAAACACACTTACAAGGTACGCAATATCGAGTTCATAATCGAATGCAATTCATCTGCGATTATGAACAAGATATTGTGTAGCTTACAAGTATCTAAGACTTACTAAAATGGCACAGTTTCTCAAAATTACCTTTAAAAATAGTAGCCTGGCAGCATCATAATACAGTGTTTTACAACTCTTTGTGGTCAGAAAATGTATTTACCTGCAGAGACTTGCAGACCTGCAGAGTATTTTAAATTTGCAATTAATCGTGATTAATCACAGTCAATGACTGTGTTTAACGCGATTAAATTTGTTAATCGATTGACAGCACTAATTTAAAGCAACATGGACTAAAAAACAGCTTGCTGAAAACAGAGCTGATTTTGACATGGTAAAAAAGGTCATTGAGAAATTTTAACCAAAGTATGTTATAGACGTTTCATTAAGACCCTAAAGAATCATATCAACTTGTGGAAAATGGGCATCTGATGACCCCTTTAAAGGGATAGTGTAAAAATTTGCCAATAAATTTACTCACTCTCAGGCCATCCAAGATGTAGGTTTTTTCTTCAGTAGAGTAGTTATATTTTAGATGAAACCATGGTCCTAGGCTATGGATTACAGGCAATAAACGTTATAATAATGTTCATGTTTAAAAATAAGGTTCACTTTCTTGCACAAACCAATTGTTTCGCTTCATAAGACTTCAATATATTGTCAGAAGCCACGGTATTAATATTGTTTTCCTTGATATGCTTTTAATTATTCTCAAAAACAGGCAGCTGCTGACTAGCATTTTATGAATCACCAAGACTATGGTTTCAGCTAAAGTCTTTACTGTTCTACTCAAGAAAAAAAGTCAACTATAACATGTGTCATGTGTGACATGTGTTTCCCTCTTGTGTCCATATTTGGTTTGTTTCCTGTCCTTGTTTAATGTGATTATTAGTTAATTCTTGTACAGCTGTTTTTTGTAATTCTCCGGTGTATTTAAGTCCTGTCTGTTCAGTTAGTTTTCGTCTGGTCTACTCGTTACTCCTGGTGTTTCTGTGTGTCAGCCCTGCCTTGTCTTGCCTTGTTGGATTTCATTAAAGACTGTTTATTTGAGTTACATCCTCGTCTCCGTGTTCCTCGTTCCTTCCCGTTGTGTGCACCGTGACACCCCCTTAGTGCTCTTGTCTTGTTTTATTTTCCTTTTCCATCTCTAAAACTATTCTGCTCGCAGGTGATCAGAGGATAGTGAGGGACTGTGCCCTCCTGCTTTGTTGCAATTTGATGATTTTAGTAAAATAACTGTTTTTGCTCTTCAAACTCCAAGTAGTTTCAGTTTACTATGTTGCGGGCTCATTTGTTGATAATAAACAATCCTCTGTTTGACGTGTTGTGTTTTTTTAACCGTTGATTCCACGGAGGTTTGAGTCTTCAAGATTTTGTGTGCTCCATGTCAACCTTTCTTGCTTTTTGTAACAGCTAACTTAGCCTCTCCAACACCATACAGGCCAAAGCAGCCGACCAGCTTCTTCTTCTTCTTCTTCTTCTTCTTCTTCTTCTTCAAAGGCCGTTCACCTCTTTAGGAGTATTACTGCCACCTACTGTATAGCTTACCCACTTACATGGGTGATGAATATGTATTGCTGGTTTTTTTTGTTTGTTTTGTTTTTTTATGAAGGCAATGACCCACCCACCTAGAGGATCAGATGGAGCCCATGCTTCAGCTCCTCCAGCTTCCACATTGGTCTCCTCAGCCTCCGAGATGGGCAGAAGCATCATGATCCTCAGATGCTAGGTCTAAAAAGATCTATTCCTGTAAACTCTAAAATGGTTAAAACTGGCATATATATCTGATTATCTCTCAAATCCTTTCCCAAAAGGTCCATGACACTCACTGGTCTATTCTTTATATTGCTAAAAAAAAAAAAAAAAAACGCTGATCATCATATTTACCACATTTAAAAAGCATGTGCTCTACTGTTCCTAAAACATCACATTCATCACACATAGCATTTTCATGTTTCCCCATTAATGCAAGTGTTGAATTTAGTCCTGTGTGTCCCAGCCTTAACCTAGAAATCATTACTTCTTCCTTTCTGCCTTCTATAAAACTGTTCTTTTTTCCCTGCTGATTTTACAGTGTTATAATACCACCTACCTGTGCTGCTATTTTCCCAACTTTGTGGCCATAGTTTCAATATTTTTCCTATTAATCACTGATTGTATCTCATTCCTTCCCAGAGGTACCTTATTATCCACCAAATGTTGCTTCTTTTACTAACTTTTCAGCTTTTTCATTCCCTATTATCCCAGTATGTGCCGGTATACCAAAAGTATGCTAAAAGTATACCAAACGTATACTCTGCTTTCAATCTGTACTACAATGCATAAATTTCCACTAGCAGGTTTTCTTTATCAGTTTTGTGGACATTATACTTTGAGGGCTGATGAGGAACCTGAGCAAACTAAAATCCTATTTGGCTTAATCTGTTCGTCCCATTGCAGTCCTACTCAGCAGTTAATTTTGTTGCATATACAGACAATTTGTCAATTAATCTTAAACTTATTTTTGTCTTAAATCTTGGAATGTACACTCCTATACCTACTTGATTGATTGGATCTTTAGATCCATCTGTATAAATCTGTATAAAAGAATTAACTTTTTTTTAAACTATTACTATATCCTTATTCGGCTTTTTCCTGGGCCTCCAAAAATCTCACTTCAACAATAGGTTCAGGAATATTCCATACTGGCACACCATTTAATGGCATGTTAGGACAGATTACTTCATTCTCCAGATCACTGTAGCATTTGGACCAGTCAGACACACAATCTTGCATTTGATTTAACAATTCAATTAGTTATTAGATTAACAAATAGTCACAGACCCCCCACCCAATACACATACTGGGTGCAAGTCTGTCTGTCAATGACTACAGGCCTCTGGTTCCATGGCAACCCATCTGATAACACTTGTGTTATTGCTCAATGCAATGCGGGTAGAGCAAGACTTCCTCTTAGGAAAGACACATTACATCATAAAATGGAATCTTCTCTAATTAATTCATAGAAAAACCTTTCTTTGAATGAACACACATATCTTCAGGTCATTGTGTATATTATTACTGTTCTTGTATATGTTTTTGTGTATTGTACACCATTTTATGCATGCTTATGATAGATCACTAGTTAATATCACTCTAGCTGTATCATGTTTAGTCTCTATCAATTAGTCTTCAGATGATCTAATTGAGAGTGAATATTACATGTTGATGCCTATGCAACATATTAGTGTCTTAAGAATCTTTAGAAGTTTGTGCATTAACCCAGCTGAATTACCTGTGCAAATTACCATGTTCAGAGACAAAGAATCGTAAAACTTTCTCTCCAAAAATTCAGGACTCCGTTGGCTCTTTGATACCCCAGAGGTGTGACCTGTATAGCAGATAAAGCTCTCACGTAAGTGACGCCCCTGCAGTCTGCGGTTCTGTTAGATCCTAAGAGGATGAGGAAGATGTGAGCTAAAACTCTTCCGAACACCTTAAGTTTTGTGCCAGGCCTTGCGGCCTTGTCTTTCCATTCAACCAAGCTCCTTGGACCTCAGCAGATCTCTTTCTTAGCTCTTTTTCCACTCACTACTTGGAAGAACATTTCTACCTCAGAACATCTTTGGAATTCATCACTCTTCAACCCGGAAGAATGTGATTGGGAGTCCAAAACTTTGAAACCATTAAGATTTTCATCTGAGACTGCATTCCGGACACTCGACCTGACCAAAGGCAGTGCAAGTATAACATTTAACTAAACGAAACAGAGGTTTAGTATAAGTTATAGACCCCATTATAAATGGTGCTGATGGTTTTACTCAGCTGGTTAAATGACTTTCTCCATAACTGCATTCTCTGGTTTTCCTGATGGTTTCATTCATCAACTCTCATTAGCCCTTTCCCCATGTATGAGTGATTGTATGTTTGTTTGTTAGTTTGTTTGTTAGACTAGTCTGCATTAGTGTTTAGTTAATAAAAGTTGTGCACAAATTACATGAGTTTCTGATTCTGCCTTGCATATTAATGTCCCTTTACAATTTTGACCCTTGCTACATGCTCTAATGCATTAATAGGAAAGTATTTCTTTCTTAGCGCTGATACAAACTTACACTGAATGTTCGCTGGATGGACAGATCAGTTGATGGCATTTTAATTCTGCGAGTTATTACTGTCAGCCGATATAAATAATTGTAATTAATCATGATTAATTGTAATTATTTATATACAATTCCCTTTTAAGCTAAATTTTCTACATCACAATCCTTGACCAACTGTTCATATTTCCATCCAAAACTATTTCCCCCATTCTTTTTATATTCCCAACAATCATTCAAAACTGTGCATGTACGATGTGTCTTATCACTACCCTGAACGTTAACCCAGCCGGACCAACTTTTCTCTATTTACTTATATATTTTCAAAACGTTAGTTGCTACAAAAGAAATTTACACCTGCTCCCTACCACATGTAAATGGAGCGTAAAACGTTCTGTGTTCTTTTTGGCAAACTGATGACACTGAATTTTGATGCACTTCCATTATATCTTACAAGATATTATCCGTTTGCTCTTTTTTTTTTTTTTTGTAGCTGAGAGTTGATAATTATCGTTGCTGGGGACTTCAATCACTGCACTTTTAGATCTGTTCTCCCTAAATTTCATCAAAATGTCTCCTGCACTACAAGGGGACATAAAACATTGGACCACGTTTACACTAATGTGAGTGATGCCTACAAAGTCACACCCCTCCCCCACCTGGGTCAGTCTGATCACCTCTCTTTGTTCCTGCTCCCCAAGTATACCCCAGTCATCAAACGCGTGAAACCTACAATAAGGACTGTTAAAATCTGGCTGGAAGGTGCTGACTCCACTCTTCAACATCAATTCCAGCACACAGACTGGAGTGAGTTTGCTGTCCAGGCCACCACAAACTCTCAGATTAACATGGACATTTATACCAACTCTGTCATGGAGCACATCAACAGCTGTGTGAGCAGAGTGACCACACACAAAAAAATAAAAATTTTCCCCAATCAGAAGCCCTGGATGAACAGAGATGTTCGCCTCCTGCTCAAAGCAAGAGATGCAGCCTTCAGGTCTGGAGACCAGGAGGCTTACAGCTCAGCCAGAGCCAACCTGAGGAAGGGTATCCGCCAGGCCAAACTCACACACAAACAGAAGATTGAAGAACACTTCAATTCTTCAGACCCCCGACGTATGTGGCAAGGCATACAATCTATCACAGATTACAAACCACCTAACTCTGTGCCCCCCTCCAGCTCTGCCTCCCTCCCAGACGAGCTCAATCACTTTTATGCTCGTTTTGATCAAAATAATAAGGAGATCTCACTCAAAGCTGAGCATCAACCCAGTGAACTGCCTCTCACTCTCTCCACATCAGATGTTTACTCCACTCTGTGCAAGGTGAATGCACGGAAGGCAGCTGGCCCTGACGGAATACCTGGTCGTGTGCTTAAAGCCTGTGCGGAGCAGCTAGCTGAGGTCTTCACGGACATTTTCAATCTGTCCCTGGCCCAAACAACTGTCCCCACTATCTTCAAAACCTCCACCATCGTACCAGTACCGAAACATTCCACTGCCTCGGTCCCTAACGACTTCCGTCCTGTTGCACTCACCCCCATCATTGCCAAGTGTTTTGAGAAACTGGTTGCATCCCACTTAAAATCCGGTCTCCCTGCTACACTGGACCCATTCCAATTTGCCTATCGCCACAATAGGTCAACAGAGGACGCCATCTCAACAGCGCTTCACTCTGCCCTCACCCACCTGGACAGTCAAAACACACATGTGAGAATGCTGTTCATAGACTTCAGTTCTGCATTTAATACAATAATCCCCTCCAAGCTGATCTCCAAGCTCAGCCATCTTGGAATCAGCACACCCATCTGCAATTGGATTCTAGATTTTCTGACTAACAGACCTCAGTCCGTTAAGTTAGATAACCTCTCCTCCTCCATCATCACCCTGAACACCGGCGTGCCACAGGGCTGCGTACTGAGCCCTCTCCTGTACTCCCTCTTCACCCATGACTGTGTTCCTGTTTATGGCTCCAACACCATAATTAAATTTGCAGATGACACCACGGTGGTAGGTCTGATCAAGGATGACGATGAATCAGCCTACAGGGATGAGGTGCAGCACCTGGCTGTGTGGTGTGCCACCAATAATCTACAACTAAACACCCAGAAGACAAAGGAGATCATTGTGGACTTCAGGCGGACTAGGAGTCATGCACACACACCCATCTACATCAACGGAGCTGTAGTGGAGCGTGTGTCGAGTTTCAAGTTCCTTGGCATCCACATCTCTGATGACCTCACCTGGTCCCATAACACCTCCACTCTAGTCAAAAAGGCACAGCAGCGCCTTTACTTCTTAAGGAGCCTTAAGAAAGTTCACCTGAATCCCAGGATCCTTGTGGAATTCTACCGCTGTACCATTGAGAGCATACTCACGAACTGCATCTCAGTATGGTACAGCAATTGCTCCGCATCTGACCGCAAAGCACTCCAGCGGGTGGTGAAAACTGCTCAACGGATCACCGGCACCCAGTTAACTTCCATTGAGAACATTTATCATAAGCGCTGTCTGGGCAGGGCAAGAAACATCATCAAGGATGCCTCTCACCCTAACCATGGACTTTTCACCCTCCTTCCATCCGGCAGGCGTTACAGGTGCCTAAGCTCTCGCACTAGTAGGCTCAGGAAGAGCTTCTTCCCCGAGGCTGTGACACTTCTGAACGCCACACCACCAATCTAACCTGCACCTGCTTATTACTGCACTGGTCACAGTACTTTACACACATGCATTTGCACTACTCTTATTTTGCACAGACTGCACAAGTTATTACACTATAAACTGTATAAAGTTGTTACTACACAAAGCACAGTAAACTATTTCTATAAAATATTGCACTACTGCTATCTTGCATAGAATACATTGTTCTATCAATATTTTGCACACTCATCCAGCTGTATTTATTTATTACCACTGTTCTCACGTTTCTGCTGTTCATAATGTATATAATCCTACATTGCTCTGTTCATAATGTACATACAATCCCTACATTGCATTCCTATTTATATTCTGTATATACTCTGCTCAATACTGCTCAATACTGTATATAGCAATTCCACTGTACATTCTGTAAATCATATCTTCATTTACTCTGCACTTATATGTATATAAAACACTATATTCTTGCACTTCTGGTTAGATGCTAACTGCATTTCATTAGCTCTGTACTTGTACTCTGCATAAATGACAATAAAGTTCAATCTAATCTAATCTAATAAACTGTTTTGCTCTGGTTTAGCTTTGGGCAGAGCCAGTTGAGAAACAGAGTTGCGACAAAGGAAGTTCAAAACGCTCGCTCATCACATGATTCACTAGCCCTCAAACAGTTCCAGGAAGTTCATAGCCGGCGATTGGAATGCATTGAGTTAGAGCAGGGGTCGGCAACCTTTTCGGCATGATGTGCCATTTTTCATTTTTCTGGTTAACCACTGTGCCAATACACCCCCACCCCTGTCGCTGCAGGATAAATACAGATTAATACAGATTATGCACAGTACATAATGTACAGTACATTTTTAAATGATACGATAAAAATATATATCTATATCTATATTTGATTTTCAATATTTGAGGATTAATTTGGTCAGTTATCCTTACCAGTGTTCTTACAACTTGTATGTTGTAGTCAAGCGAAATCACATCTAAATTTTCATTGTCGTATTACTAATCTCATGGTAAATATTAAGTTTGTTCTTAGAAAATGCATTCCCAATAAGTGAAGATATTTTAAGATTAAGTGAAAATGAATCTTGTTTAATGTTTTTTATTCTTGTGCACCCGTTATTAATATATAAAAATATATTTGTAGTATATTCAAATTTAAAACAACAAAATTTTTACAAATTTAATCATATATTTTATGCATGTTGACTTTTGTTATGCTCTTAGTTACAGCAATCTATTTATACATTTACAATAAACTATACATATAATTAAATAAATAAATAATTCACATTTATTTGTATAGCACTTTTTATTATACACATAGTTTCAAAGCAGCTTTACAGAAAATTAATGTTTCTATATTACAAATAAGAGGTCTGTTAACAGGTGTAACGTGTCAAAATAATGTTCCTATGCTATACAAATCATGCAGTTAATAACGTCATTCAGAAACAATTAAACATACAGAAACAATGAACAAATTAAAGCAATAGTTACATGATGTGATCATTACAATGCAATGAAAATTTTGCAGTTTTGTATGTTTATTCAGAGTCAGCTTTATCTGAAGTCCTCCCAAGGGTTGGCGTCATCTCTTCACAAGTGTTGGGTCATCTGAAGATTCATGAGAGGCTGGATATAGTCAGCAGGAGCAATCAGCAACAAAATGTGATGGAATCACTTGGGAACTGGCACTTTTTCACAAAGAACAGGGAGAGACTCACCTAACCCAGTGAAGAGACTCATAGTGAGGGTAATGTTTCATTACAGGGAGTCTTCAGGTGGTTCTTGTTCTGAAAGCAAGATAGAGAAGGAGAAAAACACAGGAGAAATGGTTAAGTGATGCTCTCCATCATATTTCAGTCCTATGGCATCACTGCTCCTTCAACACAGTACTTCTATAGTTGCTAAGATGTTTAAGTATAAAATACGGTAATAATGTACAGGTTTACTGTGATTACTTCTATAAAATAGTAGTGGTATATAATACGTTTTTAAAAATTTAGTCTAGCATAATTCTGAAATGAAAAATTCTCACCTATTTTAAACTTTTCATTCGCACTTAGGTCCATCAATAAATCCAAGTCTATTAAATAACTCCCCACCAGCAATAATCACGTTTAAAAACCTTAATTACACAACGATGTATGAAACTGCATGTAGAGAATGAATATCATCCCCTAAATCTACTAATTAAGTGAGGAATAATCTAATAATGATCAGTTTTAATGCACAAGGCAATTAGCTGTGCTGATAATCTACAATTTGTTTCTATAAATGTCTTACCTTTTAAAAGTTCATCACAGCGGTCTCTTCTGCTGCATCTCTATGGGGCTGATAGTATTAGCGCGAACTTCCGGGAAGTATTGAGCGGCTCCACGATCCGACACTGCTGTATGGAGCTCTCTCCCTCTCTCTCTCTCTCTCTCTCTCTCTCTCTCTATGGCTCTGGCTTTGGGTACAACGCAGCGCTTGTTACTTTTCACCCAGCCCAAAAAAACTGGTCTATATGCAACGCAGTAACCTAATTCACGTGAGAGGAGGCAACATAGAAATATATGTCTGTGGGAGGCACTGCCTCCATCGCGATATGATTGGATAAGATCGGTTATGCTTGGATGTGATTGGCTCATGCGATAAATCCCGCCTCTTGTTTCCTGCGAGCTCTTGGCCTGAATGAAGAACATAGTGGCGTTATTGACGATTTATAAAGTAAGTAAACTCACCCGCTTAAATATCACTGCTATGAATCACATCAAAATAAAAACCTGAAATGGCTTGAAAACGTGATGAAATAAAGTATCTTCATGTCAGTGTTTACAGGGCTTTTATGTCTATGACTCGAATAAGTTAACTATTAAAAAGAATATCTGAACATCAGCTCAATATTAAAAGACGGAGTGTCTTTTACACTAATAGTGCAAATAGTTAGTAGAAGCTATGTACACTAACTCCATGTAAGGTTACTACAAAACACGCAGAGTAATGAACAAGTCCAGTGTCGTAGAGATTAAAGTGCGTGTTAAGGTAATTTTTGATGCGATAGACCCGGGTTTACCAAACGTTTTGTTCTTTCTCTATTTTCAGATCTCATATCACATGAGGTAGGTGTAGAGAGGGCTTATATTGCCTCAATACGATGGCATCCATTTAATCATTTCAATTTACTCTCAATATGTTATTATTGCATTTTATAATGTTCTACAATACTAATGTGTGCATGGATAGTTGCCAATATTTGATAAAAGTAGTATAAATATCAGAAAATCCTGGTATTTTAACATACTGTAAATAGAATCTATAGTTTTTTGCACTTAGTCTAAATACCATATTGCAAAGAAAATACTGCTATTTTCATTTAGTGTAAATAGCATCTAACTAAGATTAATAAATGCTGTAGAAATATTGTTCATTCTTAGTTCATGTTAACTAATGTTAGCCTAACTAATGAAGTCTTTCCAAAATATTGTTCAAATTGTTACTGCCTTTATTATTTTGGGAAAAAAAATTAAAATTGCATAGAAACACTATGAAATGTATAATTATTATTTAAAATAATAAATAAAATAAAAAACAAAAAAATCTGTAACAGGGACATGAATTATATATATATATATATATATACATAAATACTGTATACCTGCCTCCTCATTTTAAAACACCACCGCACGCCACTGGTGCTATTATAGTCAGTAGCCTACACTTTAATGCTCAAAAAATGAACCAACCTTGTTTGGACTTGGCTGAGAAACCGAGGAATGCCTTTGTTTGTTTGTTTTTTCTAGATTAAATATAGGCTACTCTTTATTTTAGTTGCAGCCATAAAATGACTGGTTTCTTGAAATATTGTAATTGTAAATTCTTGAAAAGATGTAATTATTCATTGTTATCATTGTGTAATGTAGAAGAATGCAGATGTGCAAGAAAGAATTCTCTCTGCTTTTATTATTTTTCCATACAGTGTATGCCATTTATACCGTAAACAATGTAAATGTTCATGTCAAGTATGTTAGATACTTAAACATGTTGAAACAGACATGTTTACCTTCCTCAGTATTGTTGCACTGTATAGTGGTTTAAGCAACAGAAGTTTGTACAGTGCCTTAATTGTGAAGTTTGTACACTTCTTGCTAGTGTTGTCACGATACTGGAATTTCTAACTTCGATACGATACCTTGAAAAATATCGATACTCGATACCATTTTCGATATCACGGTGAAAAACACTGCCACAATATTAAGGGGGTAATTTTTTTTATTTAAAGATAAATGTAACAAGTCGAGAACATGTGGTATATTTTACATGAACAAAAAAAATGTCTTGAGGTACTGCATTTGTTGATTTATTTATTAATCTTTTATTAATCTTAGTTAAATGTTAATTGAAACTAACGTTTACTAATACATGTACTAATTAAAATCCAAAGTTCTATTGTTGATATTCTCATTTGCTTCATAACCAAAATATTTCCAGATATAGGGCCCTATGAAGTCCGTTTTATTTTTCCCCAAATTCCGTTTTATTTTTTTCTACATTCAATTTTTTCCGTTTGAATTTTTCTGGACTCTTTTTTTTTTAATGGTCAAATTAAATACTATTAATCTAAAAACATGTCTAATTCATTAAAATCATGAAACTTATACAATTTAACATTTAATTTATTAAAAGTGTAACAAAAATGACACGTTTAGGGCCGTGTGAAATGTTTTATTTTTTTCTCACCTTATGTTTTATTGTTACCAAATTATGTGTTTTAGCATGTCTATTAGGCTATTTGAATGCATACAAACAATTTTTATTTATTCTCACAGTAGCCTTATGAAATGTGTTTTCCCCCTCAGAAATTCTGTGTTGTGTATTTAAATTTTACTGGATATCAGATGAAGGCATAAAACAATTTTAATTCATTTATATTTGAATTAATGAAAATTAAACATTTACATTTTTGGCAAATGAAGGAGATTTACTATTAAAATTAAAATATTTTGTGATTATTTCTTTAAAAAAAATTAACAGTAGTAGTAAGTAGTAGTATTATGTACATTCTACTAAATAATAGTAATATAGCCTATTTCTGGCACACGGTCTTTAATAGGCTGTTAAACCGAACTTTTATTTTGACGGGTTGCCGTGAATACTTCTAAAGTTCTGTGTGTGTATGATATGATGCTATTTTTACTCAAATTAAATGGTAAAATGCTCATAAAGTGCCTTTCAGGTCAGTTCTGGAGATGTTGATGTATTTATGTCCTCATTGAGACGGCAGACGCTGAAATCACCGCGAGCGCCACATTAGTAAACACAGCCGCACGTGCAGCACATTCACACAGAGACGCGCAGAACATGCAGGATTCATATTTAAATCCACTTTTGCAGCTTAATATTTACATACTAGTCCATATCGCGATTTGATTTAAGTGTAATGACCTACTTTTGATTAATTCATCCAAACTTTGACAAATTCAGTGACATTCCGCGTTAAACTGTAAATTCCGTGTTTATGACTGGATTCCGTGGCGTTCTCTGCATCGCGGAGATCATAGATCCCTACAGATAGCGCTCCTGCTGTGTTCTTTAACAACCAGAGCAGTCATCTTTCTATTCACTTCACTTTTGCTATTTAACCAGAGCGAAGGAGACGAGTGCGGTCACGTGTGGTGCTTGTCCACGCGCCTTTGGAGGGAAGTGAAAGTGACAGCTCGCCTAGTATCGGTGTATCGATACTTCGGGAAATTAATATTGGTACCGTTCAGATATTTCAGTATCGATATTTATCGAAATATCGATATTTTTGACAACACTACTTCTTGCACACAGCAGACTTTCAAGAAAAAAGTGATAAAAAAAGTAATGGGGGCCTGTGCCCCAGTAAGCTTTAGGTCTAGCAACGCCCCTGACACAAACCAGATATAAGCAGTGATAAAACAAAAAAATGATGAAGTCAGATACAAAAATAAATGTGGCCGCAATGGACGTGATGCAGCCCATGCAGTTTAAAGGGATACTCCACCCCAAAATGCAATTTTCGTCATTAATCACTTACCCCCATGTCGTTCCAAACCCGTAAAAGCTTCGTTTGTCCTCGGAACACAATTTAAGATATTAAACTGCCAAGTAAATAACACTGTCAAGGTCCATAAACGTATAAAAAAAAATCGTCAAAATAGTCCATCTGCCATCAGTGGTTCAATCTGAATTTTATGAAGCGACGAGAATACTTTTTGTACGCAAAGAAAATAAAAATAACGACTTTTATTCAACAATTCGTGTCCTCTCTGGCTGTGTTCGAAATGCCATACTATCATACTACTCTTACTATTTCTGCAGCATCCAGTATGTATGCTGCTCATAGTATGCACATTTGCTGTATGCATGAAATACCCGGATGACCTACTATATTTGCCAGAATCTGCTAAATATAACTCAAGTACACTGAAATCAGTACAGAAGCTGTGTTCTGAATGGCATACTATCATACAACTCCTACTATACTGCAGTATGCTGTGAATACTGTGAATAGTATGTGAATTTTTTGTATGCATGGAATGCCAGGATTACCTGCTACATTTGCTGAAATTTAATGTATGCATCTGAAGACGCTGCGTGGGGTACTGTTTCCCAGAATGCAACGCACTCCATGTGACCTTTCATCTTCAAATGCGTGAGTGAACTGGAGGCGGGGAATAATAATTATAAATGTTACACTTGTACATGCACGTTTATACATATACATGTAATCTACAAACTATCGCTGTGGATTTAAAAACAATATCATTTAATTGTACTTTAATCTCTACGGCACTTTTCCGATCAAGTCAAATGACGTCACCTTTATCTCTATAGCGCTTTATACATTGTTTCAAAGATATTACATAATAATATTAATATTGCAGTAATATAATATATGAATAAATTATATATATAACTAGAATTAATATTTCAATTAAGCAAACAGAATTAAATTCCGATGCAAACCGCTCTAAAATAAATGGAGTGTATTTACTCTAAGGACAAATAGACCAATTTGTTGTCAGAGGCTATTTACATTAACTCCGCCCACCAATGCCTGGCTGTGATAAACAGCTCTGCTGAAGACACGTGTATTTCTGTAGAATCAGTGGCGGAGAGAGTAAAAGATACGAGCTGCTGTTGATACGAGTTCGATTTCGGCTTTTGTCAAACTCGTGCAACTCCTTTTCCCATCACATACCAGATCAGAAAGGCATTTATTTTCAATAAAAAATTAAGTAAATATTTGAAAAGTGGAGATTAAACACCTCATTAATAATACAGTGTGCTTAGCTGTTAGTAGGTTTTTGTCCCAATAAAGTGGCGTTCATCAAATAAAATGTATGATAATTTACACTAAAATGTTGTTGTCTAATATGTTATTGCATACTGTTTTATAATGTACTACAGTATAAATATCTGCCACCTAACTACTATTTACACACCTGTTGCTGAAGAAAATGCTGCTATTTTATTGTAAACATAATTTATCATTATTTGCACTTAGTGTAAGTAGATTATATCACTTTTTCCACTTAGTGTAACTGCCAAAAATATTGTTCAGTTAAAGACAGCTCATTCAGTTCAGTCTATAGCCTATGTAAAGTTATTCAATTATGAAATGAGTTCAATTGGCCAAAATTGTTTACTAGTATGAAGCCTTAATAACAAGCCTTTGTAAAAAGAATAGTTAGCACATTTGCTTGTAATGTAACAACCTTCACAGCTGGGCTGAATTAATGTTTGTGTTTGTCATGTGACAATTAAGCATACTACTCTGAAATATTTGTTGCTTATTGTATACTGTTTCACACACTATTCTTTAAAAAATAGTATACACTGTGTACTGGGCAGTAAGTAGTATGCAGTAAGCAAGTATGCCATTTCGAACACAGCCTCTGTCTCTGTGTCAGCGTAGCGCCATTTTGGAGAGCATCCGATGGACGCAAAGTGCGTACGCTGTTCTCTATCATCAGTAACGCATGGATACGCTGTTTCCGTTCAAATCAGCGTAAATAAACGTACAATACGTGCGTTAGTAAGTGATTAATGACAAAAATAGCATTTTGGGGTGGAGTATCCCTTTAAGTTCCGCCTTATTGACTATTTAAGGCAACTAGTAAGTGTCTTGATTTTATTCTCTCTGATACAAGAAGTGAGCATTGAAGATCGACTGTCTGTGACAATGGAGACACGAAGGATCCTCATGAGGAGTTTGGCTGTTGCGGTGGTCATTGCATCTGTGATCTGGACTACATCAGGTAAAGTACTTTAACTGTTTTTTACATTATTAAATCTGATGGAATGATGCAGAATATTGAGGTTTATTTGGTTCTTCTATCTTAGGGGAAGACAAGGAGAAATCATGCTGTACTAAAGTCTCAACTGCAGTGGTGACTGATCCCATCATCGGTATCAGGTTACAACAGAAAGATCTTCCATGTGTGTGGGCCGTCATGTAAGAATCACAGTTCCTCTCTAAAGAAAACATGTCATGATTAGACATCAACAGCATCTGATGTTATATTTCTGTGTTTTCAATGTTTTCCTTCTCTTCGACAGCTTTGAGACGGCGCAGGGAGAGTTCTGCCATGATCCTAGACCACGATGGGTGAAGGAGAAAATTAAGCAGTTTTTGTAAGTTAAAGTCATCAAGTATGCTGAAACATAGCAACATAAAAAGCTTAAAGTGTTTTGTGGTGCATTTAGTATAGTATTCTTGTATTCATGCTGTTTTATTTTGTTTGTTGTTTTTACAGCAATCTCAAATAAACAAACACCACCCCACCAACATCATCTATTAGTGCCTGAGCTCGTGTGGGAGAATCTACACAAGCACCTGTCAGCTTATTAGGAATCATGAACGGCTAAAATTAATGAGAACACATCTCTAAGAAGTTACACATTTTACAACTATTTTTAAAAATTTAAATATGAGAAAAATTACATTTAGCTGTTATATTTGGAAAATGTTTGTAACTTATAAATATTTCAATTGAATATTTAAAATATTGTGTATGTTGTCAAATACATGTAGTGCAATTTGACAGTGACAGTTCAGAAACTTATTCAGAAACTGAATTACAGTGAAACTGTTTCAAAAGTGGTTTAAATAAAATATCAGTATATATTATATTTCACAATGAAATATATTTCACTCAATGTGGTGATGGACTTGTGTCATTAACTCAAGTGTCAAGAAGGCTGAGACAAGTCTGAGTGAATTTTAGACTGATTTGTTTGAGAACATATCTGGAATTTTTGTCATTTGATGAAGCAAATAAACAACTGCAATCTGGAACAACAAATAAACTGATCAGCATCTACTGGTTTTGCTTGTGGTTGATGTTTCTGAATGTATTCAAGAGGTCCTTCCTCAAACATGAAGACATCTTTTCTCTTTAGCATCTTTATTCTTTTGTTCACGGCTGGTTGCAGGTTATGTACTATTTATTGCTGTATTGTACCTTGTACTACTGATTATGTGTATTTCATCCATCATCAAATGTTAAAGTGCATGAGTAAGTTGGCAGAGTATGAACCTGAGTGATGACAATGAGAGTCTTTTCTCTTGTCTTTTTTTCCACATATTCATGTATGTTTGACTTCTCTGCTTAATTTACATCAATACCAAAATATCATCAAGCCAAATTATATTAAAGACATAATAGTTGGACTTGTACATTCCTTGAACTTGCATTTTTATATTCCAGGGGTTCATTTTTACTCAACAGACTTGCTTTTATTCCCTGTCATATGAAGGTAAAGTCTGTAAAACATAGTGTCCAGTGTACTGTTATTCTGAAGAAATGTTCTGTAAAGAATTTTCTCTCAAGTTGTATGTTTTACTGTAATAATCTTTAACTATTCAAATATGAAAATTAATTAAAAATATGAATAATATTATTTTATTCCATTTTCACCACCCTAATTTCTTCCACAGAATGATATTAAAAACAATACATAATGTGAGATGTGGTGGAAATGGGAATGTGGTTGAAATGTTTTTCTGAAAAAAAAAAAATCAGAACCAAAAGTCCTTATACTGTAGTTGAAGAAACACCCAGTTTCTCCAATTCAATCTAATTGCACATCAAAGATTGAACATTTCAACTTCAAGATGTGCATTTTTGCCTAAAATTATTAAAAGAGCTGTTAGTATTTGTGGTCTGTTATTGTATTTTCTTTCAAGGGGGACATTAGTTTGTCATAAATTAAGTTGATGGATAAACTGACTGTATTGTGGGTGAGAGGTGTGAAGGCTTTGATGATCACTTGTAATGGTTCAAAACGGTGGTGGTAAGTTTGACACATTATTTCCATCTGACTGCTACTATTCATGTCTTAAAAGACCTCCTCCATATGAACACCATCACCATCATCTCTAGTGTTCCACTATCTGCTGCACAGACTCCAGACAATACCTTTGAAAATGCTTTAATTTAAATTAGATTTTTGATTACCTCAAGTCATGTGTTCTTATTATTCAGATGTCTATCTGTCCTGTCCATATGCATCCGTTATTGCCACACAATAACCAAATTTGGCTTGAGTGTTGGGGACATTCAGAAGTCACAATGTAGTATCCTGGAATAACCATTAGGTGTCGTTTTTGTATTGCAAGTGTTGTTCTTACTTGGTAAATTAGTTAAAGATTATGTTCCTTGCAGGAGACATGCAGTCTTCGTGTCTGTTGCTGTGATTGCTGCAAACAGAAAGTAAAGTGTTTACTTAAAATCAATAGAGCAACATGATTTTTATTGAAGGTTATACACAAAAGCATATAAATGTTAAGCCTGCAAGAAAAATAAATGTTAGTTATAATTAATTACCAACTTCTTTAAAAAAAAAAAAAAAACTTTTTAACCTTTTTTTTTTTTCTATTCATGTGCTGCTGATAATGAGAATCCTTTCAAAGTGTACAACATGTGCTTTTGTGAACTTGACTATTAACTTTAACTATATTTTATTTTGGACAAAGCCCTTTTTTTATATTTCTCTTATAAAAAAATATATTTTTTCTTAATTGACATGTGGTCACCCTCCAAAATTAGGATATTCTTGGTCATCAGAATGACAAATATAATAATATTTTAAAATTAAATATAATAAATATATTTAATATAATATAAATATAATAAAATTAATTTCATTTTTTCAAGTACACAACAAACAAATCCTTTAGAATACGCCAATGTTTCTGTAATGCGTCCCATGGGCCAAGAATTTCTAGGTGCCAATTCATCAACTACAAGTATTAGAACTCCGATGCTAAAGTTTCGGCATGGTTTATTCCAGGGGTCTTCAACTAAAATGGCTTGAGGTCCAGTAATGAACCCTCCTCACCAGCCGAGGTCCGGACAATTCTAAAAAACAATTGATGGTTTTTGCCAGGCCAGGGTATATGCTAGATATTTAAGCTTAATTTCAAGACATTTAAAGACCTTTTTTAAGACCTGCACAAAAATAAAATAAATAAATGAATTAAATAAAATTACTGTAAAAAGCATGATTTACAGTTCAGATGCAGGCTTTCACAAAAAACATCAAGTATTATATTAATTAAATAACATATATAAATATATTTTGCTGCCTTAATTGTTTACATTTTACAACACATTATCTTCTTGTTGATCCACCAGTTCACATTTACAACTCTGCATGTTTGCTGCTTAAAATCATGGGTTGTTTTCACATTGGTCTTTGACAACAGCAGACATACAGGCTGATTGAAAATGGAAAATCATCCTCTTCCAGCGGAACGGCAGTACACAAGCCCAAGAGACAGACTCCACAAAGCAGCGCAGCAGCTGAATCTGAAACGTGCAGCGCTCATATTTATTGAATAAATAGCCTTTTTAAGTTTTAAGTTTAAACTTAACTTGTCTCTCAGTCCCCACATTTAAGACCTTCTGAAATCATAATTAAGGCTTTCTTGTACCATTTAAGACTTTTTAAGTACCCGTCAACTTTCCTAATTTTTGAAAATGCCATAATTTTTTCACTCACTGAGAGTTTCATCTGTCTGCGCGCATGCAGCGCACCGCTCTTTGCTCTCATCACTGCATGCACGACTGCACCCAAATGGCTCTAGAGCTGACCTTGATGTGCTTAATATAAATTTTATTTATTAAATTCGCGTTTGGTATTTATTTATTCATTTCATTATGTCAAAAGCCTTCACGAATTCGGACTGGAGTCTGCCAGTTGGCGAACTACCGTAAAGACTTCAAAAGTTGCGCCCGCTGAAATAGAAGCGCCCCGTCACGTTTAAATCTTAACCTTCTGTTTTGGCTGTAGACGGGTCCGTATGGGACGGCTTTTGGGTCCGGATCAGGACCGCGGTCCGCCTGTTAGTGACCTATGGTTTATTCCATTTCTGGCATTGCTGCATTATAGTAAGTTATTTCTTCACCCACCATTTCCAAAACAAGTCTGCTAAGTATTGAACTTGTCTCCAGTTTTTTTTTTTTTTTTCTTCGAATAGACAAGCCTTCTTTTTTAAACAGACCAGATGATTAGACTTTGAGCTATATGATGTGATTGAGTGTTAATGTCAAAGCATTAGGCCTTTTGGATCATCAGAAGATGGAGTGATTCGGACAATCATTCAGTATAAATATAATACCTACATATAAATACGTAACACCATACCTTTTAACAGTGTTCCCAGGTTTTCAAAAAAGTACACTTCCATAATGTACTTAAAGTGCTCTATTTTTACGCACTAATTTTGTACATAATATACTAAAAGTTATTCTTTAGTACTTCTTAAGATAAACTTAAGATCGTATAAGTGATCTCAACAGTGCTATATTGGGACACCATGAATATGAACTAATATGCGCTTTTACTATCTCTGTATTTAAAAATGTATTTAGACACCACTTGTTCAAATGTACTACAAGTTTTTACATTTTTAAAATACAGAGATAGCATGTTAAAAGTGCATTTTATTTCATATTCATGGTGTCCCAAAATAGCACAGTGGAGTAGTTGAACTGAAGTTTATCTTTACTAAAGAATCATTTTTAGCATATTAGGTACAAAATTAGTGCTCAAAAATAGAGCACTTTAAGTACATTATGTAGTTATGTACATTATGTATAAAGTGTATTTATACTGCACTTTTTTCACCTGGGTAGCCTCAATTGGACCAACGTAATTCATTACAACCTATGTAAATGGAGGATGGTCTACAGAAACTGTCAGCAGACAAGTATGACATTTTTTGTTCACCTGGTTTGTGGCTTTTTCCTTGGCAAATTATTCATGCCCTGTTTTAAAACAGATATTTCTTCACTGTAATTTTCTCTTTATACAAAAGATATGATCAAATCCTGAACTAAATCGCTGTACTCAAATCCTCAAAACAAAGTGTTGAACTCCGATTCTTAGGGTTCTGGGGTTTCGTTTCCTGCTTAAAAATGCTGTTCACTGGGTTTGTTCTGCATTTTCTCTTCTTTCACTTGCCATTTCAGAACTTCCAGAAATTTGTGAATCCATGCTACTGCTCTTTTTAGAGTCAAATTGTTGGAGATTCCTTTTCATCAATCACAACAGATCTTTCCTCTCACTTCTTTCTTTGCTTCAGGCCATTGAGATGGTTAAGGCATAAGGCAAAGTCAGTTCCACCAATCCAAGTTTAAGATCAGAGGAATTCTTCAGTTTTCATGCCTCTTAAGGCTGCATCTGCATGATTTACAGTAGCTTAGAACTGACGTACTTCCACTATGAGGCTTTAGAATGGGTGTGAATAATAGAGATTCTGGTTGCTACACAAGTTTTGAAACTTAGCTATGTATTTCAATACTGTTGTACTGTCAGACCAGAAGGAAGATTCATCCTTGTGAAAGTACAACTCAACATCCTGTCCAAGAGTACAGTAGTGCTGTCAAACAATTCATCGCAGTTAATCGCATCCAGAATAAAAGGTTTTGTTAACATAATATGTGTGTGTACTGCTTTATATTTATTATGTAAATACACACTCGTGCATGTATATATTTAAGAAGCATATACTATATTTACATATAAAATTTATATTTATATAAAATATAAATTATATATGAATATAAATGTATACATACATGTAAATATTAAAAAAATGAATACAGTTGGGTCCTTCCTTATATATTTGGACAGTGACACAATTTTCATAATTTCGGCTCTGCAAGCCATCAGAATAGATGAAATAAAATCAAGATGAAATTGAAGTGCAGACTTTAAGCTTTAATTCAAGGGGTTGAACAAAATATAACATACAATTCTTAGGAATTACAACCATTTTATATACAGTCCCCCCATTTTCAGGGGCTCAAATGTAAATGGACAAATAAATATAATTTTAGGTCATTCTTTTTAGAAATATTTTGTTGAGAATCCTTTTGCAGGCAATGACTGCCTTAAGCCTGGAACTCAAGGACATCACCAAAGACTGGGTTTCCTCCTTTATGATGAAGCGCTGTTCAATAAACTTTACTTAATTTTACTGAATCTGGGCAAATAGTATATCCCTGGCCTGTGCACTTCAGAATTCTTCCGCTGCTTCTGTCTTCTGTTACGTCTTCAATAAACACTAGTAACCCAGTACCACTGGAAGCCATGCATGCTCATGCCATCACACTGCTCCACCATGTTTCACAGATGATTGATGTTGTATGCTTTGAAAATCCAAATGAACATGAATTTCACCAGCTGGAGAGGAGAGTAAAGGCAGAAACTCCCCAAAACAAGCAACAATTGGAATTGGCTGCATTAAAGGCTGGGAAAAGCATTTCAAAGGATGAGACCAAGAGTCTGGTGATGTCTATGGGTCACAGACTCACTGCTGTGATTGTGCACAAGGGATCTGCAACTAAATAATAGCTTTTAATCTTTTATATCTGCCTTATGTTGAACTGTCCCAATACTTATGCTCACATCAATGAGTGGGATGAACTCTAAAAGTGCTGTTCTTTTTATTTGGTAAAACATATATGTGTTGAAACGGCTAATAATAAAATGTGACATTCTGTAGTTTTGTCTTATATTCATCTTTTAATCATATTTGCAAATGACTCCACAGCCAACAGAGCAATTTTGTCTTTACTGTTCCAATACTTCTGGAGGGCACTGTAGATTCATTACACATAGAGTGAAATATTTCAAGCCTTTATTTCTTGAAATTTTTATGATTATGGCTTACAGATAATGAAAACCCAAAATTCAGTGTCTCAGAAAATTAGAATATTACATAAAATCAATAAACAAAAAGGATATTTTAAACAGAAATTTCAGGCTTCTGAAAAGTATGTTAATTTCTATGCACTCAGTACTTGGTTGGGCCTCCTTTTGCATGAATTACTGCATCAATGCGGCGTGGCATGGAGGCAATCAGCCTGTGGCACTGCTCAGGTGTAATGGAAGCCCAGGTTGCTTTGATAGCGGCCTTCAGGTCATCTGCATTGTTGGGTCTGGTGTCTCTCATCTTCCTCTTTACAATAGATTCTCTATGGGGTTCAGGTCAGGCAAGTTTGCTGGCCAATCAAGCACAGTAACACCATGGTCATTGAACCAGCTTTTGGTACCTTTGGCAGTGTAGGCAGGTGCCAAGTACTGCTGGAAAATAAAATCAGCATCTCCATAAAGCTTGTCAGCAGAACGAAGCATGAAGTGCTCTAAAATTTCCTGGTAGATGGCTGCATTGACTGTGGACTTCAGAAAGCACAATGGACCAACACCAGCAGATGACATGGCAGCCCAAATCATCACTGACTGTGGAAACTTCACAATGGACTTCAAGCAACATGGATTCTGTGCCTCTCCACTCTCCCTCCAGAATGGGACCTTGATTTCCAAATGAAATGCAAAATTTACTTTCATCTGAAAAGAGGACTTTGGACCACTGAGCAACAGTCCAGTTCTTTTTCTCCACAGCCCAGGTAAGACGCTTCTGACCTTGTCTCTGGTTCAGAAGTGGCTTGATAGCCCTTTTCCTGAAGACGTCTGAGCGTGGTGACTCTTGATGCACTGACTCCAGCTTCAGTCCACTCCTTGTGAAACTCTCACAAGTGTTTGAATCAGCTTTGCTTGACAGTATTCTCAACCTTGCGGTCATCCCTGTTGATTGTGCACCTTTTCCTACCCAAATTCTTCCTTCCTTCTTCCTTCCAGTCAACTTTGCATTTAATATGCTTTGATGCAGCACTCTGTAAACAGCCACACCTTTCAGTAATGACCCTCTGTGACTTACCCTCTTTGTGGAGGGCGTCAATGTTCGTCTTCTGGATCATTTCCAAGTCAGCAGTCTTCCCCATTATTGTGGTTTCAAAGAACAAGAGATACCCAGAATTTATACTGTAGAGATGGTCATTAACTGAAACTCAAATGTAAATATTCTAATATTTTGAGATACTGATTTTTGATTTTCATGAGCTGTAAACTCTAATCATCAAAATTAAAACAGAAAAAACTTTTGAAATGTTTTACTTTACATGTAATGAATCTAAAATATATGAAAGTTACAAGAATTTGTTTTTTTAGATGTACCTGTATAACTGTAATTTGAAAATGTTTTGGTCAGCAGCTAAAATAAAAATATATAAAATAATATATTTGCCTGTGTGCAAATATATATGGACCTAACTGTACATGTATGTATTTATGTAAGTGATATGTGATATTATGTAAAAAAAAAAAAATTTTTTTGAACCTTTTCAATAAATGCTGCACTCATTGATCACTGTCTCCTCTCCACCAGTAAGCTTGTGTGTGGTGGGCGTTCTGGCGCACTATGGCTGCCGTCGCATCATCCAGGTGGATGCTGCAGACTGGTGGTGGACGTGGAGATACCCCCCTTACTATGTAAAGCACTTTGAGTGCCTAGAAAAGCGCTATATAAATGTAACAAATTATTATTATTATTATTATTGATGTGTCATATTATTATTTTTTTTATATTTTTTTTTCATAATTCTCAGATTTTGCTTTTGAGAACAAAGACATAAAGAATGAAATGCATACAAGTTTGGAACAACATACACCTGTGAGTAAATTATAAATTTGCATTTTTGTGTGGACTATCACTTTAGTGATGGTGCAGCCATTACTGCATTATTGCCATATGCCATCATTGCATTTAGCTGATTTTGTTTAGCTGACTTTTTCCATTTAGCTGACCTTTTTAACTTTTGTTGGATACAAGCATCAGAATAATCTTTTAAAAAGAGAATATATAATGTTAATTTAAGCAAAAAAAGTCACAAGCCTTTTAGCTCATGTGGCTGTTAAGAGATGTTTCACTTAATCGCTTTGTTTTATACACTTTAATATTAAAATTAAATAAATAAAAAATAAACATTCAAGCGGCTTACTTACAAACATCCAGCCTTTCCTCTATAATAGTTTTGATTGTATTTAATGAAATTTAAGCTGAATCATTAAAGAAATAGTTAACAATTATTTGCAGGTGCAGACAGGTTTTTTTTAGGGAAATAGGGATCTGTTGGAAGACATATTTTCAAACTTTGAAGTGTTGCTTATACAACAAGAGAAAATCTTAATGTATTGTGCAATGTTATTTTAGAATCTTTAAGATACTATTATAATTTTTATTAATAATTTGAATTCATTTTTACATATAATAATAAAATTAATAAATAATTATTTAATTATGTAACATGTGCACACACCAGCAAATAAGAGCAAAATCATTAAAATACAAAAAGTAAAAGCCCGTCTGTACTACATTATATAGCCCAGGGATAGGTAACGCCGGTCGGTCCTGGAGTGCCGATGACCTGCAGAGTTTAGTTCCAACCCTGAAAAAACCTCACCTGTCTGCAGCCCTAGTGATCCTGAAGACCTTGATTAGCTTGTTCAGGTGTGTTTGATTAGGCTTGGAGCTAAACTCTACAGGATATCAGCACTCCAGGACCGACATTGCCTATCCCTGATATAGCCTAAGTAACCCAGATCATTTTCAATCATAGGTCTACTGCAGGGGTGTCAAACTCAATTTCTAGAGGGCCGCAGCCCTGCAGAGTTTAGCTTCAACCCTAATTAAACACACCTGATCCAATTAATCAGGTCCTTCAGACTCATTTGAAAACTACATGGTTTGTGTGTTGGAGCAAGGTTGGAACTAAACTCTGCAGGGCTGTGGCCCTCCAGGAGGCGTTTGACACCACTGGTCTATTGGGCCACGAGTGCACCCTTCTAAAAGGGAAACTGGGAAACAAACTGCTCAAAATATTTATTTTATTCAAACATTTTCTCAAAATTATGTTTTAAAAAATAACCTACCTCCTGTTGCAGTGCAGCGATGGCATCTGAAAGTGGCGCGTGCGGACAACCAAACGGACACCTTTGGTTTTTGTCAGTTGACCGCAAGCAAATATTCAATCCACTACTCGTCTTGTTTTCTGTGTTACGTATCGAGTTACAGAGGTAGATACTGCTTCAAATCGAGCTCAGCGCATGCATGATTTGTTTGATTTGGACAGAATCGAGAAAAATCAGTAGAAAAGAACCAGAAATCAGTGGAAATTTTAGTCATTCATTTTGGAATCTGAAAATGTAGAGTGCAATTCCCCCACTAGGTGTCAAAAAGTTTCTTAATTAGATAGGCCTATTATACCTGACCAGAAATAGTTAAAGTGAAATGTTCAGACTGAACCGCAAGCAATCCATCACTCAAAAGATTGATTGAATCTGGTTTGTCTGGTCAGAGGAGAACTGGTCCCCAAAATGAACTTTCTGGGGACACATGATATTTGGCGATATTATTGATTATTATTGACTGTATGGATATTATTGAACGAGAACTGAACTGAGCTGGATGATGACATTGTTTCATGTTTTTAAAATTAACACGTTTGTTTTTTAGAACTAATTAAATGTTTATTCATAATGAAAACGTAATGAATTAAATTTATATAAGCAGTCCATTTGCATTCTCAGTGCTGTGACCATCTTTCCATTTGTTGCTCTAGATCACACGATCACAAGCTCTCTGGACCTGCTGTGGCCTGTAGCACAGAAGTTTAAAAGTCTGAAAGAGGTTCTTTATGATGTCATATAATCACAACAATATAATATCAGAGCTACAAGACAACAGTACAGGTGATGCTAAGCAATACATATGCTTACATTAAAGAGTATTTTACACATAGCTGAAGAAAAGTTCATTAATAGCTTTGTTTTTAATTTTAACATTCAATGTGATACAATTCAATAAAAGCAATATAATGTGTATGAACACTAAAAATGATGTTAGGTATTTAAAGGAAATTTGAAATTATTATTCAAAAAATATTATTTAGCGGTGTATAAATAACTTCAGCCAGTGTCCAATCATCTTGACTCATCCAAATATGGCCCAACTTTACATTACCCTGGAAAGAAAGAAAAAAGAGAATGTGAATGTGTGGTAAATGCAATCTTATAGCAGACTAATGAGAGCTTCTGACCTGAACACTATTGTGAATCCAGTCCTGGTGCAGGTCATTAGTTCTTGCAAAACCTTTAATTGAGAGCACAATTACACAGAAAATGTAAATTCATGTAAATTAATGGTATTTTAATGCCATCTAAACTTAAATGGAAATCACCTTTCCACAGTCCTGTTCCTCTCCAACACACATAGACACTTAACAGCAGTAACAGTAGCAGAAGCACAGAGATGACAGGCAGCCATGGGATGATATCAGTGATCGCTGATTCATGACTGATAGTAACTGTATCCTGCTGATCAGTATCTTCAGTGCTCATTTCACACACAACACAGAAACATTGATTTCTAATTTAGTATAAGTTTTGATTCATAGGAAGCAAAATTAAGTCAGTGGTCACTTTTTTATTCTTTTATTTTAGGCCAACGTTAAATTAAAAATAGCAATTAAATAGCAATTTGTGTTAAATAGAAAAATATGAAGAAAAAAATCCTACCTTCATAGTCCAGTTTTGTGCAGTTAGTTTGCGCATTCTTATAGTCAGTGCAGCAGTAGAGCATGAGATCAGTGTCAGTGATGTTCATCAGAAGCAGAGAGTGAGTGTTTGTGGATGAACTGAGAGCTCTTATCCGACCTGCATAACTGGGGTGAATATTGGAGGGCTCTGCTTTAGTTGCTGGACCATAACCATATTCTAGTCTCAGTATTCTGACAAATGTTTGGTTTCCATCTGTAAGGATCCAGGTAATCTCTCTATCATCTTTAATGCTACAGGGAAGTGTTGTGTTTCCTCCTGGATCAACTTTCACAGATGATCCTTCAGTGACAATCATTAAGACAATGAAACCTGAAGATGAAATGATCAAATTATTTGATTGATATGGAAAATGTGAATCCAAGAAAAACTTACTTGACAGTGATCACTTGATAGTCTGGATCATTGTGATTATTGACATTTAATCATGTAGCAGAAGTATTTATCAAATACAATTTACAAACAAGGAAAATCACAAGCAATTTATCAAAAACATTTCTATAGCATCACTGAAAATAGAGCATTTGAGAACTTCACATACTCACATATTATCTGTATAAGGATCATTTTCTCTCTCTCTCTCTTTGTGGTTTGTTGCCAGTTTGTAACTTTTGTCAACTGCTAAAAGGATGTGTCAAAGGTACAAAGCCCTCCTTGACTGTTTCACACATGCTGCGTTTGCAGTGTGTATGCAGTCCGTGTGCTTTGCGTATAGTGCAGAAGCAGCATGGACTCATTGTGCTTTCACACAGAACGCTCCTGGGGGCGTATGACAGAAAGATCCTAACTTTAAAATCTTATCTTATCTGTTTGGTAACCATGGTCATTTCAGTTAGGACCACATTTAGGGTAAAAGCTATTACAGAACAGCATTTCCTAAGTGCGTTATCTTATCTTAACTACAGATAAGAAAGGGGTATTTCAGAAACCTCCTAACTTGACAAAAAACCCTAAAAAACCCCACAGCTGTCCTAACTTCAAATTTATTTGAAAGCTAACGGAAAAACCCTTACAACTGTGCTGTTCGACAATGGTATTAAATTCATTAATAGTTAAAAAATGAAGAACGAAGATGTTTAATGGTAGAAAGTCTCTTGGAGGACCCTGAAGATGTGTTATGATGACAAAACACTTATAAGTAATTACAGACTGCCACACAACATATTACAGTTAGCACAGGAACTGCAACCAGCATTATAGAGACCAACAAAAGTGTCACGGAGCATTACTGGTTGTAGTGCAAGTCGTTTTTTTTTTTTGCAAGTCAAGTAGCTTTTATTTACCTCATCAGCAGTGTTTGTTATTTGGTAACAGACCTGACAGTGGATTGTCGAGCTTGATTATGCCATTTAAGATTTCCTAACTAGAGATAAGATACTATTTTGTAAGATAGGATAAGAATCCCAAATCAAGTTAAGATTTGCTTCTGTAATACGAATTTGCGAAAAATCCTACTTTAACATATCATATCTTAAGTTAAGACCTAAGATAAGAAACTTTCTGTAATACGCCCCCAGATCCGCAGCTGTTTATCACAAACACAACATTTATACATTATTTTGATTTCAAATCCAAATGTTGTTAGCCTATACGGAAAGTGTTTTTTCAGCATTGTGATCCTCTTTTATCACAGTACAGTTACACAGTCTTTCATAGACATATTCACATTTAAACAATTAATATGAACATTAAAATGCATTTGGCTATAGATTTGTATATTATTGTTGCTCAAGCAAGTGGAAACACATTTAAACACAGCATATATCCTTCCTGTGTTAGGCTTTCACAAATATTTTAAATTAAAACTTACCACAGACAGGAACAGTCAGCTTCCTATGAATCAAAACTTATACTAAATTAGAAATCTATTTTTCTGTGTTGTGTGTGAAATGAGCACTGAAGATGCTGATCAGCAGGATACTGTTACTAACACAAGTGCATATATTGCCTTGTTTATATAAAAGTGCACTTTTCTTAGTTTTAACCCAAATAGACTCGGTGCGGAAGCGATCGCTGCACTGCTGCAGACGCACCGCTCCTGGAACGCACTGCTGGACCACAACCGCCTGCAGTGTGAACATATTACGAGGTGGTCTCACTCGTATAAATTCATACGATTTTTACTAAATCGTACGTATTTTACGAGTTGCCAATTCGTATGAATTTGTGCGAATGACCTACACCTATAATAAACTGGAGTTTAGACGAATCATACTAAATCAATCCATACGAATTAGCCACCTCTTAAAATACGTATGAATTGCCGTGAGATAGCGTTGTTTGATCCGTTAACATGGGTGCGGAAAAAAATACGCACCGCAAATGGAGTATGCGTGATGAAACAGAAGACCACATCCATTTGTGATGCTATAATATAAGCTCTCTGTCTAATCTCAAAGACGTTTATATCCATGACATTACTGTGTTCATTTCATTATTTTAAAAAACCTAGATGTTTCTTTAGCTTATGAGAATGTTGGTCAGTATGTTTCACATACCTGCTTTCTTTTATCTGCTTTAAATTTTGAGGGGAAAAAACATTGAAACTATGTCCAGTCTTTGATCATATTTAAGACTATTCATTGAAGGAATCCATATAAATTTCTTTAAACCATTGTGAACATTTGATCAGGCTACAATACAAAGCATACTTTGCCATCCATAACATCATTTTTGCCATTAGCAAAGTCTACTGATGTCCACACCCACTGTTTGTGTGTATGCCAAAATTTCTAGCTAATTCTAAATAAAATATCCGAAATTACAGCAAGGTTATAAAATAAATGTCATCCAGGTGTTCCTAAAACAGAGATTTTAGGATTGTATTTATTTATTATCACTAAGGGTTTAATTCAAACTTGTAGTTACACTGTTAACCTTACCCCTAACCTAACCCAACCCTTACCCCAAAACTCTAACCTCAAACCTGACACTACTCACTATTCACAGTCTAGCAACCATTTAGAGGACCCTAGTAACTGCATAAGTAGTAAAGGGGGAAAAACTGATGATTGTGGATATTGTGGTGACATACCTTTTTTTGTTTTGTTTTTTTGCAGCAGAGCTCAAAGAAATCAACCAGCTGAAACCCATGTGGAGTAGCTCCTGACTTCCATGCTCCTGCTAACATAACCCATTAGTGACTACTGTCTAATAAAGTACTCCTGGAAAGTGTGATGAAAGTGACTGCATAAATAAGCATTGCAAAAAAAAGAAAAATGATCAAAGTAACAATATATCCCCAAACAATAACAAAGATGTTCAAAAACAAAAATTTAACATTTTCTAAAGGACTATATAGCCTACTTTATATTTGTTACACATATACAAGGTTTTTCTGTCTGCAAAAAAACCACACACCTTCTTCATCACTTCAAACTAGGGGTGGCACGGTTCGCGGAAAAAAACCGAACCGCACGGTTCTCCACACACGGTTCGGCACGCGCTAGGACCGCGGTTCAACTGAATTCTGACAACGCATGTGGTTTGTTATAAATAACACGTAAAACAAATAGGGTTCGGCTAATGTATGTTTCTGTTAATGGATGCGCATTCTGGCTTCCCAGTACATTATAACAACAGCGATGAGAAAGAAAAAAAAAATAATAAGTGGACAAATCATTCACTCTTGTTCAATGCGAGTGCGTATGCTGGAATATGAGCATTTATTCCGTCATCACCCGGGTGCTGATAGCGCGCGCACAGGTGAGACCTGAACAGCACACGTTGATATCGGTGTTTAGACTAAAGTCATGTAAGCTTTGCCAGCTCAAATATTTAAGAGCCAGAGGACGCGAGCTCGCGCGCGCAGTGAGAAGATTTGTGCGTGCGCTCATCAGAAGCGCACAAACCTGCGCCTCAGAACGCGCGCAAATATGAAGCTCTCTCTGAAGTATTGTGTTTTAATGGATAAATTCACACAAAATTCTGTCAAAATGCCCGTCTTGGTAAGTATCCTATAGCAGACATAGCCGGCTGGGCGTACAGTATCAGTGCTTTCTCTTAAAGTGACAGTTAATATTAAATAAACAGCAACAACAAAGAAATCACTCACTGCTCTTGATTGAATCGCTTTTGTAACTTTAATAAAGAGTAATCTTTAATTTATACAGTCAAATATGCAATGCTGTTTTACCTTTGATTACTTTAATCGTACTTCAATTTTTGTACCTAAAAAAACCCCTGAAAATCACTGATTATTTTATTTGTATCTTTACTCTATTGTATTTTTATTTGTGCTGTTGCTTGTAGTTAAAGGTCTGCTTTTATTTGTGTACACTCACAATGAAAACAAAACAGATTTTATATATATAACATGTAATAATATTTAGCATTTTCACATCAAAATAAAAGAAACTGAGCAAAGTAGATGTCTTTTTTTTCCCTGTTGTACCGAAATTGTATCGAACCATGACCCCCGAACCGAGGTACGTACCGAACCGTGACATCTGTGTACCGTGCCACCCCTACTTCAAACTGATGCTTTTTTCAATTGACTGTAGGCAAATATTCAGTTTATCCAGAAGTAGATTAATAGATCAGAGGTAGACAACTTCAAACGAGTTCTACGCCTGATCCACATCCATAATAAAGCATAATAGAGCTGACTCTAAATGAATTTATGAATCTGAAAATGTAGAGAGCAATTCCGCCGCTAAGTGTCGGAAATAGGCCTGCAGAGAGCTACAGTATCTGTTCACATTAATCTCAATAGCAGGTAGTGGATAGATGCTTTCTCCAGGTATTATACAGAAAAAATATTTTTTTTTTAAATGCTGTTTATTATATCTATTTTGTCTGCAAAAATCAGGCACTGGAGAATTTTGCTATAAAATACATATTATTTAACAAACTTATGGATACCATTTTTTTATTCACCCCTGTTTTAATTTTTATTAGAACAAATTATATGTTAATTAATCAATCTACAATAATGACCTTTAAAACAAACATTATGCAATATATCAAAGACTACTAAGCAAATATAAACCTCATTTACATTCTGAGTGGTGTGACCACCTTTCCATCCGTTGTTCTCTGAAACGATCACAGCCTCTCTGTTGAGATACCACAGCACATTTCTCTCAGTGGTTCATTGTGGTAAAGTGCTTTATGTGGTCATAAACAACCATCATCAATAATAGCAGTGAAAAACAGGATGTAGTTTACAGCCACTGAACAGAAGGTCTCACATAAAAAGTTTAGGACATGTCCAACATGTCATTGCTTCAGACACCCACAGAAAAATGCATCCAAAAGAGCTTCTTAATTCTCTATATCAGTTCTGCTTGCATAACTTTATTGGAAGTATTTCTCTAAATAGAGTGTCTGTCTGTTCAATGTGTGTATAAGACGACTTTCTTTTCAACTGCTGGCACAAGAGCTACATTTAGTCAACAATCACACACAGGAAACATTGTTAAAAAAGTTGTTGTGAGAGAGGAGCTTTTTGATATAATCACAATAAAATACAACAGTATAGGCCATTGCAAGTATTGTCATTATTCATGTGCATAATTTAGATATTTAAAGTGGCAGAAAATATCATAAAGCATTGACATAAACAGTTATAACAATCTGCACCTGCACATTGAAGCACATCTGAAACAATGGGTTATAAAACTACTCTGATTAACAACGAGACACTGATGCTTTCAAATTGTATTGAGGATAAGTGTATAAAAGAATTTTGAAATAATGAATTAAGGTATCAGTGTATACAAAACTTCAGCCAGTGTCCAATCATCTTGTCCTGTTTTACCCTGGAAAGCAAGAGAAAAAGAGAATGTGATATTCTTATGTGGTTATTACAAACTACTAGCTAACTGAGAGATTCAGACCTGAACACTATTGTGAATCCAGTCCTGGTTCAGGTTATTAGTTCTTCCACAACCTTTAAATGAGAAAATAATTATACCAAAACATTATTTTAAAAAAATAAATAAAACTTTGGTATTCGTGAAAAAATCATGTTCAAGTAAAATCCACCTTTCCACAGTCCTGTTCCTCTCCAACACAAATGTGACACCAGTAACAGTAGCAGAAGCACACAGACGACAGGCAGCCATAAGACAATGTCGCTGATCACTGGATCATGACTGAAATCTGTATCCTGATCAATATCTTCAGTGCTCACATCTACATCACCTAACAAAAGGCTGAGTATAATATTCTTTGTTCTCCTGTGTTATGTTTCCAAGGAAACTGATATTAAAATTGATGCTGAATTGAAAGCATTGATTGCTCACATGATCATTCATTTTAAATAAATATATTTTAAGGTACATAAAAATTGTCTGAAACATATACCTTGATAGTCCCGCTTTGTGCAGTGAGATTGTTCAAGTGTGAAGTCCATGCAACATTCCTCCTAGATGAACTTTCACTGCTTCGGTGACGATCATTAAGAGACTGAAACCTGAAGATGAAACATTATAAAAATCCTGATGATTATGGATATTTAATCACTTAACAGATGCTTTTATCCAAAGCAACTTACAAGTGAACAACATCACAAGCATTTTATCATACAAGAGTCAATAATATTCACAGAATTGGTCAAATAATTGCTCAAAGGCATTTACATTTCTATATTGGATTATTAAATTGGATTATTAATTTTTTTGTTGTGTTTAGTTTCTCTTTCCCTATATTTGATCATATATAGTAAACACTTTAAAGAGTTCATTGTGGTAAAGCTCTGTATGACACTGCTAAGACTTTGTAAGGCAAACAGTACCTCTTACGGAAGTCTCAGTTATGTCAGTGTTTTCATGTTAAGCACATGAATTTCCTGATGCAGTAACTCAGGGGCTTCAACATGTTTCTTAACAGCCAGACCACAGCTCCTCCAAATATGTTTTTGTTAAGATGCCTTATTAACTTATAAAAAGAATTTCAAATTATGTGAGTATCTTGAGAAAAGACTGCAATGTGGCTGGGCTATCATTTCATTTATTGTTAATATTTAATATTCTTGAAAAACAAATCACAAAAACATATCTTTCCACAGAGATGCAGCTATGTGTCAAGTGTTTGTCATGCTTGCCGACACAGCAGAGGGGACATAGCTAATGGAGGCAAGAAAAGTAAGTGTATGTTTGAAACATAAATCAATTCATAATAAAGCCTCATCGATGATCAAATCCTTAGTGGTGCTTTATTAGTATTGTGATTGAAATTCTTTTGGATCAATTAACTTTTTAACTGAAACATTTTGTGTATCGTGCAAGCATTCAGTTGAACTATTATTCAACCTTTATTTTTTGTTCTCTGCGGTCATTGATATTTTTTGTGAGAGCTTCACCACAACAACCACTTTATAAGATATCTATTTTTGCTTTGAAAATGAACATTTTCAGGGTGTTATAAATTAAGAACCTCAGAATAACATGATGACATAAGCAAAGTCATTATTGATTGTTCAACAGCTCTTGCACACATAGTTTATATATGTTTATTTCAAAGGAAGGATCATACTCTAAATGATACTTTATTACCCTACATTTGTGTCATTTTACATTAAGTTGATATTAAAGACCCTGGAATTTGTTACGCTTTTAAAATACTCAACTATATGACAACTTGGATAATTAAAAGGACAGCTCATCCAAAACTAAAAATTGTCATCGTTAACTCACCCCACTTTCCCCTCAAGTAACGTAAACCTGGCAAGTGAGATACTGATTCATACCTTTGGGTTGCCTCAACATTAATTTGCATCTCTCTGTGTATGTCTTTTCCTATCACGGGGCCATTGCCTATTGGTAAGTCAAGGGCATCTATGATGTCATAAAATAAAAGGAGAAAACACCACGAGTGGCTTTCATTCTTTCAACTACAGAGAGAGAAGCCCAGAGACAATGATGCTGAGAGGATTGATAAGTAAGCATGCCAAAGGCTTTATGTGTACTCCTTTTGCTTATCCTATGTGTTTACTCATATGACTGCATGATTTAGCAATGTATGTTCTTCTGTGCATTATGAACTGCAATTAGCAATGCACAAAAACTAGCATTACTTTTTTTCTGACCTCTTCTTCCAATGCGTTAGAAGAGAGATTGCCTGAATTTGCAATATTATTATGTGACATCAAGAAACTTTCTTGGAATAAACTTTGGATTGATAGTAATGGATTTTTAGATTTTCTGTCTGGCTGGCTGTATATCGTTGGGTTATCGCACTGAACACATACAAGTTCACAGTAAGAGGTGATAATACTTCTTAAGAATATATAGCAATAGAAAATAATCTTTTCTTGATTTGAGTCTAATTGTGACTGCGTTCTCTTGGTAAGCTTGAGGCCACTGTGGACATATAGTAATGCGTTGGACTTACTACAAAATAAAATGGTGATGCATGTGATCTTTTCTGAAACCAGTTTCTGGACCACTGAGAAATGAAAATGAAAACTTAATTTCATAACGTTTGTTCAAAAGGATGTTAGTGTGGACACTAAACAATCTGTCAGTTCTAAATCTGTTGTACATAAATGTGAAGAGTTCATATAGGGTTCATTATAGTAAAGACCTAAGCACTGCTATGGTCACTGCAACAGGAAGTGGTTCTAAATAGAACAATACAGGTAATTTTTTTATTTGTTTGTTAAAATTATTTTATAGTTTTTATAGAATTTTTATAGAACTAGTTTTATAATCCAGAATTAAAATATATTAAAAAATGTGATGTGAAATCATTTTTCAAAAAAGATTTCAAATAAAGAAATAATAAATTTGAGTAAATCTAAAGTTATGGTACATTCCATTTTCATTAATTTGTGTATTTAACTATTGACACGTTTAGCAAGGAAAAAAGCAATAATCAGAGTAAGCTTTATTGGCCAGGTATGTTTACACATACAAGGAATTTGTTATAGTGAAAGAAGCTCTACAGTGCAACAGAAAGTCAGCAACACAGGACACAGATAATAAAAGAATAATATACAAATAGGCAATGTACAAAACAGCAAAAACACAATATACTGTATAATAGACACAGACAAATATGTGTGTACAGGTCTGATATGTGCAAATTTGAAATGAAAAAATAAGTATGTGTGGTGAATAAATAATGTATAATAGAGTTGTGTGTTCCACATTTAGTGTCAAGTGTTCATGAGATGGATTGCCTGAGGGAAGATCCTCACATAAGTCCCTGGTCTGTCCAGATGCTGCAGGATGAAGTGCAGTCCCATGTTGACTGCATCATCCACAGACCTGTTTGCTCTGTAGGCAAACTGTTTGCTCTGTAGGCAAACTGCAGGGGGTCCAGTAAGGGTCCAGTGGAGGCCTTCAGATAAGCCAAAACCAGTCTTTCAAATGATTTCATGGCCACAGACGTTAGAGCCACAGGTCTGTGGTCATTAAGTCCAGTAATTTTGGGTTTCTCTGGGACGGGGATGATGGTGGAGCGTTTGAAGCATGAGGGGACTTCACACAGCTCCAGTGATCTGTTGAAGATCTGTGTGAAGATGGGGGCCATCTGGTCAGCACAGGTTTTTAGGCAGGCTGGTGACACACCGTCTGGGCCTGGTACTTTTCTTTTGTTCTTTCTGAAGACCTGGCGCACGTCATCTTCGTTGATCTGAATTGTAGGTGTGGGGGAGAGGGGGGTTGCTGGAGGTGTGAATGGTTGTGTGGAGAGGTGTTCAGGGCAGGTGTGGGGTGTTTTTTCAAACCTGCAGTAGAACTCATTCAGATCGTCTACCAGTTGTTGATTCTCCAGAGTGCTGGGGGATGGTGACTTGTAACTGCTGATATCCTGCATTCTTATCCACACTGAAGCAGGATCACTGGAAGAGAATTTTTTCCTGAGCTTGTCAGAATAATTCCTCTTTGCCACTCTGATCTCCTTTTCCAGTGTGTATTTGGCCTGTTTATACAAGACTTTATCCCCCTTTCTGTAAGCATCTTCTTTGGTCTGACGGAGTTGTCTGAGTTTTGCAGTAAACCATGGTTTGTCGTTGTTGTAAGTTAGATGAGTCTTGGTAAAAATGCACATATCCTCACAGAAACTGATATAAGATGTTACAGTCTCTGTGAGCTCGTCCAGATCGTTTGCAGCAGCTTTGAAAACAGTCCAATCAGTGAGAGAGAAACAGGCTTGTAAATCCCGCTCTGTTTCTTAGTCCATCTTTTAACAGATCTTAATACAGGTTTTGCAGATTTTCATTTCTGCCTGTAGGTCGGTATGAGATGAACCAAACAGTGATCAGAGAGTCCCAAAGCTGCTCGTGGGATTTTTATTTTTTAAGGTGACCTTTCATTTGTAGGAAGAGAAACTGGGGGAGTGACTTTTTTGTGTCAGACATGTGTCACTTTGCTCACATCTGACTGGTCCAATTTCAGTTTGAGATCTCGAACCCAGAACATAACCTACCCTGGAGCAGGTTAGCTGTGCAGTGTAAGTTACTATGGCAATGAACGCAGCTAAAAGCCAAGCCACTTTCATGGTACCTAAAACCCAGGATTGGTGCAAACTAAACTGAAACTTACCTGGCTAGCCAGCTAAACCGGCTTCATGGTAGAGGCCCCTGGAGAAAGTAATTCATGCCTTTATCTTACTTTATTTATGCCTTTATGATATGTTTACCAATATCTATCTGTCTCCCTCTGTACACGTTTAAAACCCGTCTTAAGACATATTTGTTTTATGAGGCCTTTGCTGCTTCGTGAGGACTATTTGTTCGGATTAGATGCAATTATGTTTGTTTATTTTTATTTCATTTTATTTTAGCAAATAATTTTGTATTTTATTGTGTTTTATCTAATTGTACAGCATTTTGGTACACATTTTGGTGTTTTTTAAGGTGCTTTATAAATACATTTTTGATTTGATGTGTATACAAACAAAACTACTTACTATGATAATCTAAAGATGTTTAGATTATTTCTTTATCGATAGACTTATGTTGCTTATTCTCAATTGTACATTTAAATTAACATTATTTTAGATATTAATGTTTAAAGAACATTTGCATCAATTACAAAAGTCAAAAGTAAAGCAAAGAAAGTGTCATATCAGTTCGGTTCAGTTCAGTTAATGTCATAATACTCTCTTTTGTTTCATCTCCAGGTTTCATTGTCTTAATGATTGTCACTGAAGGATCATCTGTGAAAGTTGATCCAGGAGGAAACACAACACTTCCCTGTAGCATTAAAGATGATAGAGAGATTACCTGGATCCTTACAGATGGAAACCAAACATTTGTCAGAATACGAGACTAGAATATGGTTATGGTCCAGAAACTAAAGCAGAGCCCTCCAATATTCACCCCAGTTATGCAGGTCGGATAAGAGCTCTCAGTTCATCCACAAAGACTCACTCTCTGCTTCTGATGAACATCACTGACACTGATCTCATGCTCTACTGCTGCACTGACTATAAGAATGAGCAAACTAACTGCACAAAACTGGACTATGAAGGTATACATGCATTTCAGACAGTCCTATGAATAATAATATTATAATAGGCCTATTCATTTAAAATATTTGACCAAAGGTGAACAATGAAAAACATGAAAAGAAAATATGACTGCAGCCTTGAAAAAGAAAAGTTAATGTCTTTAGACAAAGCCATTTAAAATTTCTATACAATATTGTATCGTATATGGTATTTTATGCGTTCAAACTAAACTGCCAATTCAGATCCTAAAATCCTGCCATATTCTCCTTATCCTGATGTAGAGCAGCAGAATACAGAAGAGACAGAGGATAAAAAAGCTGGTATTGGTAATTATATCAGTACCCCAATATGGCTGCCTGTGATCTGTGTGCTTCTATTACTCTCACTCTTGTCAAATGTGTGTATGTGCTGGAGAATAAAAAGACTAAAAAAAGGTTAGAAGCACATAGTACAATTCATGTACATTCCTTAATTTGTTTTAACTATTCAACTGTACAAATTACACATTCATTTTATTTTCCATTCTTTCTATTTTTTTTCCAGAAAATTTAAAGGAATCAAAGACATTATGTAAAAGAACACTGGACGTGCAGGTATTCAGCTTTTAGACTTCTTAAGAAGTTAAATTCTATATATGTGTGTGTGTGTGTACATATACACACACATACATTTTTATATTAATTTTTGGTTAGAAAATATAAATGTACATTTACCTTTACTGTTTCAGGGGAATGAAGCTGATGACATTTCATATGCATCTGTACATATAAATAAAACACAAAGAAACAGAGGACAACATCATCTCACACAGGACACAGTATATGCATGCATAAAATAAACAGAAATGCATTTCCAGAATCTGCAATATCTGCTTTAATTTTGTACAAAATAAATAAAAACTGCATAACAAATGCTGGATAGAACATGTTTTATTTTCTGGTACTTCAGTATACACATGACAGAGGAACAATAATTTTCAAAAAAGAAATATTTCTGCTGCTGTCATTTTGTCAACAAATTTGATAATATCAAATAGAATGTTCATTTTTTGTGCAACCACAACAAACACATTTAACACTAATCTAGTGTTCAAAGTGTGTCATGCCATTACGGAATAAAGAAGTATAAAGAAAATCCATTTGGAAGGATTTTTAATAAATTTCATGTTTAAAGTTGCAGTAATATTTAGTTTAAATCACACAAACTATTATTTAATTTAGGCTATAGGTGAAGGCTCATCAAACTTCATTGTGTTGGATTACAGCACCAACAGAGAGAAATGAAGAACTACACTGATGCTAAACATGAAGCATCTTCGAATTACATTGCATTCAACAACCTCTCTTGTGCAAATCAGATTTGTCTGACCAACAATGATGTCATAATGCTTAATACATAATACTTAATGTTTTTAATCATGTCATGCAAGATAAAACAAAAAGAATTGTCGAAAATTAAAGGAAGCATCAAAATTAAATTAGCGGAAAGGCATTTGCATTTGGTGTTGTAAAAACCTGTTAACATAGGATTCAGCATTAACCTTTTCATTATTCATCGATTCATTCATTCACTTTTTATATTTTCATGGCGATCTCAGTATAAATTATATAAGGTATACAAGTTATAAAAGACATTTCAAATCTACATTAGACAAAATTCTAAAATACATTCAGGTGATACATTTTTAAATAAATCAGTTAAACACACCTCTGAATAAAACCGTTGTCTATTTCAATTAAAAACAGTACAATCTAATAAAATATGCTTCACAAGTAAGGAATGGTGATGATTCTTCACCTTTTCATTAACCTTTTCAAGGCACAAAATTGGATGAGTAATGCTCATGGTCAGTAATCACATCCTTTCCTCAGACCTGGACATGTGCTTTTATAGGCTACCAAGTGACTCTTATTGTAATGGAAGTTTATACCCACATATGCCTTTGTTGTCAATTTTGGATAAACAATTCAAAGCATATGAAAACTATGGAAAAGAGTAGAAAGCGAGATGTGTGCCAAAAAGAGATTAAATTAGTCTTTTCCTTGTCCAATAAAGACTAAATAAGTGAATGAATAAATAAATACACAAACAAACCACAAAACAGTCTAAACAACAGTGGTTATTGTTTGATCAAAATCATTTAAGTAGTCATTGGCTATTAGTAGATGTACTGGTATTGTGCTATTCTTTGTTTTTAATTGGTTCTGTACTATTTTCACAAGCAACTGTTAAATTTTCAAAACTCTTAGTACTAATATCACAACAGATCATCAAAAGTGCACCTTTTTTTAAATTTCAACTTTTTCAATTGTCTTAGTATACACACACAACTTTTCACTACACAAAATAAGTGTTTCATCTATATAAATGTTTCATTCATAGTAACTTCCTTTCATAAAGCTCTTACTGTCTAACTTTTTATTTGCATGTCTTCTCATTCAGTTAAATACATTTGTCTATTATTTAATCAAACTTTTTTCTTTTTACACTATAAGGGATTTATGTTAGATAACCACTATTTTGTCAGTGTGAGTGATTCAGGTAAACCCTATGTTATGGGGACAAAATGTCCCCACAAAAACTGCAATACCTGAAATCCTTGTGGGGATATTTTTCATTTTTCTATGGTAAAAAAAACAAAAACAAACCAACAAAAAAAAATTTCCGTAAAGGTAGGTTTAGGAATATAGGGTTAGTGTAAGGAGATCCAATATACCGTTTGTAAAGTTTAAAACCTGTGTCTGTGTCTCTGTCTGTCTGTGTCTGTGTCTGTGTGTGTGTGTGTGTGTGTGTCTGTGTCTGTGTGTGTCTGTGTGTGTCTGTGTGTGTGTGTCTGTGTGTGTGTGTGTGTGTGTGTGTGTGTCTGTGTCTGTGTGTGTGTGTGTGTGTGTGTGTGTGTGTGTCTGTGTGTGTGTGTGTGTGTGTGTGTCTGTGTGTGTGTGTGTGTGTGTCTGTGTCTACTTACTGTAACCATATATTGGGGACAAATTTGTACCCAGAAGTGAGCAAAACCTGACAAAATCCTGATGTCCTCATTTGTAAAAAGGTGCATTTTGCAGTTTGTGAACATACAGCAGGATACACGCGAGAGGAACTGATCCGAGATTATTCAAAGATGTATCAGAAGAAGAGAGACAGCATCAAATACAGCATTTTAGAATACATTGTGCCATGTGATACTGTATATGGAGGCATATAGAGACTGCACATTACTATAATTCAGCTTTCATCTGAAAAGTTCACCTAAAGATTCAGTCATATGGCACGGGGACTGGACTTTTTCTGCTGTGACCGTAAACTGTTCTTGCAAGAAACCTTATGGCCATGTCATACCTTCATCACATATTTTGATAACACATTAAGGATTTTATGTGAGATATGCAAATGTATTTTCTAACATGACAGTTATTGCCTGTATTACTGTAATTATTTCAGCAATAAAGGTGATTTGAAACATGAATCTTGCATTATTTGCTCTTGAATGAACTGATAGTTAAAAATACTAAGTTGAAAAAAGATCTTACTGCTGTCTTTTGGTGATTAAACCAAATGTTCTCAATACATATCACAACGATCTTGTGTTCTGAAACAATGATTATGTGGAATAAAAATATTTGCAACAATGAAATCATGAGATCAGGTTTTGAAATAATGACCAGTGGTGTTACAACTGTGATCAGTTTAAAGTTTTGTAATAAGTTTTGAAAATGTACACCTTACTTATGAAAATAGGCTACCAAACCAGTTAAAAAAAAAAAAAAAAACTGTACCCATGGACTGTAAAAGTATATACTGCAGCCAACCACCAGATGACGATCGAAATGGCTGCATGAACAGTTTTTCCAAGGTGAGATTTTCATTTCACCATGTCCCTTCCATAATGAATAGCTTATTATTATTTTATGATTGTTAAACTTAACATACATCATTGCAAACATTACCCTGTGCTCTAAACATAGGCATTTTATAACATTGTGCCATGCAAGGTCTTTTCATAATCTAGAGAAACGTGCGAGCATGTCAGTGGGGTACGGTTGAGACACAGTGTATCAACTGTACCCGGATTAGTCTCCTATTGCTTCACATGATGTTTAGTTGAACAGCGTTATGATAACAGGATAAAAGTGACATTTACATATGCTACGCAAATTCAGTTAAAAAAAATATATATATTTGTGATATTTCAACTTTACACCCTTTAGGTTGCTGTATACAGTAACCGTCCAATCATAGAAAATAAAATGCATACAGAGGCTGTGTGTGTTTGTGTACGGTTATTACCTACATTATAGGGACCAAATGTCCCCACACATATAGTAATACCAGTAAATTCACCTTATGGGAATATTTTCCCCTGCGATTCTTATAAATCATACAGAATGATTGAAAATGTAAAAATGCAGAAAGATTTGAGTGATGTTTAGGTTTAGGGGTAGGGTTATAGAACATACGGGTATGTATGTTGTTATTTTTACTGTTATGTTTACATTTGTACTGTTTGCCATATTTTTTTGTTATGTTAAATATTTGTTCCGGTTTTATTTAACTGAATTTGAATTAAATAAAGCAAATAAATATATATATTTTTTAAACTGTAATTATTTAAAACTGTAATTTTGTAATTTATTACATTTGCCATAAATGGTTAGCCAGCTTTAGAGCATTAAGAATGGGTGTCTCAACTGTACCATCGGTTTCTTTCTTATTCCAAGGTCACCGTAGCCACCCATATCCAGACTGTATCCAGATCAGATGGTGGATCAGCACCTAGAGATGACCTCTACAGCCAGGACACCTAGATGAGCCCCAGAAACTGATCCCCAGTGAAGACCCTGTCTCCAAGATAGCCATCGGAACAAGATGACAGGAACCAGATGAGTCCTTTGCACAAACTGATTCTGCTTTAGCCTAGATTTAAACTGCTGATTTTGTCTGGCCAGAGGAGAAAGACACTATTTCGACAAACTTCCCCGTCTAAATACTGTAAAGCTGATATAAAGCCACCCAGCTTTATATCAAGCTGATGTAAAGCTGCTTTGACACAATTTGCATTGTTAAAAGAGCTATACAAATAATAGTGACTTGACCATGCTACTGTTTCAACTGTACACTATATGAGTACAGTTGAGACAAAAATGCACCTCATGTTTATGAGCTAACTGTGGAAAATATGAAATACCTAATACCTAATATTCACAAGCAAAAGAAATATCATGTGAAATCACTTCATTTCAGCATCTGGTTTTTGTGTAGTGATGAAAAAAGCAGAAAGTGTCTCTACTGCAGGGGCGTTTCCTCCGAGGAGGCAAGGGAGGTGTCTCCTCCCTTCAAAATTGGATGAGAAAATAGATTTTACAAAAATAAAACAGCGCAAATATGACTAAATATGATAATAAAAGTCAATCGTTTTTATAAAGTAACACTGTTCAACAGCGACACCCGCAGGTAAAGTTACAGCGGAGGCTTGCCTCCCTTCGGCCCATAGACTTTCTACAGAGACCCCAAAGCATGTGGTGACTTTTCTGGAGGCTCATTGAAATGAATGGGGAAAAATATCACGTGAGAGGAGGCAATGCCTCCATCGCGCTATGATTGGATATGATCGGTTATGATTGGATGTGATTGGTTCTTGCGATAAATCCCACCTCTTGTTTTCGTGCGAGCTCTCGGCCTTGAATGAAGAAAATAATGGCGTAATTGACTAATTATAAAGTACCTTAGATATCACTGCTTTGTCTCACGTCAAAATGAAACGGCTTGAAAACATAATGACTGTCAGTTTTTAGTGAGCATTCAGCTTGATGAAATGATAGATGTATCTTCGTGGCTGTGACAATGTTTGTGACAGGGCTTTTATGACGATGACCCGAAAATAAGGGGAAAGGGAAGTGGTGTGTGTCCAAGTATGGTGACCCATACTTGGAATTTGTGCTCTGCATTTAACCCATTGAAGCATTTCCTGCCATAACCGATATGCGATCTCCTGATCAATCCCCAGTCTAGAGCAGTAAAAAACGGTCAGATAACATAGAAGTTGATTTTAATGATCTTTTAGCACAGGGACTTCAACGTCTTCAGGATAAGAATGTCAAAGAGACAGAAGAAGGAGGAACGGCGGAAGCGGGCCTAAAAGGGGACCGGAGGACCAAAAGATCTTCTTCAAAATGAGAGCAATTCTGAAGTTAATGAGGAAACAAGAATTTGTGAATAAAAGAATAATGAAGTTAATGAGGGAAATATTTAAGTTGTATGATTTTTCAGCTGAACTACAAATGGTGACATATGAATTAGAAGCAATAGAACTTCAAACTCCCATCATGGTCATGTGAATGCTAGATGCTGTACCGAAAAGTATGTGCTGTATATTTAAGAGCACGTGTATTGATTGCTTTGTGGCTATTTTGTTCGTTTTGTGAGAGAGAGGTCGAAACTAGGAGATGCATTTTGCAACCTGTTTGCAAAGTGGAATTTCTAGCTGAGCCCGAGATTTAAAGTGTTACTCACACCCGAGTATTATCATAATATAAGTAAGTGTTATCAGGGGCATGATATAGTGGTTCAGACAAGTGTATACAAGATTTGTATACAAACCCGATTCCAAAAAAGTTGGGACACTGTACAAATTACGAATAAAAAAGGAATGCAATAATTTACAAATCTCATAAACTTATATTTTATTCACAATAGAATATAGATAACATATCAAATGTTGAAAGTGAGACACTTTGAAATGTCATGCCAAATATTGGCTCATTTTGGATTTCATGAGAGCTACACATTCCCAAAAAGTTGGGACAGGTAGCAATAAGAGGCCGGAAAAGTTAAATGTACATATAAGGAACAGCTGGAGGACCTTATTTGCAACTTATTAGGTCAATTGGCAACATGATTGGGTATAAAAAGAGCCTCTCAGAGTGGCAGTGTCTCTCAGAAGTCAAGATGGCAAGAGGATCACCAATTCCCCCAATGCTGCCGCGAAAAATAGTGGAGCAATATCATAAAGGAGTTTCTCAGAGAAAAATTGCAAAGAGTTTGAAGTTATCATCATCTACAGGGCATAATATCATCCAAAGATTCAGAGAATCTGGAACAATCTCTGTGCGTAAGGGTCAAGGCCGGAAAACCATATTGGATGCCCGTGATCTTCGGGCCCTTAGACGGCACTGCATCACATACAGGAATGCTATAGGTCAAAAAAGAAGCCATATCTAAACATGATCCAGAAGCGCAGGCGTTTTCTCTGGGCCAAGGCTTATTTAAAATGGACTGTGGCAAAGTGGAAAACTGTTCTGTGGTCAGACGAATCAAAATTTGAAGAAAACTGGGACGCCATGTCATCCGGACTAAAGTGGACAAGGACAACCCAAGTTGTTATCAGCGCTCAGTTCAGAAGCCTGCATCTCTCATGGTATGGGGTTGCATGAGTGCGCGTGGCATGGGCAGCTTACACATCTGGAAAGGCACCATCAATGCTGAAAGGTATATCCAAGTTCTAGAACAACATATCAATGGCGCCACCAGGGGGTGGCCGGCCACCCCTGGCCGACTCCTGGCCACCACACTGGCCACCCCACTGGCCAGTATAAATTTTAGTAGCATCAGTTATGCATTTCATCCCTAATGCACAGTCAGGCAGGCATGAAAACGCGCGTTCTTAGCGCGCGCTTTGGGATTATGGCGAACGCGCGTCGGAAACGCACGGTTTTGTGTATCAAAACGCGCGTCTTCGACGTGTGATTTCCTATGAAACGCGCGTTCTTGACGCGCGCTTTGGAGTCACCAAAAACGCGCGTTTTTGACGTGCGTTTATCATAACAGGAAATGGGCGTCGAATGCGTGCGTTTGGAGTCGGACAAAACGCACGTTCTGAATGTGTTACAGGTAAACCACACAGGCAGAGCAAACGTCTTTTGAAGTATCCACACAGGCGAAAATAACGTGCTCTTTCTGTAGTGTTCTCAAAATGGCACGCGTCAAAAGCGTGTGCTGACTTCATTGCCCGATTCTGTCATGTGCCCGCTATATCCTCCTGAGACCCCCCCAAAAAACCTTTTTTTCATGTCATTACATTGTTTAGAGCATTAGAAAAAAATAGAAAATTAAAATTTTTGAAAAAATATATTTTATTCATATTTTTTTCCTAAAAAAATAAAATGGCATGAATAGACATCAAAAAGGCAAAAACAATGGGATTTTTTTTTTTAAATCACCAATACATTTTTAGGGTTTATAGTTTTGGTGTGCCACCCCAAGATTTTAAGTGGCCCCATCTGGCCACCCCAATGAAAAATTTCTGGAGGCGCCACTGCAACATATGCTCCCATTCAGACGTTGTCTCTTTCAGGGAAGACCTTGCATTTTCCAACATGACAATGCCAGACCACATACTGCATCAATTACAACATCATGGCTGCGTAGAAGGAGGATCCGGTTACTGAAATGGCCAGCCTGCAGTCCAGATCTTTCACCCATAGAAAACATTTGGAGCATCATAAAGAGGAAGATGCGACAAAGACAGTTGAGCAACTAGAAGCCTGTATTAGACAAGAATGGGACAACATTCCTATTCCTAAACTTGAGCAACTTGTCTCCTCAGTCCCCAGACATTTGCAGACGGTTATAAAAAGAAGAGGGGATGCCACACAGTGGTAAACATGGCCTTGTCCAAACTTTTTTGAGATGTGTTGATGCCAAATCAACTTATTTTTCCCTTAAAATTATACATTTTCTAAGTTTAAACATTTGATATGTCATCTATGTTGTATTCTGAATAAAATATTGAAATTTGAAACTTCCACATCATTGCATTCTGTTATTATTCACAATTTGTACAGTGTCCCAACTTTTTTGGAATCGGGTTTGTATGTTTTCTAAGGTGTTGCTGCTTTCCTTATAGTTTAAAACTGCAATCTGCATGCTTGAAGGTGACACCTTGTCTGAAGGTGTTATAATTTGTTCTGTTGAACGTCTAACCCTGTCTTGTGCAGCTTCTGTAGCAAAGGATACATTTACATACATACATACACCTGGATACATACATACACCTGCACGAGCAGCGGAGGCGAACACAGGCAGAGGGAGAAGAGGGGAAATTGATGGGAGGTTTTTATTATGTGATTAATGCAAATGATATGCAAGGCTATAAAATGCTGGAATAATGAATGTACGAGGCCGACATTCGTGGTGAAGATTTTTACTCGTTACTTTTGTTATTTGCTTATGAGTTACTGTTTTTAATGAAACAAAACCATTGTGTTGGTGATTTGTTAACCATTTTAAACAAGTCTCTGAGTGATTAATAAATAATAACTAGTTATCAGAACCTGAATAAAATCCTTATTACGAGTCCCAAGAGGCCCGAACTTGACTGAACCAGGACGGACACCGGAGGAAAGGAAGGGAGACTTCTGCCAATATCAACTCAGATGAAAGGTGATTATATATCTGTTGATGATGATCCATTTATGAGGATGGTAGATGAGAATCAGAGGTTTTAGCCCTTTAATCCGGTTTATCAAATATAACACCATCCAAGTGTACATACACAGTAGTGAACATACACCCGGAGCAGTGGGCAGACAATGCTGCGGCGCCCGGGGAGCAGTTGGGGTTCGGTGCCTTGCTCAAGGGTCTCACCTCAGTCGTGGTATTGAGGGTGGAGAGAGTGTTGGTTATTCACTCCCACCACCTACAATCTCTGCCGGACCTGAGACTCGAACCCACGACCTTCGGGTTACAAGTCTATGTCAAGCCGTTTTAACATTTAATCTATAAGCCGCACTAGTATCTAATTTAATATTACTGGTACTTATTTTTTAAATACTAGTATCTTTTCCATGAAGTACTAGTACTTATTCATTAACTACTAGTGCTTATTCTTTAGGAACTAGTGCTTATTCTTTAGGTACTAGTGTCTTTTGTAAAGTTACTAGTACGTATTCATTGGGTACTAGTACGTATTCATTGGCTACTAGAACTTATTCATTGGCTACTAGTACTACTTATTCATTGGCTATTAGTACTACTTATTCATTGGCTACTAGTACTACTTATTCATTGGCTACTAGTACTACTTATTCATTGGCTACTAGTACTTATTCATTGGCTACTAGTACTTATTTCAATAGTGACTAGTAACTATTATATTGCTACTAGTAACAAATTTTACATTTTTGCCATTGACTTCTATGGGGATCCATCATTGAGATATCAACTATTCAGTTTTGACTAGTAAGTATTCCACTAGTGACTAGTACTTAATTTTTATATACTAGTAGTTATCCATTAGATACTAGTACTTATTCGAAATGTTACTAGTAAAAAAACAAATATTTTACTAGTAAATTTTTTAATTGAACTCTACTGTAGCCATTTGGACTAGTCATAACATAAGACGAGTAAAAAAGCAGATCTTACTCGTAAGATAAGAATTGTTACTAGTAGTAATCACAAAAGATACTATTGTCTAATAAATAAGTACTAGTACCAAATGAATAACTACTAGTATCTATTAAATAGGTAGTATCTAATGAATAAGTACCAGTATCTAAAACATAAGTACTAGTATCTAATGAATGCTTACTGGTAATATTTAAATAGATACTAGTCACTATTGCAATAATACTAGTCAGAAATTAAAAGATGATATCACAAACAGAATAACTACCACTACCTGTTCATTTGGAGATATCTTCAACCTCATAAAGAACTAGTAAGAATGTATTTGGAGATATCTTAATTCAAACAAATCATTACATAAACATGAGTACCTCTCAACCGTCCAATCAGAGTCCACATGGCATACATTAATATGCTGATTTAATTTGATTGTCAAGTAGGGCTAACTGGCTTTGTATGTTAGCCTACCTTGCTAATTGGTTACCATAAAAACACAAAGAAACGATTACAAACCTGTTGTCCGACAAAAGTATATTGAATGAATGAATGATGGATTTATATAGCGCTTTTATTGTGTATTCCCGTACACCCAAAGCGCTTTACAATCATGTGGAGGTCTCTCCTCAACCCCCACCAGTCTGCAGCATCCACTTGGATGATGCAACGGCAGCCACAGTACAACGGCGCCAGTGCGCTCACCACACACCAGCTACTGGTGGAGAGGAGAGAATGATAGAGCCAATCAAGTGGATGGGGCAAGTGGATGGGGATTACTAGGAGGCCATGATTGATAAGGACCAGTGGAGGGAATTTGGCCAAGACACCGGGGTTACACCCCTACTCTTTACGAGTCAGGACCTTGGTTTAACATCTCACCCGAAAGACGGTGCTTTTCACAGTATAGTGTCCCCGTCACTACACTGGGGCGTTAAGACCCACACAGACCACAGGGTGAGCACCCCCTGCTGGCCTCACTAACACTTCTTCCAGCAGCAACCTAGTTTTCCCAGGAGGTCTCCCATCCAGGTACTGACCAGGCTCAACCCTGCTTAGCTTCAGTGGGCAACCAGACTTGGGCTGCAGGGTGATATCGACATGTTTTTACTCCAAATTCACATAACATCAGTTGAGCGTTTGAAATAAGTTCCTTTTGTGATCTGACATGGTTTCATTAAACAGAATGAGGCAGAAATCATGCCACTTTATATTATTACAGTGATAAAGGCTATGTCGATTAGCATTGCATTTTAAACATACTTTATTCATCATTCATTCAAATGCATCATTCATTCATGAAAAATACCCGAGATGGCTGCGTGAGGGCGCTCTCTGGCGAAGAGTATGAATGAAAAGAAATTACATGAATTGAGTATTCGTTATTGCTAAAAAAAATAACGAGTAAAAATAGCTCAAATAATTAAGAACTTCGAGCCAAACATTTGCAAATCCTTATGTTTTTCTTCAGTGTAGAGAAGCGTAATTTTTTTCCCTTTTCTTGCAGCTATATTTATTATTATATTTATTCTTAAATACTCAGTTTTGTATATTATAGTGAAATAGTGTTATTAGAAAAGTAATATTCCTTTTGATTAATGTTTTTATTTATTGGTATATAAAAACACATTTTTTGACCAAATCGTGCAGCCCTACACGTACAGAAAACCTTTTTTTTTTTTTTATAATGTTTGGCCTTTTTTCCAAATAAAGAAAATGTTTGTCTGAAAACCATAAGGTTCGGATTTTGTGTGCCCTGTACAGAACATTAATGTAAAAACATTCAGTGTCTGTAGCACCAGTGCTATATACAAAAAAATTAACGTACAGCCCTGATATGATATTTATTGTTTTTACTAGAGGAAAAAGAGGGGGGGGGGGGGGGGGGGGGGGGTGAGATGTCACTCTTGCCTGTCTTCAAAACTTGAGAGCCCTGGCAAAGGTAAATAAATAACTGATATTTGAAAAAAGTACAGTGGCTTCTTTACTCAAGAAACACTATGTCATAAAGGCTAACGTTTTTTGTGTGTTTGAAGAGCGGATAAGTTAGCATTTGCCGTCTAATAGTACGTTTTAAATATATCCTGTGCATAGCGGTTCATCTTTTATATCATGAGATTTTGGCCAAGTGTATTAAACAACAAGAAAATCTAAGCACCCATATAGCAACAATAAACGTTATAACCATGGGCGGCGCTAGGGAGGGGCTAGGTGCTCCAGCACCCCCAAGAAAAACCAAAGCACCCCCATAAAAAATGAAAGAAAATAAAAACATTTGACTCATTACACATGCATAACTACTACAATGCAATAGGCTACAACGTGATGTGATTTGCAGTCGCATGTAATATCATATATTTTGTTTTAAAGATGGATCGGTTCAATTGTGCCAAGTAGGCCTGCCCCGACTAAAAAAATTTCTAGACAACTAGTCGCACGTTTACATTAAATTGATTAGTATAATAACCTAAACCATCCTTTAATATAGGCATTTAGGCTAGCCTATTCCGCACTCACGCGCATGCATAAAGCTTGCCGCAAAGCACCGGCTAAAGTAATGATTATGAATGCATCGGGGAAAAAGAAGGCATTTGAATTATTTATTAATACGTGATTTCTCAGTCAGTGTCGGCTGGAAAGATGAAGTAGCCGAATGCCATTAAATGCCTGACTCGCCATAATGGGCGTGCCTTTAATAGAGAAATGCATATGGTTGTGACAGTGAGGAAATGTTCCCACTGGTTAATCGTGTGGGAAAAGACAGCATGCGATGATAGAAAGCACATCCAAAAATGACGGGAGTATTTTAAGCTCATTCGCAGGGGAAAAAATAAATAAATAAATAAATATAATTATTGCGCGGGCGCCCCCATGTCATACAGTAGGCTAAACGCGATAACACTCCCACTCCTCAAACATTTGAAATGCGCCTATATAGCAATTTTATTATTCATATAAAAAAATAACAACATGTTTTAGCTTACTATTAATTGCCCAGCTCCCACTCATTGATCTAGCACCCCCTCTGCACCCGCGTTCAGAATTCTCTGGCTCTGGCCCCGCCCCTGCTTATAGCCTGTAAGTTGTTGAAAGCGTAATGTGATGTTGATACACCTGTGACAGACAAAACAGATCTCCATCATTCGCTGGTCAAAAACGTTCATTCCAGCTTGATTGTCATGATAAGTGCAAGTGTTGTGTGTCTGATAAAGCCACAATACCAACTCTTGCGACGCAGGGTTTAATTATTTTTTTTATATAATTCTCCCTTCCTATCTTTGAATAGCCTACTAAACTAGCACCGCCCATTTGAACTTCTACTTAAACTAAGTTAGAAACGTGTGTGGCACCGTTAAGAACAGAAACAGGGAGGAGACTGAAGCAGTCCCGGCGCCATGGGCGGGCAATGGGGGGCCTGGCCCGCCCTGTGAGTCATTAGTGCCCGCCCTGGACGAGCCTGCAGAGTAAAGAAAACTTTTTACTATTCAAACATCAGTTATTATTTATTTACCCTTGCATTGAGAAAAAGCGGAGATCTGTTTCCTCCAGGCTGTACACGGCGCTCAATCTGAAAGGAGGCGGGGTGGAGTTACGAGTAGAGCCCTGCATTTTGGCCTTGGCCCGACGGGCCCCGACTTTTTTATGCCTCTAGGGCCGGGCTTTGGGCCAATTTCCACATCATAGTTCAGACGCGGGCCGGGCATCGGGCCTGTTTTGGGTTTCTCCTTATTTTATATTGTAGACATCCATTGGCGATTAAAAAAATCACCGCGCTGGTGGAAACAACAGGAGACCGTGCCGCGACTGAGAGCAGCTCGATGGTAGTGTCCCACAGCAGCAGCAGGTGCGCAAGTGACTTCAGCACAGATGAAGAGTTCTGCGTTCAAATGCATGCAATATAGGCTAAAGCTTGCTGCAAAACCCCAGCAAACATAACCATGAATGTGTCTGCGGGAAATAGTAAGGAGATATTTGAATTATTTACTAATAAACTAATGTTTTCTGAGTCTGTGTCGCAAGGCTGACTCGCTGTCTCCTCATTAGAGCGCCTTTAGAGAGAAATGCATCTTTATTGATTATGATTAAAATTATAATAAACGAGTTTTTGTTTTCATTTTTTTTATTTCGTTAAGTGATCATTTAAAGCTTTCTATAGATATATGTATCATGTCTGTGAGGCATGTATTCGCTCAGCTTCGGTTCATTTTTGTGAAGCGCTCCTGTTCAAGACGCAGAAAGCGCATCATGCTTGTTTTCTTTGTTTTATAAAAGAACTACCTGTTGTTGGTATTGTGAGTGCATACAAATACAAGTAGACCCTTTACAGGTCCGAATGATGTATTACTCCTACCTTTATCAAAAAATAAATAAATAAATGACGGCGTAGGCTATTTTAATTTAAATAAATCCATGTCCTGCAGAGCAGGCTTTAGCTTCCACTCTCCGCACAAACTTAGATATAGCGCACATTTTTATTATAGCGCAGGTTTAATGTTTAAACATTGTTTTATACTTGAACTGTTTTAGTATATCTATAGATTTTATCTTAGGCAGGTCGTGATGATATGAGAAGGCTAAATTTATCAAACATAGGCTATGATCAGCTCATGCCGCTGGCCACTTGGTCGTTACTTTAAAAAACTAAAACTTATTACGGCTATTTAACGAACAAAAATGCTCCAAACCTTTTTCTAAATTAACTTAATAAAAAAAACAAAACGAAATATGATAATTTTGCCATTACACACAAAACTGAACAATTTTAATTGCCGAAACAGTAGTATAAACTGTTTTAGGAGAAGGGGGAAAAAAAGACGGGCTCGGGTTGGACTCGGGCCAGTAATTCTGATAAACTGTCGGACGTGGGTCGGGCTAGGGCCTAAATTTGAGGCCAGTGCAGGGCTCTAGTTACCAGCTTTCGCTGATATCTTGAGGATCCAATGGCGTTACGAAGTTTTACTGACAAGCTCTTTTTAATCTCCTTGCTGAACGTGATCGATTTCAAAAGCGAAAGTGAAACCAATAAAACAGCGCACATAAGAAAGCGATTGCATGCTTTAGCGAGCGTCAGCGACTCACCCCCCAACACACACACACACGTGATTTGTGCCCCCCTGGAGATTCAAATGCCCCCCTGATGGAGGTGCCCTGGCGCCGGTGTTCTGAAATATTCGGTGTCTGAGATTTTCGGTGACGCTGGGCGGAGCAAACATGAATATTCATGAGTTTCCTGTTTCGCGTTAAAGCGCTACTGAAAATATTGACTGTTTTCAGAATAAGAAATGCTTCGAAGTGTGAAGTTCAGCAGGTATTTAGGCTACTGTTAATGTTGGCACAATAGTTTGTAGATTGTGTCGTATGTTTAATTATTACAGCTATTAATTTGTTGATGTGCCTGAGGATACACTCCAACTTACTGAGCCAACATACATTTTTGTTTCTGTACCTAATTTATTTTAACAATCTTTAAAACTGTTAATAACTGATATAAATGTATCTTTGCTGTGTTGACAGTTTCAGTTGTGATCATTCTGGGGTGATTATTTTTGTTTGCTCAGTTGGTAGCTTATATAACATCAACACAGCTTTAGTAATAAATTCATGTTTTTGTAATATATTTAAATTATAATATACACATTCTTAACACAGTGTTTCAATTGGTTAGAGACATGGTGTGATGATAAAACATAAACTGTTTATGTGGCTATTTAGCATTTATGAATACAATAAAGACAGCAGGTTATTTTGGTGCTAGTTTTAATCGCAAATGTGTGTATAGGGAAGACGATATAACCTAAGCCTTTTCTACCCCCCCCCCCCCCCCCCCCATTTCTATTCTATGCTATTCTATTCTATTCTATTGACTGAATGGCTAGATGACAGAGACCAGTGATGCAGAATTACATGTAATGATCAATTATATATAAGACTCATTTATTAGATTTTGCACTGCTGCGTTGAAGATGGATGAGGCTAAATTCAAAGCACTGACAGACTTTAAAAGATTTGGAAAGATACCTCAGGGTCTTTCCAGACAAGACAAATTTAAGTGAGTGAAGTGACATTCAGCCAAGTATGGTGACACATACTCGGAATTCGTGCTCTGCATTTAACCCATCTAACATGCACACACACAGCAGTGAACACACACACCGTGAACACACACAGCAGTGAACACACAAACACATGAAGCTTTGTATTACATTTACATTACATTTATTCATTTAGCTGACGCTTTTATCCAAAACAACTTACAATTGCTATATATGTCAGAGGTCGCACGCCTCTGGAGCAACTAGGGGTTAAGTGTCTTGCTCAGGGACACATTGGTGTCTCACAGTGGTTTCGAACCCGGGTCTCTCACACCAAAGGAATGTGTCTTATCCACTGCGCCATCACCACCCCATTTTTTATTATATAAAAATAGAAGGTACTTTGGCAAAAGTGGTCAGCACGAAAAAAAGTGCCCAAGAAATTTTTGAAGAGCTCCACAGCAGCCCAATAGGTGCTGACTGTGGCATTAAAAATCCCTGGATGCCATAAACAAGTGCTTTTATTGGCCTGGTATGTCTGTGGACATAAAAAAAAATGGGTGAGTTTAATATGTGAATCCTTCGTCATGTTTTCGTTCATGATTCCAGATTCAAGATTTTTATTCGTCGCATACACAATTATAGAGAGTATAACCAGCAGTGAAATGTAAGGTTCATACATCTATTATTCCATCAAAACTGATTTGATTTTAGGTCAAACACTGTGCTGCTTGTCAAAAAAGACAAGTGCTTCTCTGAAGAACCCAACAGAATATACCCCTATCGTGGTAATTCATGTTTTTATGAAAAACACAAGGAATATTTTTGTTACAGCTATTTTATATAGTAAACATGACTGTTTATTAGGTGACACAGCATTGGGATATTGTGGGGATGGATTTAGTGGGAAAGCTCACACACCAACGAAAGAAGGCTAGTATACCTGTGTGATGGTAGATTACTTCACAAAGTGGTGTGAGGCTTTCCCACTGAAAACCAAAAGTGCAGAGGAGGTAACAGCCTGCATAGAAAAATTGTTCTACAAATTTGGTGCCCCTAAAAGACTCCTAACAGATCAAGGCACTGAAGCCCCCCCCCCCCCCATTATGTCTGGTCCACATACACATTTGTACATAAAACTTAACACCAAATCATTGAATGGCTTTAATGTATTCAGCATTATAACTTCATTTCTTTATAGTAGTAACTGTGCAAATTAATATGTGGTATGTTACTTTAGCTACTTAAATCATGTGAAATGATTTTCGCTAAGTACTACAATCTGTTATTTACCAGCTGAGCAAGCAAAACTAAATTTTGTATTAGATCTTTATGCCACCTTAGATATTTGTTATCAAGTTATCAAACAAAACTTTAAAAGACCCTGGAAAGGGTTTATAACACATGTTAATGGCATATCCTAATGACAGGAAGGCAAATGAATTGCTGTAATCATGAAATCAAACATAACATACACAATATACAATATTGTTCTCATATGAACAAAACTTCAAAAGCTAAAAAAATTAAAAGAAAGATCACTGTAGATCGCCACTGACACTGAAACATATTTACATAACGTCAAACTTTCTGTGCTGTGATGATTCTAGAGTGCGCTGATATTTTCAGTAGCGCTTTAACGCGCAACAGGAAACTCATGAATATTCATGTTTGCTCCGCCCAGCGTCACCGAAAATCTCAGACACCGAATATTTCAGAACACCGGCTCTGGACTGAAGGGATTTAACTAACAGTCGACTGTGACATGTCAGGACGAAATGCTGTGAGTATGCAGCTTAATGCTTTTTGGACAGAAGAATTTGATCCTTCTGGAGATCTAGCCTACCACATGAACTGAATTTAATACGGCATACTGCAGACTATTATGTATAGTACTACGGTGGTTTCACTTTCAATACAAATTTTGGACAAAACGTGTATTTGTGTAAGTGAATATTTTCAAATTCACCGTGGTTCGAAGGTGGTGCAAGTATTTTTGTTCTCTCTCTCATTCAGATACCTCAAATGTGTCAACTTGTTGCAGCCTGCTGTTACGATTCTTACACAGCAACAGCTATTCCTATTAAACCTGTCTGAAGCGATTGAATACATCTTTGGTTCATAAAGAGATTAGTTTAAGAAGATATTCCTAAGAAAATGCAAATAAATATTAATATGATTAAGCATCCATGTTTTCTTACAATTTTGTCAATGTGTCAACTATCTTTGTGCAAAAGTTTTTTTAGTTTTTTTTTTTAAACAGAGCTTTATTATTTTAAAGCTCCCAAAAGTGCACTTTTTCCACAATTTATCTGCCACTCAGAGTATGTAATGGTATAAAGGGAATCGCATGTAATTTGTTCAGTTAAGTAAATAAGGTTACTCGTCCAGATAAAGTCGCTCTAAATGTGTAGGTGGTTTGAAATGTTTTATATCAATCTTTAATTTCAGTTTAAAACAAGTTAAAAAGATTTCCCCCTCAAAAGCCCTATATACTGGTCAAATTAAGTAGGCTATCATCAGGACAAGCAAATCTTATATAACTGGTTTTCTTTAATGGCTATGTTTCATAAATATATTTAAATATACACCTTTTACCTGCAGGTCAACAGGCATCTCGTGGGTTCTCCTGCTGATTCCTTTGAGCACGGCAAATAGAGGTAAGCACTTTACACAAAAGTAATGCAAGTTTGATTTCTTACAGAATTACCACAATTTAATATCAGGTCATATTTATTGTTCCTAACAAATAATTTAAAGTTCTGTTCTTTTTATTGAGGTTTCACAAAGTGTAAGGGCGATCACACAACATTGTTCTGTCTGGACCCAAAGTATCAGATCGAGGGCAAAGCGGAGATAAATGCACTTTGGAAAAAAGATTCTGGTGAAAGAGTGATCTGGAAATATAACGGAGACAGCAAAAAAGGAGATACTTTCATGAACAGGACAGTAAAGTTGAATGATGATTTATCCCTTTCCATTAATGGATGTGATCAGTCAGATCAAGGCATATACATTCTCTGTATCGATGGAAAACAGAGCTGTGAAGTTACGCTATTTGTCAGAGGTAAATAAATCATTTTCCAAATTAATATTTTTATAAAAAAATATTTTATATGTCATTAAATGTGTCATAAAATATGTTTACAGACTCAAAACAATGTAAACAAAAAACATCGACAGGTTTGTAAACTTTTTTTTTACTGTTTTTATTTCTGTAGAGTCTTGCTGACACAGGGATTAATATTTTAGTATTTTTTTATTAAACTGTTTCTTAATGCTTTTAGTAAGATTAATGAATTGAGTGAGCATCATTAAACAAAATTGTTTTTTATTTTCCCACAGAACAACCAATTAGAAGCACTGCATTTCCTAGTATGGCAAACCAAGGTATATAACATTATAAACAATAATTATTTTTGTGAGCCATCACTTTGCTTTCTCAGAGTCTTTACCATATGCTTTTCCCCTCTTTCTGTCTTAGCCGCCAAAGATGAAAGACATCTGCAAACTGAGACCAGTCTGCCTAATACTTACATCAGATGGGTTATTTATACATGTTTATGTTTGGCTGTACTTGTGGTCTTCTTGCTGTTTATTCATGTTATTCGTGCATGCATCCCGAAAGAAGAAACAAGTAAAAATGACAAGTCAGTATCTAAACTGCTCAACAATGATATACAGAGTACCTATGCCGGTGTATGATTTTAAATTTAATGTGGACACAACAGCATATCGTAAGGATGAACATCAGAACCAAAATGTTAGGCTCAAAAAAATAAAATTAAGATTTGTGTCAGGACACGGTCACATTTTCATAATTCTTCTGACGTTAGGACAGAAATGTTATGCCCCAATATTCCTGAATTACATTTATCCACCCTTTTTTTCGATATTGGGCAAATTTTCTCTCTCTTACCGTTTGTGGTTGTATTGTGTTTTCTTGGGGCCCCCAAGGACCAATGATGAGAGCAAAGGCAATGCAACTAAAAACAGAAAGAGAAAGACATTTTGCACAATACCAAACAAAAGGCTGGTCAAATGTAGTTCAGGAATGTTGCCAATATATATCTACCATTGTAGAGTAGTTTGTCAAAATATGAAAACAGTAAATATTTGTATATGCAAATTTTTCTTTAATAAAGAAAATAATGACTATTGTTTTACTTTACTTGCATGTGTTTTACTTATTCCAGCAGCACATTTGTCGCTATGATTGGGGTCTGTAAATTATTTACTTAGTTACTTACATTATTCATTTAGTTATAGGAGGCTGTTTGTTGAAACTGAAACTGAATGAAGACAAGACTTTTCTGTAAATTCCATAGCAGGAGCATGTTTTTACCTAACAGTCCAAAAACAAAGCCCAGCTTTTGTCAGTTTGCACATGACATCTGAATTTTCCCCATGGCCTGCAACAACAAGCATGAAGTTGTTCATTTACAATGAGTTCATCACAAATAAACAATGATTAACCAATTTTTAGGAAATAACTGTGTGACTACATGCTTATTGTTCCAAGCTATGAGGAACAATGTTATCTTTATTCACTAAAACACTTTTCTTTTCTCTTTAAAAAGCACCTTCAAAACCAAAAACACTAATTCTACTCACACTAGACCTAACATGCACACTTCAGTTAAGAACCCAGGTGAAAAACAAGTACACTTCCATAATGTACTTGAAGTGCTCTATTTTCATGCACTAATTATGTACTTAATATATTAAAAATGATCCTTTAGTACTTCTTAAGATAAACTTAAGATCATCTAAGTGTACTCAACTGTGCTATTTTGAGACACCATGAATATGAACTAAAATGCACTTTTAAAATACTATCTTTGCATTTAAAAAATGTATTTAGCTACCACTTGTAGTACACTTGAGCGTACTAGTGAATGAAAGATGGGTTCAAGTGTACAAACATCATACTCGTTCTTTATAGACCATGTTTTTCTATGACATTAATCCGCTGTTTGTTTAGTTTCATGTAAGGGGAAGGGGTGTGTGGTCAAACATCATATAAAAAGCTAAAAAAACAACAACAACAAATGGTTGTAAAACTTATTAAACCAGACTAATTTGTGTACCATCTTTCCTCATAATGGACAAGGAAGGCTTGGGTCTATTTGCTTGGAGTGAATTCATTTTCAAAGAAACACTCACGCAACCCAACATGTAACACTATCAGTCCCTGCATTCATTAACAAGGCGTTTTATTAAAGGTTTTGTGTACCTACATCATAGGATTATGGATGGATATATATATATATATATATAATTTTTTTAAAGCACAAATGTATGATATGGCACCCACAGAGTAATGCCAGTCAGTCACCAAAAGCAGACAACTATGGCATAATTCTAACATTAAAAAATATATGGCATAAATATTTGCCTGCAATAGCAGTATTTCATCAATGTTTTTGTGTTGACAAAAAACGTTAAATCTAAATAGGTTAAAGTTTCAAAACAAACAGATCAAGCAAGTTCTTACAGGAAGGACATTATAAATTTATACTAAACAGGGCATGCTATAAAACGAAAGCTAAACGAACATTTTATTGTTGTTACTGTACATTTTTATATTTAAAATATAATGGCTTAGGGATCTCTTTTAATCTGTTTGATTCCGGTCAACACTAAAGGCTATTGTCTATTGCCTGAGAGTTAAATGACGACTTGTTTATATTATGGGGGAAGTCGTGGCCTAATGGTTAGAGAGTCGGACTCGTAATCGAAAGGTTGCGAGTTCGAGCCCCCGGCTGGCAGGAATTGTAGGTGGGGGGAGGGAATATCCAGCGCTCTCTCCACCCTCAATACCACGACTGAGGTGCCCTTGAGCAAGGCACCGAACCCCCAACTGCTCCCCGGGCGCTGCTCTGTCTGTGTGTGTGTGTGTGTGTGCGTGCGTGTGTGCGTGCGTGCGTGCGTGCGTGCGTGTGCGTGTGCGTGTGTGTGCATTTTGTTCACTACTCACTGCTGTGTGTGTGCACTTGGATGGGTTAAACGCAGAGCACCAATTTCGAGTATGGGTAACCATACTTGACAATACGTCACGACTTTACTTTTACTTTTGACTTTACTTATGCCACTTCTTGGAAACAGAAACTTAAGCTGCCTGGAACTGGCTTTCCTTTAAATCACATGACAGCAATTATCAAACAATACAGATCACAGCAGGACATTTCACACTTGTTTTTCTTTCAGTTTTGTTTTATTTGTTACTTACTCTGACTTTCAAGTATATACACACACACACGCATATACAACTCAAGTCTATTCCATATGTACTGTATATAAACAAGCTGAGATCTAAACACATAGAAATGTGAGGTTACAAAGAGCTGCTTTTATGACTAGCCTGAGATAAAGTATGTCTTTATGTAGCTGTCATGCCCCAATGATATTGTTCAACCCAACAGACTACACAAGTAATGTATAGGTAAAATATTTACTTTTTCACTCTACATACAGTCCAAATATTTGTCTTGGTAAGAAGTTAACCATAACTTTGTTGGATAAATTCTGTCAGAAAGTTGAATACTGCTCATACGGTTGAAATGGCAGCATGCATTCAGTGGTGTGCGAGTCAACCAATAGCGAAATGTTTTGGTCACGACACACCCTAAACCAGAACAGACAAACATCCTTTTCAAGATGATAATCTTGAACAACAACAAGCTTTTTTTATAGTTTAGAAATGTTTTTTAGGGCTGCCTTTTATCATATAAATGACTAAAATACAAGTTGTTCAACTGACATATAAAATGCACCAAACACTAAGCACAAAAAAAACTATGTGTGAGGTGCTCACAATTCAGGGAACCATTTACCACGGCCTAAATAAATGTATGGTTGCAAGTTAAAATGCAAGTTATTAAGCTGAACACAAATGCTTGAACTTAATACTGTTTGTAATGTAAACTCAGATTTCCGCATTAATTGGAAAAACAAATTGTACTAAATTAATAAAATGATCTTGTTAACATTGGTAATAAGGCAGCAGATTTATATTTCTCTCATTCATAGAACTAGTTAAGGAGAAGAGGTGAAAATGTTAAAATTATTTGTGTATTTAAGTGAAGGGAAAGACCTGCTAATATTTAGTGTTATGTCTGACATTTAAAAGTTTAAAAATGTTTCTAAAAAAAAAGAGATAAGGTTTTTGTGGTTTCCGTTGTGCTGAAGAGTAGAGCACATGATGGTAAATACATCGACTGCACTAATGCCAGTAGCAAGTAATATCCTATTTGATTATTAAATGTACATGCAGAGTAAGTTACATTTAACACGTGATATGCTAGCTGTTGATTACATCTGAAAGATCAGATTAACTGATTTCAGAGCCACAAATCCATTAGTTGGATGCGCAACATTATTATTTTTGATTAACCAAATTAATGTTTATGATACAAATGTTAGTTCTTCTCAGTGTCGTTTGTTGGTTGAACATAATTTTATTATAAGTTGTCATAAAATGTTTGATTCAGTCACATTATTATTATTATGAGCCAACATTATTTTTAGAGTTTACAAATTGAGTCTCCCATACACCTACTCCATCTGATCAACTGATAATATTCACACTCACTGTTTGAAAGTGTTTTTTATGAAATTATGGCATCATGCCTGCCAAAATATTAACCATCTCTCAACATTAAAATCACCTGCAAAACAGCCTGTAGTGCACAATAAAATATGGCCTAACACACATAGCTACTGTGCTGCACTCTAGAGGCACATACTGCAAAGTACAGTATCAACAACTACCTTAACATCAACCCTGTAATATGAATAAGGCAATACAATAATAATTATATTAATGTTCATAATTAAAAACAACCAAAAATGCAGTCAAGTCGCACTAGTGTATCACTTACTATATAGGCCAATATTAGCCAAGACTGTTAGCTTCCAACTAGTTGTTTTTTGTTTTGTTCCTGCTGAAATCACCTTAAATTAGCCTAAGCTGGTTTGTTGGTCATAACTGCTCTCTCAGTCTGATTAAACAGATCTAATGGCTGGTCTTAATGGGGTTTAGTCGGTCTGGGAGAACATAGCCATCAAGCTGTTTTTTAAATTTTTTTGGACTGAAACAGCCAAATAAACAGTAAACATTGTTGTTATTTATATCGTAGCTATATAGGTCACACTGTATATATCACTTTATTTAATGTTATTCCTCACGATCGTTCGTTTACTCCCTCCTCTGCTGATTTTCGAACTGCACTAAAAGTCACGCCTTTTACGCTTTCCTTGCTTTTTATATGGTTATGTTCCAATCGTCCGATGATTCTCTAAAAACAGCGAACTTCGAATAGAAGTCGAAGTCCACATGATGATCTTCTCAAGCGAAAATCCACTTCGAAGAGAGCGTGCTCCATGTGTTACAGATGACTTCTTCTTCGATTTTATGGCGGGTAGCACCAACATTGAGGTGCATTATCGCCACCTACTGTATTGGAGTGTGAACCAGAGTTTACCCTTTTTATGTACTAAAAAAAATAAAAAAATAAATAAAATAAATAAATAAAATAAAAAAACTAAATTCTCTTAATCAACTCTGTCCTCTTGAGATAAAGAAATAAACTTTCTAAACCATAAGTAACTATATTTTTAAGCTTTAATTCATCTATTCCCATCTTTCTAAGTTCATTTTCCATTACTTCTCGTTCATTAGTATACTTTTGACAAACACAAATAACATGTTCTACTGATTCCTCTGTTCCACAGTGCTCACATAATCCTGTTGGATGTTTATTTATTATTTTTAAGGTTTTATTCAGCATAGTATGTCCAACCCTTAATCTAGTTAGAATATTTTCCTCTTTGGTGCTTCTTTTAGTTATCCTCACTACTCCTACTTCTCGTTGTATTTCATAAAGATGACATCCTGTATTTCCTGTGTCCCATGTATGTTGCCACTCCTTCGTGATATATGCTTTAATTACTGCTTTTGCTTCATATTTACTAAGTGAAATATTCATGACCTCCTCATTTTCCAAAGCCTGTTTTGCTAAACTATCAACCTTTTCATTACCTTTTATCCCCCTATGAGCTGGTATCCACATAAATATTATCATGATGTTCATCTTCTTAAATTTGTAGAGATTTTCATATATCTCATTTACTATATCCTGAAGACTGTGAGATGTGAATGATTTCAATGATTTTAATGCCGAACATGAATCTGTACAAAGTATAACCTTTTTGATTTGAGTGTCTTCTATCCACTGTAGTGCTGTTGCTATTGCCATCATCTCTACTGTGTATACTGATAAATGATCTGATGTTCTCCTATTAACAGAAATATTTAAGGATGGAATACTGAAAGCAAAACCTGTTCTCCCTGTATTAGGATCTTTAGAGCCATCAGTATATACTGGGACAAATGCTTGATATACAGTTTGTAGTCTATCTTCAACCACAGCTACAATGTTTCCAGATTCTTTCATTAACTCTAGCATATCAAAATCTATGATTACTGCAGGAAACAACCAAGGTGGAGTTATTGATAACGATACTGTAGGAATGTATCTTTTCTGACTTAAAATAATTTCTTTAGCTTCTTTGTCACTATTCCATGCAAAACACCTCTGTTTAGACCTTTCCTTTTCCCAGCATGGAAGGAGTACCTTTACTGTTGGATGGCGGTCTTCTGAATGGCCTTGAAGATTTACCCAGTAGTTCATCATTAACTGCTTTCGTCTGATTTGTAATGGCATTTCACCCACTTCAACCTGAAGAGCAGATACAGGAGTCGTTTTAAAAGCACCACAACAAAGTCTCAAAGCTTGAGCCTGTACCACATCCAACTTCTTCAACAAAGTTTTTGCTGCCGAACCATAAACAATACTTCCATAGTCTAACACTGATCTTACCAGTGCTATATAAATACTTTTCATTGCCGTTCTACTCGCTCCCCACTCTGATCCTCTTAAACATCTCATCACATTTAAAATCTTTTTACATTTAGTGTCAATTTTTCCAATATGTTCGTTCCATGTTAATTTTGCATCAAACCACACACCCAGAAACTTAAAAACTTTAACTTGTTCAATAGTATGTCCATACATCTTTATCCCTGTGTCAATGCCTCTTTTCCGAGTGAACATTATTGTTTTTGTTTTATCTACTGAAAACCTGAATCCCCATGCATATGACCATTTTTCTACTACTTCAATTGCCTCTTGTATTTTTCCTATAATATGATTTATATTCCTTCCCCGTTTCCACAATGCCCCGTCATCAGCAAACAATGAACAGCCAATGTCTCCTTGAACTTGAGAAAATACATCATTTATCATAATTGAAAAGAGTATTGGACTTATGATGTTGCCCTGGGGGGTACCATTTTCTACCATATATCTTCCAGATAAGATTTTCCCAATTCTGACTTGAATAAATCTATCAAACAAAAAATCTTTAATCCAATTATAAATTCTGCCTGTTATTCCTATCATATCAAGTTTGATCATTAACCCCTCTTTCCAAACCATGTCGTATGCTTTTTCAACATCAAAGAAAACTGCCATCACTGATTCCTTATTAACCTGAGCTTTCTTAACATCTGTTTCCAAACATATAATGGGGTCCATAGTTCCTCTTCCTCTCCTGAAACCACTCTGATGAGGTGATAGAATTCCTCTACTTTCCAAATAAAATGCTATTCTCTCTGTAATCATTCTTTCCATTATCTTTCCTATATGTGAGGTCAATGCTATTGGCCGATAGTTCTTTGGATTTGACTGGTCCTTTCCAGGTTTCCTAATAGGAATAATCACTGACTCTTTCCATCCAGAAGGTAACTTTCCTTTTTCCCAAACTTCATTATAAAAGCCTAACAGTTTTATAGATGCCAAAACACCCAAATGTTTTAACATTATGTAGCAGATTTCATCCTTTCCAGGAGATGTTATTCCAGCTCTTTCTATTGCCCTCTTCATTTCTTCCATAGTAAACGGAGCATCCATTGTACTATTAGTTTCCTTCTGCCTCTCAATCCTTCCAGAATAAACTGATTTTGTTAATTCCCTTCCTCTCTTTCCCTCCTCAGTTAGATTGTTTGAGCTATGGATTTCAATGAGTGCCTTTGCTACCATTTCTGCCCTTTCTTCATCCGATGCTGCTGCCTTTTCCCCCACCTTCATAACAGGGTATTTCCATTTTCTTCTGATCCCTCTCATGCTTTTAATCATGTCCCATACCTCCCCCACAGGTGTTGATCTCCCTATTTTATTGCAAAACTTCTGCCAGCTTTGTCTTTTTGCATTCCGTATAATTTTCCTAACCTTTGCTTGCATTTGCTTATATTTAATTAAATTTTGAAAATTATGAGTTCTTCTTAAAGTTCTTAAAACTTTATTTCTTTCTTTAACTACTGCACTGCATTCATCTGTCCACCAAGGGACCACCTTCCTCTTCATTTGTCCATTACTTTTAGGAATTGACTCATTAGCAGCTTCAAGCAATACTGTTTTCAATTTTTTATCAATCTCCTCAATATCTTCATTTAAATCTATTTTATCTATTTCCCGCTCACAAATAAAACTAAACGTTTCCCAATTAGCACGATCAAATATCCACTTCCCTATTCTTTTCTCTTGTGGTTTATTTTCCTGTAGTAATATTCCACAAAATACTGGATAATGATCACTCCCTACTGATGTTTCATAAGTTACATCCCACTCACATATCCCTGCTAAATTATTTGACACCAAAGTTAAATCCAATACTGACATATTCCCTGTGTGCACATCCAGTCTGGTCCTTTTTCCATCATTTAAACAAACCAATTCCTTTTCCTTTTACAATTGTTCAATCACCCCTCCGTTTACATCTGTTTTTGTTCCTCCCCATAATGTACTATGCGCATTAAAATCCCCACAAATCACTCTCTTATTTCCATCCATTCCTTCAATTTGCATTAAATCATTCAGATCTAACTTCTTACAAGGATTATAATAATTAATAATTATGAGCTCTCCTTCCTTTGTCCAGATCTCTATGACTACGTATTCATGCTCATTTCCTATTCCTATCTCTCTAAATGCAATATCTTCTCTAACAAATGTTACACACCCACCCCCTACTCCTTCCCTCCTATCACACCTAACACAATCATATCCAACTAGTCTAAAATCTAAATTTGGTCTCAGCCATGTCTCCTGAATACAAATAACACTAGGTTTGCTAGATAGCTCTTCTATATATTTTTTAAATTCTTGTCCATTGGCCAACAAACTTCTAGCATTCCATTGCATCAAGAGGATCATCATTAATATTATCCAACCCATGCTTGTTCCTGGCTTGCTTGAGAACTAAGATCATTTCTTACTTCCTCCCATGTCAGCCCACTGATATTTAGATGATGTACTGCAGCTTTCACAATTATTTGTATTCTTTCTGTTTTAGATTTAATCTCCATTGTAGCATTAACTACCCCTGCAATGAAAATAACTAGTTTCTTTAAGTCAACCAATACATTTTCTTTATTTACCTGTTCTATTTCCTTTGAGGTATGATTCTCCACTCTGTTTCTTTCATTTCTTCCTTCTCTTGGATTCACCATCCTCACAGCTTCTGCATATGTGATCTTATTCTGAGTTCTTACCTGTTGTATTTCCCTTTCCTTTCTCAACACTTCACACCCCCCATAAGCCACACTGTGATTCCCCCCACAGTTACAACATTTTGGCTGTTCATGATTACACTGCGCATATTCATGATCTTCTCCACACCTGGCACATCTCCTTCTACCTTTACATACCTTGGCTGTATGTCCAAATCTTTGACAGTTGTAACACCTCATTGGCTTTGGAGTGTATTCTCTCACATTATAGCTCAAAAATCCTAATGTCACTTTTTTGGGTAGGAATTCATCTTCAAAATCAAGTACAACATACTCACTGTCTTTCCTCACCCCCTCTCGAGTTATTTGTATCCGTCGAACACCTTTCAGAATTCCTCCTTTTAAGTTTGATTTAATTTCATCCATTGAGACTCCTACCGGGACTCCCCAAATCACTCCTTTACTCCACTTACTTTCCCTTTCCACACGACTTGTATTTATTACTTTAAATTGTCCTATTTCCTTCATTCTTCCAGCCCTCTCCCTCTGCTCTTCATTTCTACAAACAATCAGTAGATTTCCATCTCTCAAAACCTTTGCCATATGTATGTCTCCAATCTGGTTTCGCAAAATAGTTGTCAATTTCACTGGACTCATTGCTGATATTCCCTTCTCCTCACCAAATCTCAGTATAATTTTAAATTTCAAACCTTCTTGATCATTCTCCCCCACTCCTCTTTCAAAACTTCGATTACGCCTGGTTTTCTTTGCTCTAATCTCCTCAAAATTATTTTCTCTTTTTTCCCTCATTCTTCCACTTCCTTGACTTGTTTCCATACTATCATCACTGTCCCACTATATCAGAATCCCCCCACTCTGGTCCATTCGCAACACAGCTGTGCTTACCCGCCACCGTTTTCTTCTTTTCATTTGACTTTCCCATTCTTATTATTTTTCCGCTTTTCTGACCTCCAGTTGATAAACATGCTTTTCTTCCAAGATCATCTGTTAAATTTCCGCAATTTGTTAATTTATAAGTTTTAACCATAAAACTCTTGTAATCTCCCGCCGTTCGTTTCGTTCAAAACCTTACGACGGTTAGACGTCACGTCCGCGTTCACTCCCCGCCGCCAGAACCTTCTTTGCTCCACCGTTACAGCGACGCTGCTTTACACCGGAAGCGACTTGTTACAGTGTGGATGTGAGCGTCTCTTAGCGGCTTCCTATTTCATTTTAATGATATAACGTTAGTAGTTTTGTTTTTGAATTCAATCTGTATTTATCTGTTGCTTGCTACTAACTTACTCTGTCAACATAAGCTTTTAGGAGCGCGAGAGAAACAGAAGATCATGGAGGTTTAATTGTTAAAGTACTGTAGCAGCTATATAATAGCCTACTGGAAATATTGTATAATGTCCAATGTTCTCGTAGGATATTTTTTTTATTGCTCATGATTCTTTTGCATTGTAGGGTCTAATTAGGTTGAGCTGTTACATTTGAAAGATACTATCATATATATGTGTGATATATTCAGACGTCAAGAAAGTCTCAGTCCAGCTCATTTCATTACATATTCCACACAAAAGAATGTTCTTGCTGCCAATTGTTTTTATCATGCTGATAATTTTGTTTATTAAGTTAACATTATCATCTAACATTTAAAATTGGAAATACATTTTTAACAATCATCAACTCTTTCAAGTGTGACTTTTATAAACCTGTTAAATGAATGTAAATGAAATATGAAATAATTAAAATAAATTTACATTCTTTATTGTCTCTATAGCATATACCCAAGTATCACAGTGAAAGTCTTGGATGCAATTATGTTGTGACGGGAAAGACCAGAATCCACAAAACACTTACTGCATAGTATACATGTAATGCACTGGATTCTCATAATTTACATTACTACACAGAATGCACAAGAACATAATATACAGAATATGTTTAAAATTCATATGTTTTAAACACTGTAATGATCCTTTCAACAGTTCCTGTTACAGTATAAGTTACAAAACAGTGAATGAGTATGTTATGTAATGGAGTGCAATATCAGTCTTTATGGGGATAGTCCATCCGAAAAAATTTAAATTTTCATGACATAAACACAAATAGTTTTAAGAAAATAACCATCTCTGAGAATCCAAATCACACAAGTGGATTGTAACCCATGCACGTATGACAGTTAAACGGAAGTGATTGTTAATAGTCAAAAGTTTAAATTATTAGTGTTTTTATTATCTGTTGTTTTACTTCAAAAAAGATTGATTTAACCACTAAGGTCAGATGAATTACTGTCACGGTCACTGTGTGTGGTTTTTAAAGCATCTTTAGGACTCACAAAGATGGATTATTTGCCTAAAAATCGTAATTTGTGTTTACCTGTCCAGTAGAAAGAAATTAACATGCATTTGGGACAGCATGAGGATGAGTAAAAGATGAGAGACGTTTTATTTTTGGGTGAACTATCCCTTTAACAATCATATGCTGTTGGTATGCTAATTCAAGATCAGCATAATAAGAATAAAGAGCAACCTCTTGTGTATTTGTAAACTGTGTTTGTTTTAATCTAGAGCTCCAAAGAAATTAAAATATTTGCATAGTATCAGGTGTCTGAAGATCAAGATCCCAGTCATTCAAAGGTGATCTGAACAAAATAAGATTCTTGTCTGATGGGGGCAATAGATCTCTGGTACTACACTGCATCCTCTGGGTCAGCATCAGAAGTTTGTTTATGGAAAAGTTGCTCCGCTCCCTGGAAATTGAGAAAGATGTATTATAGTCTAACAATACCAGCTGCTTTGAACTCCCATGACACATTTCAAACTTAAAATATTTCAAACAAATAAATACACAATATAATTATTTAATTTTATTTGTATTAGTCTGTAATACCGTTGTGTAACCATTAGATGACTGTATAGCGCTATATATTCATGACTGTGTATACCCTAGTTGCTGGAAACAGATTTCAGTCATAATTATTTGTATGTATTAGGTTTTGCATTTGGATACATATTTATGCATTATTAAAGACTTTTTGTCAAAGTTTGTTTGTCTATTATTAGTTGGCCCTCTGTTGTTTGTTTGAATATTTCATTGTAATATGAACTAATCGAAGCAAATATGATCTAACTGAAGGCTATAACTGTATGTAGATAACCAGGTCCAGAAATGATTGGGCTAAATCAAGGCAATTTACCGTGAGCAGTGTTGGGGGTAACACATTACAGGTATCGCGAGTTACCTAATAATATTGCTTTTTTCAAGTAACTAGTAAAGTAACGCATTACTTTTTAATTTACAAGAAAATTGTAAAAAAAAGAAAAAAAAAAAGTTTCTGTAGTTCTAGACTAAATGTGAATGTGCAGTAATTCATCTCACTCTCAAAAAACTATTTAGTATTCATCAAAATGAATTAAAACAGTGAAATACAAACCTGCGAATATGATGCAAACCTGCAATAATTAAATATGTCAAACAACACAAATGTATCTAATCTAGGGCTGTGCGATTAATCGAAATCGCAATTGAGACGTTGCGATTTGCTAATCGCAAAGCCTGAGATGTGGATGCGATATTACTCTGATCCAGATCATATGCATGACTGCCAGCCTTGAGTGGAGGTCTTACTAACCAATAGAGCGAGCACCTCTGTTCTCCCCGATAAGCACTGCTCTAGCCAACTAAATAAACGCCCACCATTTAAAAAGGGTCAGATCAAAAGTTAGGCAAATTAAAACTAAAGAAAAAAACGTATGTAACTTCAGCTTCGAAATGACAGGTAATTTGCAAGAGCATATCAAGAGCTCCCTTATCAGTTCTGCTTTCAGTACTGGAGAATAAAAGATACTCGTACTGGAAAGTGAATGGATGGCAAGCAATAGAACAACAGTAATTCCTGTTGGAATTTTTTATTGGTTTTTATGGAAATTATAAGAATTTCTGTGATGGTTTCTATTGGGGTTTTTTTTTGGGGGGGGGGGGGGGGGGGGTCAGCAGGGTAACAATACTCATACTGTGCTGCACATTATTGACAACACTGAGCTGAAGCTTGACTTTGCAAATTTAAAATCGCAAATCATATCGCAATCGCAATATGTAAAAAAAAAAATCACAATGAGATATTTTCCCCAAATCGCACAGCCCTAATTTAATCCCATTTTATTAACCAATGTCTTTGATTCTGACCTTTGATGATACAGTTCAACCATACTAATAAAGCAAAAATGACTTTTGATAAACTAACAATTGGGCTTCATTGTTTTTTATTGCTGAAGAGTGTTGAACCTGTCACGGTGCACACACGAGGAGGACACAGGAACACGCAGACGAGGATGCAACTCAAAATATAGTCTTTACTGAAGACATCAAGACAAGACATGGCAGGACAAGGCGAGGCTTACAGACAGGAAACACCAGGGGTAACGAGTAGACCAGACGAAATCTAATAGAACAGACAGGACTAATATACACAGGTAAATCAGACAATTAAACAAACCCGGCTAGACAAGAATCAACCAATGATCACATAGGATGAGGACCGGAAAACAACCAAATAAGGACACAAGAGGCAGGAACACATGACACACACGACAGAGGACTGACAGAACCCGCTTCTCCTGCGTTCTACTTTACAGACGATCAAAAACTCATTAGCCAATGAGAACACACCGCTGCTAGCCCCGCCCCCACAAGAGATTTGTGCCAGAATGGCGAACGAAAACTTCATAATCATAAACGAAAACTTTAGAAGCTAAATGAAAACTCTGGAAGCGTATTTGTAAGCAGATCAACGAATGAAAGAGGAGAAAACAGTTACAAAACATGCAGTGTATTAAAAACAAAGTCAAAAATTGTGTATGCAATTATTTATTTTTTCAGTTTCAAAGACATTTTATTCCGTTTCAGTTTATATTTTCATGTTTCTTGAAAAATAACATTCATTTTAATTGGCACAAAGTTAATAACATATACTGCATAGTTCAGAGTCTTTGTAATGTGTTTAGAAACTATTCTCAGAATTCTCTTTACACGGACTTTAAAGAGGTTAAAACAATTAGGAATGGAATGCATCACAACTTGTGTTGGTATAAAATAAGTCCAGTAGGGGGCATTAAGTCAAATGACATACAGTAGTAATAAGTATAGGCTACATTGAAAATGATCACTGTGAGGGCCAACAGAGGGAGACAGAGAACAGAGAATAAGGTCATAGACAAACATTTTCCTGAAATTGAGAGAGAAATAGTTAAGGCTTCTTGTGAGCATCTTGCTGTTCTCCATTGCTTTTCTTCCTTACATCAGCAGCTTTAAAATGTTTTTAAACGTAAACAATGTCCTGTCTCCTGAATTTGTATGCCATTCATGTCTGCCTCTCCTGCCCTGAAGAATAATGGAGACAGCTAATTACAAAACAGTGGCCATAAACCAGGAAGTTTTTAGCAGTGGATTAAACACAATATTAATTTGCACACAGTGTAATATTTTATCAACATAATGTAGTGTATTCTATAAATTTAGCTCCTGTATAGTTTACAATAGAAGTAGAGTAGAATAGAAATAGTCAATCGTTGAACTTTCTGTTCAGCCATGCTTTTTAAGCTGATTGATTGAAGCTAAATTGACAACAAGTAAAAAATAAAGTTGAGGTAATTCCCTGGTAAAAATATAGAAATATAATTTAATTCTCATAATACGCAAATTCACTGAATTAGATATTAAAATGTTAAAAATGTGATGTCTCTTGGACATAAATAGCAACCTTCTGATAAGGGGGTACGCAATAAGCTGATAAGCACGCTAAGAGTAAATTTTTTTGGACATTTAACAAATTTTGGATTTGGTACCATGATAAACCATGTTTTATTTTTGTTATGTGTTTAATACCATATTTTTAAGTTTTTGGACATGTACAATGGTAACACCATGGTTTTTGAATATGCATCAAGATAACGCCATGCTTTTTTGAACATTTACGTTAATACTGCCATTTTGGATATGTATCAATATGATGCCTCAATTGTTTGGACATTTATCATAATATCATGGTATTATTTTCTTTAGAGTACATTTGAGTACCATGTAAAAGCATAGCATAAATCTCTTATATTACAACCAATATACTGACAAAATATACAAAACAAGGTAGCAGTTAATGTATTTACATGTGTTTGCACATGTACCAAGGTAATATTATGTTTTTTTAGACTATGTACTATGGTAAAAGCATTTTTTTGTGTTTTATATTGTAATGCCGTGTTTTTTGGATATGTATCAAGTTGCTACCATGTTTTTTGGACATGCACTATGGTAATACTGTCCTTTTTGTGTATGTACCAAGGTAATACCACAAGTTTTGGACATTTTCCATGGTAATACTATGGTATTCTTTAAAGTAACTTTAAGTACCACATAAAAACATAGCATAGAGATATGGTAATCATCATGTACCATGGTATATATATCAAGGTGCCACAGTATTACCATCTGATACTATCATGCTACCCAACCCAGCATTTTTGTATAAGTAAACAAATGCCATATCCCCAGTTATAAATAGTATGTACATATTTGTTGTTTTTGGATTTGAGCTTTTTGGGCCATCAATATCAACATATACACTCCTGACTGACCCGGGCACGTACGTCCACTCAGAAAAGAACAGTTTCTCAGTGAGTGGCTTCTGTTACAGCAGGAGATATTGATGAGGCCAAAGGAGAACGGGACAGTTAATAGACTATAATCGTCCTGACTGGTAATCAGAAGGAACTTCTCGCTGTGCAGAAACATTGACAAACAGAGGACTATCTGATAAGTACAGCTGTTCCTAATGGACAACATGTTTTCAAAGACTCCCAGACGCTGTATGTGTGATCAGGGGTCAATGACCGGTCATAACATCCCAAAAGGCCATTTCTATCTCTCTAAAGGACATGCCACCCAGCAACAAATACCAGTAAATAATTTAGACAGCATTCATTTGAAATGCCTGTGTATTTCCATCCAGTGCAGGGATTCTGAAAGCAGATTTGCAGTTCCCAAGAGTATAGTGTGTGGAGGTTTCCACTTCACTGGCTTTTGAGCACACAGGTCCAACACTCATTGGTCGCCACATCCACAGGCTGACAACTCACCTCTTGTCACAGGATTGGATGCATTTCATTTTGGCCTAATACCCATGTCAAATGATTTAGCTGAGGTATAGAGGTCAACAGCACTGATAAGTCGGGACGAATCATGATGGATCATTGCCAAAGTGAAGCATCTGGAGATTCTTCGGGTGAAGGGATAGGGCACAGGTGTTAATTAGCAAGTCAGACATTTGAAGTTGTATAATGTAGGCAAATAACTTTTAATTTACTATGTTCTTGAAGTTGTGACAAAAGAATACATTACCACAAATCCCTTGACAAAACCGTAGCTCTCAAATGGCTTATTTTGCATTTTCTGAGGAAAATATGGGTTGTGCTTGCCCTTGCAAAACGTCTTAGGTTACTTGTGTAACCCTAGTTCCTCGAGGGAACGAGAAGCTGCGTCAACGACGCTTTGGGGAACGCCAACAGCGTAACCGGCTCTGAATACCAATCAAATCTGTCCAGAAATGGGAAGGGATGTCACGGGCGAGGTGACGTAATGACCAGCTGGTACAAAAGCACGTGCGGTGAAACCGGCATCAGCTTATAGAATGAAGCAAGCGCTGGCAGGGATGCCGGAAGTGTGGCTCCGTGACGCAGCGTCTCGTTCCCTCGAGGAACTAGGGTTACACAAGTAACCTAAGACGTTCCTCTTCAGGAACTCGAGCTGCGTCAACGACGCTTTGGGGAACGAGATACCAATGGCTCCAGACTTCCGCACCCCTGCCCTGTGTGTCCAAAAGAGGCGCACAGCTAGGGCAAGAGAACGGAAGAGACTGGAGTGGCTCGCATGTCCAGGCCAAGGATCTGACTAAGGTCAGAGGCGTGGACCAACCCGCAGCGTTGCAGATGTCCTGAATAGGGACAACTGCGAGAAAGGCCTTGGAGGCCGCCACACTCCTAGTGGAATGAGCCCTGACTCCCATCGGCGAGGGGAGGTCAGAAGACTCATAAGCCATGTGAATGGCATCCACAATCCACCGACTGAGGGTCTGCTTGGAAGCAGGCAGACCCCTCTTAGAAGGACCGTAGCACACTAGCAACTGGTCCGTCCTTCTCCACATGGCAGCTCTGTGGACGTGCTCGCACTGGACACATACGGTTTAGCTTCAGCTGGTCAGGCTCCCGAAAGGGAGGAGGACTAAGCCTCAGTGCACCACGGAGGAAACATGTAACTAGGGGTTGTGCGCCCACTGTCAATCCACCAAGAGGGGTGTGGTAAGCAGAAATTGCCGCCACATAGACCTTCAAGGTGGAGTGGGCTAACCCTGCGGAGAGTCGAGCCTGCAGGAACTCCAGCACTGTACCTACTGGGCAGTTAACTGGGTCGAGCTGGCGATCTCCGCACCATGAAGTGAAGAGTCTCCACTTCAGGGCATACAGTTTCCTCGTAGAGGGAGCTCTGGACTGGAGAATGGTCTCAACAACCTCGGTTGAGAGACCAGAGGCTATCAGCTGTGCCCCCTCAGGGGCCACACCCACAGCTTCTATAACTCCAGGCAGGGGTGCACAAGGGTGCCTCCTGCCTGTGAGAGGAGATCCCTCCTGACTGGAATCTCCCATGGAGAGCCGTCGAGGAGGAAAATCAGGTCCGAGAACCATACTCGGCCCGGTCAGAACGGGGCTACCAATAGCAGCCGGTGTCCGTCCCGGCGCACTCTCTCCAGAACTCCGGGGAGCTGAGCAATCGGGGGAAAGGCATAAAGACGAAGCCTCGGCCACGTCTGTACCACGGCATCCAGCCGCTCGGAGCTGGATGACGTAGAGAGTACCAGAGGGGACATTGCGCTGCCCGAGTAGCGAAGAGGTCCACCTGAGCCTGGCCAAACACTCTCTAGATCTGCTTCCCCACCTCGGTGTGAAGCATTCATTCCCCGGATAACAGCCCCTGCCTCGACAGGGTGTCTGCTCCCCATGAGGTACTAACTCAGATGCTCAGAAGGGAGCGGCATGCTCAAGGTGACCCTCTAAGTTGAGGGGAGCAATGCTAGCTCTACCAAGGCAGATCTCTGGAGAGCGGAGCACTTAACTCTCTGCCTGAGAGGGAACTCAAGACACTCAGAAGGGAGCGGCATGCTCAAAGGTGACCCTCAAAGTTGAGGGGAGCAATGCCAGCTCGACCAACCAGGAGAGCTAGGCCTCATAGCCCACACAAGGATCTGGTGTGCCAGCCTGTACAGGGGGCGCGAACCGCAGACCTCCTTGGTGGTTGCTATAAGAGACCACCGATGTGTTGTCGGCTTGCGAACTAACACATGGCAACCTCTTAGGTCTAGGAGAAGTACTTCAGAGCCTGAAATACGGCCAGCATCTCGAGCCTGTTGATGTGCCAGGCAAGATGATGACCCCTCCACCGACCGTGGGCAGGGTGGCCACTCATGACCGCTCCCCAACCGGTGAGGGATGCGTCCGTCGCTAGCGTACGCGGCCACAAGGAGCTCCCAACACCAGGCCCTGGGACAAGAACCAAGGTTGTCTCCACATGTCCAAGGCACGTAGGCACCGCCGCGTGACCTTGATCATGCGAAGCGGGTTTCCCCTCGGGGAGAACCCCTTGGTCTTGAGCCACCACTGTAGGGGTCTCATGTACAGCAGGCCAAAAGGTATCCCGTTGGACGCAGCTGCCACCAGACCCAGCAGTATCTAAACTGCTTGACAGTGAGTGACTGGCCTTCTTTCACCCTCCTGACTTTCGTGAGGATTGACTCTATCCGAGCAGGAGACATACGTGCCTGCACCGTGGTCAAATCCCCACCACCCCCAGATAAGTGGTTCTCTGTAATGGAGAAAGCACACTTTCCTTGGGGTTCAGTCTTAACCCCAACACTTTTAATTGAGCGAGAACAACACCTCAATGTTGAGCCGCCCTCCGCTCTGATAGAGCGAGAATCAACCAAAGGTCGATGTAATTGAGTATGCGGGCGCCCCGTAGCTAACGCGGCGCCCACACACTCGTAAAAGTGTGGGGTGAGAGTGCTAGGCCGAAGGGAAGTACCCGATATTGGTAAGCTTTTGGCCCCAAAAGCAAACCTCAGGAACTCCCTGTGAGTGGGAAGGACGGAGACATGGAAGTATGCGTCTTTTAGATCTACGTGTCAAACCAGTCCTCGGACTTGATCTGAGATACTTACCTGCTATCAGACCAGTCCTCGGACTTGATCTGAGTACTTACCTGAGCATCTTGAACTTCAGTCTTGCAGACTGAGCGGTTCAATTGATGCAGATCTAAAAAAGGGACGCAAACCTCCATCCTCCTTGGAACTATGAAGTACCGGCTGTAGTACCCGGACTCTCTTCGGAAGGAAGACCCACCTCGATGGTCTCTTTCCTTAAGAGAGTATCTACCTCTTGTTCCATTACCAGAGCCTGCTCGGGGCCCACAACGTGGAATTCACCCCATTGAATTGAGGCGGACGAGAATCAAACTGGATTCTGTAGCCTCTCTCTACAGTGCGCAGGACCCATCGAGACACATTTGGCAGTAGTATCCACGCTGCAAAATAGTCTACTAAGGGAACCAGTCTCTCGAGACTGGCCTCTGGTGTAACCCGGAGGGGTGGCGAGCATCTCAGCTCCGCTACGATACCGGGCGGAAGAGACTGAGATATGCGCTCGCTGGAGACCGCTGCGCCCTGAAGCACCATAGGTGGCAGGGTTGGCAGAACGATCTCCTGAGGGCGCTGGGGGGGGCGACGATCGCCGTGCGATCGTCGCTCTACCTCAGCGGGGGCTACCCTCATAAGCCCTGATCCCACTCACATCAGGGCTTCTTGGCCGAAGACGTCTTCGCCTGCTTGGCTAGGAGGTCTTTTACCGCGCACCCTTCTTACCGCCCCAACCCGCTCCCGCGGGGGCACGCTTGCCTATACGAGGAGCCAGCACGCGGCAGGGGCTGCTCTCGCCCAGCAGCCCCATGAGCTAGAGAGCGGCGAGGAAGAAACCGCTGGAACGCCGCCACCTGCCCCCTGAACCAAAAAAGGCCAGGCGGCAAAGTGGGGCGTCCAGAAGGAAGGCCCTGTCACGGCTTACCATAAATCCGACAGGGTCCACCAAAGATGCCTCTCCGCCGCCACCAGGGCTGCCATAGATCGCCTTGACGGTCTCCCTGGCGGCGCGGAGAGACAAATCAACGGTTTTGCGGAGCACACAGATGTGCTCCGCATTAATCCCCCGCCCTCATCCAACTCCTTGAGCAGGTCAGCCTGGCATGCCACCATGATGTGCAGACATAAGCCAGCCCGACCTGCTGACGCGTACCCTTTGCCTTCAGAGACGACGCAGCGTCAGGGGACAGATAACTCGCAAGCGTCTGTTCCACCCGCGGCATCGCTCTGTAACCGCGCTCACTCGTCCCCATGACACTACCGAAGTAACAGAATGAGGGGACGAAGAGGCGGGCCGAAATATTTTCCCTACAACCTCGACACCTCAGTGTGGAGGTCGGGGAAAAAAGGGGCAGGCTCAGATGTGGAGGTGAGTCTGAAACCGCAGAGAACGCAGTATAACCCTCTCTGCGGTTCGACAAAACACTCCACAGGCTCCTCATATGGGACGACAGAGTGGGTGCAACATGCTCGACGCCTCCCATGTCAACCTCCTCGGAGGAAGACGCGAGAAGCGCCGATGCCGCTGCCCGAGGGGAAGAAACCGCCACGCGTGCTTCCGGACTCGGGGAGCGGTCGCGGGATCCGGCAGGTGCGGATGGAGAAAAAGACTCGCTCGTCTCAGATCCCTCTGCCAGATCCCGTTGCGAACCCCACGAACGCAGTCTCCGCTCCACCTTAGCGGAAGCGGGTCAGTGCCGCGGGGAACGCTAGTGAAAGAGCCCTCTCCGGAGAAAAGAGCCTTTCGGGAGCGAAGCACACGCAGAGGAAAAGCCTCGCAGTGCGGACAATCAGCCCCCTCGAGGGCTGCCTCCGCATGCCTCGCTCCCAAGCAAAGCACACACAGACTGTGTGTATCCTCCGTACACAAACAGCGTTTTGCACGGAGGAACACACAGCCCGTATTGCTCCTCACTCCTCTCCCCACTTCGCTTTGACATGTTTTTCAAACAGACAGACAGACAGACAACGGTAAATAGGACTCACCAGTCACAGAGCGCTTCGCTGAATGACAAAAAGCTGATGCCGGTTTCACCGCACGTGCTTTTGTACCAGCTGGTCATTACGTCACCTCGCCCGTGACATCCCTTCCCATTTCTGGACAGATTTGATTGGTATTCAGAGCCGGTTACGCTGTTGGCGTTCCCCAAAGCGTCGTTGACGCAGCTCGAGTTCCTGAAGAGGAACTAACTGCCACAATGTAGGTTGGTGTATGTGGTTGCCAGGGCATTGTTATGCAGTTGCTAAGGTGCGCTGAGTGTTTACCTGGGTGGTTGCTAGGTCAATCCAATGTATGCTGGGTGGCTATTTGGTGTCTGAATATTAGACAAATTAAATATTGATTTAAGGTAAAAAATATATATATATATATATATTATTTTTATATTATTAAGCTTCCACTAGGAAATACTGCAAATTAAAACTATTTAAAATCATTTTTGTTAAAGGGACAATTCACCCAAAAATATATTAACCCTTAAGCCACCCAAGATGGGGGTAAAATGTTGAGGGTAAAAGTTTATTCTACAAATTTATAAATAGAAATTGATTCTGTTTATTCTACTACATCAGTTGCTCACCAATGGATCCTCTGCAGTGAATGGGTGCCATCAGAATGAGAGTCCAAACAGCTGATAAGAACATCAAAGAAATCTACTAGTAATCCACATGACTCAGTCCATAAATTAACATTTTGTGAAGCAAAAACCTGCATGTTTGTAATAAATTCATCATTAATTTGTTTTTAACTTTAAACTATTGGTTCCGGCTAAAATACGAATTCTCTGTCCATAATATTGCTCTGTCCATAAAAAGTCATCTTGTCTGAATCAGGAGAGAAATACGCACAAATGAAGCACTGTTGTTTACAAACAAAAACAGTCCAAAACACTCATATTTTTTACCTCAGAAACTGCAGTTTAAAGCTGAAATGCCTAGATGGATTTGTTTCTTACAAACATGCAGCTTTTCATTTGACAAGACATTAACTGATGGAATATGTGGATTACTTTGTTTATTTATTAGTTTATTTAACAGGGACAATGCAGTATAACATCGCTACAATATCAAGCAGTCGATGCCAAGGCTAGTTTGCAGCCCCAGTCCCTGGTTAGGATTTGTTTAACAACAATCACACAAAAAAACAAGCAAAAGTAAAAAATAAAAATAAAGAGCTGAGACTGTGTACGACCATCAGTGTTCACAAACCTGCTTTTGTTTGAACCACTTTTTCAAATTTCTTTGAAAAATGTTCAAGTCTGTTTGCATTTTTATTTCAGCTGGCAGGCTGTTCCAAAGCAGTGTACCTTGAACTGAAAATGTGGATTGTGCAAATTTAGTAACTCTTTGGTACTGTGCAATTCTGATTAGTTGTCTTAGTGATCCCCTTACTACTCCGTTTTGATATTAGTTGGCAAATGATTTCTGGAGCAAGATTATTTACACATTTAAAAACCATTTTAACAAGAGGCAAATTTATAAAATTTTAAAAACTAAGCAAACTATATGTGACCCTGGACCACGAAACTGTAAATTTTTCAAAATTGAGATTTATACATCATCTGAAAGCTGAATAAATAAGCTATGCATATTACTATTCAAAAAGCAAGTTTTTATATATTTACGTTAGGAAACAAAATATCTTCATGGAACATGCTCTTCAATTAATATCCTAATTAAATTTAGCATTAAAAAAAATGGATAATTTTGACCCATACAATATATTTTTGGCTATTGCTACAAATATACCCCAACGACTTAAGACTGGTTTTGTGGTCCAGGGTCACATATTTTTGTAAAATATTACAATGATGCCATCTATTTGGTTTCTTATCCAAAATGTTTAGTGTTTGTTTATATAGAGACCTAACAGGTTGAATGGTCAGTTGAAAGACTCCAGACAGTCACACAATAAGATAAAGGCAGCGGCTATTTGCAGCGATAGATGCTATTCACACTAAGTGTAAATAGCATATTTTTTTAGTGATATATACTATTTACACTAAGTGCAAATAGCAATGGATTCTATTTACACCGTGAAAATAGCAGTATTTTTTAACGATATGCTAATTACACTAAGTGCAAATAGCTAATGATTCTATTTTACACTATTTTAAAAATTATCTGCACCGCAGTATTGTAGTAATAAAACATTATAAAACAGTACCCAATAATAACATATTGAATGTAAATTATAGTTTTAATTAAAATTATTAAATGGATGCCACCTTATTGGGACAATAAAGCCCTACCTACCCGATACTTTTATTTTCAACTTTTTGATTATTTCCTTAATTTTTATTGAAAATAAATGCCTTTCCGATGCAATATGAGATTTCAAAAGGGAGAAAAAAAGTTCGGCAAAAGGCGGACTCGAACTCGGGTCGATCGTGTCAAAAAGCATGACTTCATAAGTGGGAAATAGGACATTTCTGATAACGTGTGAAGGCAGCATAACTTCTGTGGACTTGAACTTGAAAAGTAGTGTCTATTGATGTCTTTCCGTGGTTGAAACAAGATACCTTCTGATGTTCATTCATGTTTATTTTGCGCTATAACTAGTTAAGAGGTAGAGATGACATGCCGCTTGACCTGAGGCATTACAGCAATCTATCACGACACATTAAAGACCCACAAAACTGTATTTATCGTTTGAATTTCTTAAAAATTAAAATATTTGAAAGCTGAGACTTTGTTTCATACCTAAAGTAACCTCCTCTGTCGTGTCTGTCAGCATGTTTCCTCTTTGCACTACGATCTATTTTTCACTGTGTGAGAACATGATGTGTGGCGTGAGAGCAGCATGGCTCGTCGGACCTAGCAACAGTAACTAAGGGGGACGGGTCTTTGCGAAGGATCAATTGCATGCAAAATTTGTATGTAAATGTGTACATTAACAAACACTGCTAATGAGCATGGGGTAAGAGGACTGGAACATCTCCGCCATGGCAGTGTGCCATCCACTGCTATCCTTTATTCCCTAGACTGGACACCATCATGTCAATGAAAGCTGGACAAAAGGCCTCATCTTCATCCAAACAACTGTTATACTGAAAGCAATGAAACTCCATAATTAGGCTGCGTGAATTACCAAGAAATTTCATTTGTGACATTCTGTCAGTTCGATTGTTGTTATGGAGTTGATGGCACATGTAAACGTTGCATGAAGAAACAGTGCTTTGTAAATGACTTGTGTGGATGTGGAGGTCTGCAGCAGCCTGAAAACGAGAGTTGTTATTCTCTGTTACTTTTTACTGTGCCTCCAAGGAGAAGCATGTTCGCTCCTTTTTGAGGATACAGGAAGGCGATAAGACAACAGACAGCAATAGAACAGGAAATGAATCAAAACAACATCATCTGCTTGTGATATCATCAGTGTTGATGTGAAGCTGATCTGTTGATCGGCAAGGGAGAAGTGTAATCGTATTTCACTGGTCCAAATTTAGCATCTCGTTATTGTTCCCAAGACCCACGGTCATAAAAACAAACCCTACCAATGTTATCTACATTGCACGAGCAAATTATTTTGGCATATTAAATAATTTCAATTAGCACAGTGTAAACTAAATACGTGCTGAAAATTAAATTCAAATTAAATCAGCTACATTAATTGTGCCAAAAAAGAATCACTACAAAGTTGTAAATAAAGATTATTGGAGTGCATTTTACAAAAAACAAATAAATACCATTTTAGTCTTTCTACTTTAAATTTTGCATTTGATTCACTGTTACTTGCTGTTTCTTTCTAATAATTTTGAAATTTACAAGCAAATTTACAGTGTACATCGTAAATGTACAATAAATACAATTTAAAAACAACTTTCACATTTAATGAAAAATCTCAATACAGTTTACAAGAAACATTCAGCAGAAATGTAAAAACTGCAAAAACTGAGAACAATTTTCCAATTAAACAATGCAGATGGTTAAATATATTAAACAAGAAGTGCACAACATTATGTCCTCTGTTTGTACATTTTTTTTTACATAATGCATCTGTCAAACACACCAGATTCTTCACGGACCATGGCCATCTATAAAAATGAAGGCAAACTGTCCTCCACAATAAACTTGGAAACCCACCTTCAATATTTAATTGTCAACTCACAATTCCTTTCTGCCAGCTCTAATTAAAGCTCCATCTTTTCTTCTTCCTTTAACAGTCTGATAATGATGCTGAATACCCCTGCCCGTGGCATCTGTGTCACTTTAAATGAACGCAACCCCAGACGTGGTTTCCCGGGGAACTCTTGCTCTTCAGGCCTGGCTGTAAGAGATCCGATCTCCTCTCCAACCTATTGTGAAGTCTCTAGACCACAGTACCCAGAATCTGTTTGCAGAGCACAGCTCACACTGAAATGTCACTTTCATACGCACTCACACTCGCTATTTTGTCAGTTCACTTGACCTAAATCTGCATCCAACTGTCTACTGGATTAATTATGTTTTTCAGTTGAATGAAAAGAGCAAAGACAGCAGGATTCATTGCAGTGTACAATTTTCCAACCCCTCTGACAATGTGAGGGAGAGCAACACAAAAGCAGAAATAATCAGAAACACCGTCAACACCTTCTATTTAAATTATTGATCAGTGGGATATGAAATAAAAGAGTTTAACAGTAACAGTTTAACAGAGTAATAACAGCGAGTCATGGTTTGGTTTATCACCGGACACATCTTTTTGTGGGCAAAATATTTATGCCACCCACATATTTCATTCATAAGACTACACTGCATCTCCTCAAATAATGAATTACATTCACATGCTAGAATATACATATCTTTGAAAAAGTATCATCTTATATCTCAGTTCATGCTTTTTTATACTGTGGCTTTTCTTCAAGATATAAAAGAGGAAGAAAAAAAATCCCAGGGGTTGTATAATGACAAAATGGCATTATGTAATTATGTAAAAATAGCTCAATATCGGTGCAAGAATTTTTGCTTTTTCTTACAATCACCACTTTTCATTTGAATGCACGTCTGATTTTTACAGTTACATGTTTCTGAAGTAAGACATATTCTCCTGAAATGAGTCCCAGGCTAATGTGGACACCTCTGGCTGTAATTTCCTCTTTATAAAACCTCACATTTGAGTTTGGTATAGAGGTGACCCACTTTTTTCATTCATCCAAGACATGTTGGTGAGGCGGCTGAGTTTTCATGTGTTGATAGCACGTTTTACATGCGTTTTCATGAACGTCTAAGAAAATTGCTGTAGGCCTTAAGTAGCATTTATATAACACTATTATATAATCTGACTTTAACGCAATAAAGAGTTTACAAAAAGCAATGTATATATAATCTGTATTTGCAAAAATGGAATTGTAGTTTTTAATGGCACCAATACTATCCCACTCACAGAGGTTTGGTTTAATGTGCTATTTTGGTGGTTTATAGCAAAATTTGCTATGAAACAAGATTTTGCATTGTATATTGAAATACAGCATTGTGCCTCAGAGATGCTGAATCCTCATTGTGTCTCTTGCATGTCAATCTCATGCTTCAGAAAGCCTAGTCCTCTTCAGCGTAAAGCTTTTGAAAAATACTGAGTTGTTAGCCGAGGGGCAGTGAAGTAAGAGCGTGATTCATTTAGCTCCCCTTCTGGATGTCTCACACCACGGTGGTCTCAGTCTGTAGGAAAGACTGGGCTCTGGAGTTCCGATGGAATTGGGCCATGTTTTCTGTACCGTTTCTGGATATGGATGAACTGTGCAGACGGTAGTCTCGACCGATGTAACGCTTTAAACGTAAACTCCGCCACTTCCTCTTGAGTTCGCTCTGGACCTGCAAAGCAGCCAAATATAACATGTATTAGCATGGTCTTTAGCATTAGCACAGCCACATACAGGGTGATAAGTGAACATGAAAGCAAGATTGAACCCATTTATGCATAAAATATGTGTCTAGTTTTATTGTAATTGATAGGGCACTATTATTGCAAACATAAATGTTTGTAATCTTTCATCAAAATTTAATTAAATTTGCTCTGCCTCAGAAAAAAAATTGTTTTCAACCACAGAGGCAACTTTTGCAAGACCCAAACAAATCATCATACATGTTTATCTCCTTCAACATCCTTTTTCACTCAGAAATACATCACAATACAGAAGTAAAACGGGATGTGAATGTTTGATATTGACTTGAATGTGAAGGAAAACTACTGCTCTGTTCCAAAACCTAGAGAGCTGCCTGAGGATGAGGCATTTTAAGGCATCATATGCATACAAATGAAGAGTGTTCTAACGTTATCATACTGCCTTTTAAAATACCTTGTTTTGACCAAATTCAAAGGAAGCACTGTACGTATCTTTAATAGAGATGCCAATGCCAGAATGCATTGAGACAAGCTCAGTTTAAAAACAAATCAAGGATGGCAGATGAGGTGGAAAAAAAAATGTTGATTATAAAAAAAAATGCTATCAGATACCAAAAAGCATTGTCAAAAAAGTTCAGTCTAATAAATATTTTACCCAATGTGTAGGTGTATTTTTGTAATCTTTAGTTGTTTGTATTCTATACAGTACTATTTGTATTCAATTACAGTTAGGATGCAGTCTTAGAAGTCAGCTGCCTATGTAGGCAGTAAGCTCAGGTTTTGGAATAGTGAGATGCATCAAAGATCAATAAAATTGCAGACTAACCTCACTGTTCAAAAAACAGTACAAAATCGCAACAACCAAGCCCTGTGAAAGGAACACAAAGAGTTCATGTGGTACAACATTGATAAAGCATAATATTATTTTTAAAATTTGGGGTCTATAAGATTTTTTAATGTTATTCAAAAGACAGAAATATTGTGATTTTTTTCTCAAATCTAAAATAAATTAAAATTAAATCATAGTATTTTAATTTAAATGTACTGTTTATATTAACTGATTGTATTTTAAAATGTAATTTATTCATGTGATGACAAAGCTGAATTTTTAGCCATGACTCCAGGATTCAGTGTAATATTTTTGTAGAAAGCATGATACATTTTTCTTTTTTTGCAAGATTCTTTGATGAGTGAAAAATTCAAAAGAACAGCATTTATTTAAAACAGATTTTTTTTTTTGTATCAATATATGTATTTAATGCCATTTCTAATGAATTTAATGCATTCTAAAGAATTTAATGCAATCAAATCAAAACAAAATCTCCAAACTATGGAACAGTGGAAAGTTTAAGTAGATATGAATAATCACTTGTGACACATTTAGGCATATTCCTCACCTGAAAGGATCCCAGACCAAGGTCAAAGAATATTTTATAGTTTTCCATCTCTCCATTTTCATCTATGATGTAAACGAAAACAACATAGTTGATGCCAAAGAGAGGGATCAAGAGAAGTGTGGACTTGGCCAACCTCCTGAAAACAGAAAGAGGAGTAACAGGATTTGGACAGAGTCATTGGGAAGGACCCCTACTGTTATGATAGCTTGGCAATTGTTGTCAAATAGACAGTATATTTTCAAGCAGACAACAGAGAGCTCCAAACTGAAATCTCAACTTTAGGAGAACAAAAAAGGGAAAAGCGCATCTGTGAGAGCCATCAAATAGAGCACAGCCTCTCATGCATTAGCGACAGGGCACTCAAACTCAGAACGTGCCACTCTCAGCAGAACAAAACCTCAGATTGCTACAAATCGCAACATAAATATTTCACCCCCATTTCAATGCATACACATTTTGCAATGCACAATAGATAGTGGAAGACATGGATAAAAATGGAAAGCAGCCATCCATTTACTGCCATTTTTCTGAAATTCATGCTAGAATGAAACTCCTGGTAAATTTAAAAGGGAGATCTCAGCTATGACCTGAATAGCATGTAAGAGGGTTCAATCATGATGCCTGATGCCATGTTTGCAAAATAGAATATTAGTTGGCATCCATTTGCAATACCTGTACTGGGACTGATCATTTCCACCAACATCAGGACACCTCAGTTTCTGGACCAGGATTCGAATGATGCTGATGAACAGAATAAAGTTCAACTGTGGAACACAGAATGGAAGATAATTTTTTTATATATCATTCCTCTTTTATACAATGACATTATCCAGACTAAACATTACCACTGTTCACTGGATCTGATCTGACAAGAACTTCTCAAAACATTCTGTAAGACTTGAACCAGATTACAGGATTATTGCACACACTGTGACACAACGCCTTAAAGGAACAGTTCAACCAAAAATGAAAATTGTCACCATTTATTAACCTTTTCAAGTCATTCTAAACCTACATGATTTGATTTGTGTCCATAAAATGAAACTCTAATAGATCCAGTGTTGACACCATTGACTTTCATTGTATGGACAAAAGTATCTCCACTTTGTTTCACAGATGTAATCATACCAGTTTGGAATGGCATAAGGTTGAGAAAATGATGACAAAATGTAAATTGTTTGCTGAATTATCCCGTTAAGGAGTTGATCTGGCGTTTAAAACGACACTAGAAACACTATTGATAATCTCCAATTTCCATCTTGTTTGAATCCATCAGACAGAAAGTAGAAACAAAAGAGGCCACTTGTTTCTGTTCCTCATAATTAATCCCGCCATAAAAACTAACCAAAACAAGCAGAACACCTTGGCCAAAGGTTCATCAACCAGTGGCATTCTGGGTAGCAGAGAGATGTAGTTACACAGTAGCATGGAGTGCAGAGCTCTGTGAGAGAGTTATCTAAACACCAGAACTGAGCACGTTTGCCAGAAAAACTTATGTTTTATTATTATTATTGCATTCCTAGGCTCTGGAAGACTGAGGAACAGGAACATTTTGACTTGGATGCGTTTGGGCAAAGCTGTCAAACACAGCCATCATGCTGTCCAAAGACATTTGATCTCTTGCAGGTGAGTGTTTAAATGGAAATGGCACAGTGGACACAAGAGAGAGTCTTGGCATTTGTGCTGAGAGAGGCACTTGTGACAGCACGTTTGCTCGCTCTTCCTGACATGCCTGCGCTCACATTCCATCCAGGACATGGAAACTGTTCGTGAGACTCAGCACATCCCCACGTCTGCTTTGCTGGCAGAATCCCTTCCTGCCTGACATAATGCATACAGTATGAGGCTGGTTTCAGGGTTTATAATAGCTGGTGTGAGTTTATACTCACAATGACAGATGCCATGATTGGCCAGTTAATCACCCGCCAGGGAATCGGAGCGTCATTTCTCTCCCAGCATCTGTTATGAGGAGACATCAAAGAGTTACAGTACAAGTGCTTTCATAACAGCGGTTGCAAATGGGAATGTGTTTCATCATCTTCTGCCTCATTTTAATCTCTCAGGTTTCAATATCCGCTATTAAGAGTCTCATGTGAGCTCTGTCACTGTCTGATTATGCTCAACTACTCACCCTGTGTCCTCGAGGTAAATCCTACACACAATCCATGGAATCACAAACACGGTGGGGAATCCTGGAGGAAGGAGAGGGAATGATCAAATATCAAGAGACTTCGTGGTCACATTCATTCATGCATAATCAATGTAAATATAGGCTACAGACAGACAGACAGATAGACAGATAGATAGACAGATAGACATAGCATTGAAGATGGGTCGTGGCTGGATCTTCCAGCATGACAATGTCCCCAAACACACAGCAAGGGCAACTAAGGGGTCACTCCGTAAGAAGCATTTCAAGGTCCTGGAGTGGCCTAGCCAGTCTCCAGACCTGAACCCAATAGAAAATCTATGGAGGGAGCTGAAACTTCGTGTTGCCCAGCGACAGCCCCAAAACCTGAAAGAGCTTGAGAAGACCTATATGGAGGAGTGGGCTAAAATCCCTGCTGCAGTGTGTGCAAACCTGGTCAAGAACTACAGGAAACGTCTGACCTCTTGTAAACAAAGGTTTTTGTACCAAATATTAAGTTCTATTTTTCTATTTTATCAAATACTTATTTCATGCAATAAAATGGAAATTAATTATTCAAAAATCATACAGTGTATTTCTACTTTTGAAATGTGTTTAATTTTCTGGATTTTTTTATATTCTGTCTCTCAAAGTTGAGGTGTACCTATGAAAATTACAGATCTCTCCATTGGGAAAACTTGAAAAATCGTCAGTGTATCAAATACTTATTTGCCCCACGGTAGGTAGGTAGGTAGGTAGGTAGGTAGATAGGTAGGTAGGTAGATAGATAGATAGATGGATAGATGGATAGATGGATAGATGGATAGATGGATAGATGGATAGATGGATAGATGGATGGATGGATGGATGGATGGATGGATGGATGGATGGATGGATGGATGGATGGATGGATGGATGGATGGATGGATGGATGGATGGATGGATGGATGGATGGATGGATAGATGGATAGATAACAGACAGACAGACATAAAGACAGACAGACAGACAGACAGACAGACAGACAGACAGACAGACAGACAGACAGACAGACAGACAGACAGACAGACAGACAGACAGACAGACAGACAGATAGATAGATAGATAGATAGATAGATAGATAGATAGATAGATAGATAGATAGATAGATAGATAGATAGATAGATAGATAGATGGCAGACAGACAGACAGACAGACAGACAGACAGACAGACAGACAGATAGACAGATAGATAGATAGATAGATAGATAGATAGATAGATAGATAGATAGATAGATAGATAGATAGATAGATAGATAGATAGATAACAGACAGACGGATGGACGGATGGACGGATGGACGGATGGATGGATGGATGGATGGATAGATAACATAAAGACAGACAGACAGACAGACAGACAGACAGACAGACAGACAGACAGACAGACAGACAGACAGACAGACAGATAGACAGATAGACAGATAGACAGATAGACAGATAGATAGATAGATAGATAGATAGATAGATAGATAGATAGATAGATAGATAGATAACAGACAGACAGACAGACAGACAGACAGACAGACAGACAGACAGACAGACAGACAGACAGACAGACAGACAGACAGACAGACAGACAGACAGACAGACAGACAGACAGATAGATAGATAGATAGATAGATAGATAGATAGATAGATAGATAGATAGATAGATAGATAGATAGATAGATAGATAGATAGATAGATAGATAACAGACAGACAGACAGACAGACAGACAGATAGACAGATAGATAGACAGATAGATAGATAGACAGATGAACAGACGGACATAATGTGATGTTAGGAAACAGCATCTTTGCTCAGACACCTGCTGAGAAATTGTTACTTGAGTTTCCTGTTGGGATGTGGGCCACTATCTCTAAAAACAAGTAAAGCCGGAGAGGAAATGCTGGTAAACAGAACATGATTAAAGAGGCTATGTTAATCGTCACTGTCATGATGAAAGAGAAGCTTAATGAGGTGTTGATATGATGAGTCTAGCAAGCCACACCCAAGCCTGTCCTCTAGAAATGAATGAAGATCCTGCTCTCCTTTCTTTTGTCTGGAAACTCCAGGGACACAACAACTACAAAGACATACTAATACATAATGTAAGACAAACAGACTGAACAAGACCAATGGCACGTCATCTTGTTCCCTATGCTGTTTTTCCTCTGAGCAGTGAGTGACATCTATTCAGAAGTGTTTGAAAGAATTAAGGAAGAGACATTCAGTGCTACACCGTGAAGAGGTGTGTGTTCTCAAATGATTTTCAATGCATGCATGTGTTCGTGTCAGATAAGATGAAAGCTAAAGCATCAAATGCAGTGGGAAGTGGGAAATCTCTAGGCTTTAGACTCAATCCTTTATTTACTCAAATACCTGCTTATAGGTGAAAACACTGACACAAATAGCTTTAAAAAACGGAAAGTGTTTCCGAAAAGTAACAATTGGTTTTGGAAAACGGAAACAGTTTAAAAAGGTCAGTGTTTCTAATGACGACTTACCCCAGCCAATGAGGAGGTAAATGATGAAGTGCCTGTTTTCAGAGAAGATGACCATCAGTAGAGTATGTAGGTACAGCCCTTCTACCAGCAACCAGTAGAAGTTTGCCATGATGAAGTAGTTGAAGATGATCAGGCTGGCCTTGCAACCAATCTAAACACAAGCACAGAGAACTTCAATGTGCACTACATGTATCTCTGAAATGCCAAAGACTGTGACAAACAAACGTGAGAACAGATTTGGGTTTTTAGGGTCTGTAGTGACAGAAATAACCACCTTTTAAAACCGACGAAGCATAAAATGTGTTTAGTTGACTATGCATGTTTTAAGAAACTGGCTTTTTTTGATGTTAGAATACTGTCTCAAATCCCATTTTATGTGTGCAGACAGCTCAGAGTAAACCATTTGTAGGTGAACAAACATTACTGTTTGTTTGAGGCATCTGGTAGAACAACTTCTGGTTGAACCAATGCTGTGAAGAATGGGAATGAGATTACCTGTTTGACCAAACAATGGAAGACTGACTGACATGGTGTTGAGAAACAATGATTATTTATGTCTTTTTGTGTCACTAATTGTGCAGAAATGATAAAATAATGTTTCTTCAAAAGTTTGGGGTTGGTAAGATTTTTAAATGTTTTGAAAGAAGCAACTTATGTTCACTACATTAATTTGATCAAAAATACAGTAAAAAAAATACAGTTTTCTATTTCATACATTTTAAAGCGTAATTTGTTTCTATGATGGCAAAGCTGAATTTTCAGCAGCCATTAGGCCTATTCATAAACTAATTTAATTTGCTCATTTGATGCTCATGAAACAATGGAAGGACGTACCCATTTTTTAAACCAAAACAATGAGAGAGAATTGAACATTTTTATCTCACAATCAGACTTTGTTTCTCAGAATTGTGAGATATAAACTCAGAATTCTTTTTTCTCACAAATTCAAGCTTACATTATAGAATTCTGAGTTTACAATTCAGCTTTTTCTTGCTTTCTGCTATGAAATAAAAATAAAAAAGGTAATTGCAAGCTTATATCTCACAATTCTGACCTTTCTTCTCTGAATTATGAGTTTATAAGCAATTGCTTAACGTTTATGTGAAAACCTTGATATATTTTTTTGGTTTCTTTGATGAATAGAAAGTTTTTAAAAAGCCGTTTATTTAAAATAGAAATATTTTATAACATTAATTATCCTTACTGTAACTTTTGATTTATTTAAACCATCCCTTTCTGAATTAAATTATTAATTTCTTAAAAAAAAAAATTTTCAAATGTAAATGTACATTTCAACATTAAATTCTATTAATTTACTTGTGGATCTTCTGGATGGATGGATTTACTCACCAGTGAAGGCTGCTTTGTACATTCTACACTCTCGTGGGAAAACAGAATGGCATCTTTGACCAGGACAGCGATGGCCCTCAGTATGAACGAGAAGAACAGGTTCAGATGGATATAGTTCCTGGTGCAGTGGAGTTTTCTGTTGGAGCGAGACAGAGCTGTAAATAAACCTGGCCTCTTTTCTATTTTAATTGTGCTTATGGTTAGTTTGTGAGAAAAATGCAGAGTCTTAAGCACTGTTCCATTCATCACATCTCCAGACAACATCTTAAATTAAGAAATTCATTCCAGCTAGATAAACACTATCGGCTAAAAACCAAGCGCCAAGCATAATGTTTATCCTCAATGTCAAAAAATGTAAAATATAGTCGTTCAGAAGCCTGCCAAATTCGACTCCTCAACGATTACAATTAATATAAGGCAGGCTCATCCATCCATACACAGTGTAGAGTAATATAAAGCAGACCCAACTACTGGAACTATTTAAGGCTCCGTTTCAGACCTGAACAGACAGAGGATGGTGCTGCCGGTGATGAGTGCGATGAGAGAGAGGCTGTGTCCGAGTGTGTAAAGGGTCTTCATCACAGTGTAGAAAACAAGCTGGACAGAAAGAGAAACAAAATTTGAGAAACGCTTTGTATTTGCAATATTTAATTTTTAGTGGGGTTAAGACACCCCACATAAAATTCAGCTATTCCCCCAAGAGATCTAAACCATTATGGTCTATTGCTCCACTAACAAAAAAATAAATAAATAAAAACTAAAAAAAATAATTAAAAGGTTATATGATTATAAGAGGAGTCACGTGTCGTGCTCATGAACCTAGTCGCACTTGAGTAGAGCTCCGTACGTTTGGCCATTTTTGCAGTTATTTTTTTCCCATTTTATTTTAAGTTTTGTTCATTAATTATACTTTCCCTGATGGCGTACAATCAGAAACAGCAGGAGTTGTCTCCCTCGGCTTCTCCGATTAAGAAGAAGTCTAAATTACCGACCGCGAGCGATATGATGGACAAGATGGTGAACACTTTTACACACTTTGAGGACATTCTAAGAACCGAGTTGACGGTGATGCGGAACGAGTTCGCTTCTCACATGTCAGTTGTTCAGTCGCTATGCTCTAAACTGGATCTTCTTACAGGGGAGATGAGAGAACAAAAGAAAGTTGTCGCAGATCACGATAGGCGTGTTGCCGAGCTCGAGCAACAGGTTGTGGACTTACAGGATCGCAATAGGCGCAGCAATCTGCGTCTGTTCGGATTGCCTGAAGGTGGGCTTTTTGAAAAGATCGCTACAGATGTGGCTCCCGTCTCTGGCGGGCAAAGAGATTGAAGTGGAGCGAGTGCATCGCGTGTACACAAGGCTCTCCTCAGATCGCGCTAAACCACAGGTTTTCTTCTTTAAACTGCTGTGGTACACGGACAGGGAGCTCATTCTACGGGCCGCTAGACTTCATGCCCCGGTGAAAACATCCGACAGAGCAACACTGTCTTTCTTTCCAGATTTTTCTCCAATCACCGCAAAAAGAAGAAAAAAAAAATTATGAAGGAGATGAGAGACGCTGGAATCCAGAATTTTCTCATTTATCCTGCAACGCTGAAGGTCATTCTCAATCAAGGTGAACCTAAAATGCTATACTCCCCAGAAGAAGCAAGAGTTTTTCTCAGATCCTTTTCGTCCACCAACTCTCAGTGAACTCCAGCTGGACATTTACTGTCTAATCGGAGAAGAGATGCTCTAAATGGTTGGGTGACTGTGTCTTTCACTGTTCACTTTAATGTTCACTTCTTAATTCATAGTTACTAGAAGCTTTCATTGTGCATACAGTATCGCTTACTGATTATGATGTTATTTTATTTATATTTCTAGTTGTATTCCTTCTCTCTCTCCCTTTTTTTATTTATACTTATTTTTTAGTTTTATTTAATTTTTTTAAATAGAGATACTACCTAGTCAATATGTGACTATGGGGCCAATGTTGGTGCTACAGTAATGTCCAGGTTTTTGTTGATGCCACGGACCACATTAAGAGGTGCTGGCAGATCAGGGATTGTTCTTGGTTTGATCTGCCATAGTTCATGGGAATGTATTTATATATTCTTTTAATAGTGATGGGAAGGGTGGGGGGTGGTTTAATGGTAGACTCAACTGGTTTTATTTTCAAACTTGTATTTTGTCTTATGCAGTAATTCTGTTCGATACCTATGACTGACCTTAATATTCTGAGTTGTAATAGGCCTAAATGGCCCTCACAAACACAGGTTTTCTGGATCTTTTGCGAAGAAGAAAGATTGATATAGTGTTAGTTCAAGAATCCTATTTGAAAGAGGAGGATATACACAGGTGTAATAATAAATTATATGAAGTGGTATTTCACTCATCTTCAGATACTAAAACCAAAGGTGTCCTAATATTGGTGCGGAAGACTTTAAATATTACTATTTTAGACAAAGGCTGTGATACAGATGGTAGAATAACACATAAAAACAATAGTGGAGAATAGGAATATTGTATTTCTTTCAGTTTATGCCCCTTGTACTCCTGACCCTACTTTTTCTCGGTTTTATTAACTTATCTCTTGAAATTTTCAAATTTTCAAATTGAATTGGATGCAGATACGAATTCTTTAATGTCGCATATCCTAGATAGATCTGGATCAAAGGAATCACACTCTCAAGGTTTTTTTTTTTTTTTTTTTTCCTGAATATGAATCTGTCATCTTCTCCTAAGTGTAATTTCTGTAAGCAAAGGATCTTTAGGCAAGTTTTTTTTTGTGGGGAGTGCCCTTCTCTCTCATTTTTTTGGATTCAGATCTCACAGGACCTGTTATATTTATTGGGTACTGAGATATGTTTGACTCAGCACCATTTTTTCATTAATGACTTTTGGGACTTCACCTTGTCCTTCCAACAAAGGTGTTTACTTTTAGCTGCTCTCACAGCAGCAACAATTGCTAGTCAACCGTTGGAGTCCTCCTCACACAACGGATGGAGGAATCTAGACTGTGTGTTTGTTGAACATTGTCTCGATGGAACTCTCAATTTCTTGTGTGCATGGATCTAGTGTGGAAACTGTAAGTTTGTGTCATTCAGCGTTTGATGTTGTGTCATCTTTTCTGGAATCCATGTGAAAATTATTTTATAGTGGGTTGGGGTGGGTTCTGAATTTGGACAGTTGTTTTTTGTTTGTTACTGCTGTTTTAGGAAGAAAATTCAATATAAAGTTAACAAAAAAAAAAGTTATATAATTATATAGGCAAAAATTATGATTATTGTAGGTACGATAAAGCTCTTTGTCTCAATCACTATTGCAAAAATCACTCAATAACATGTCTAAATTTGACTAGTCCAATCGTGTTGCACATTCCTCAGAACATTTAAATTCTGTCATTACCAGCCCACGCTCATGATTCATAAAAATCATACTTTTTTTTTTTCTAGCAGAACAAAATGTCAAAGCTGTCATTTCCATACAACAGAAATGCATTTTATTTGGTTTATTTAAAAACAAAAGTATACTATATATTTGGGTCTCATTTAATTTACATAAAAATAATAAAATAAATTTCAAGTTAAACAAAACCTATATCCCAGACTATGCAAATTTACATACACTGTACACGCAAAATAAGCAGTAGAAAAAAAAAAATCCCCCTTTGGCCATGTTTTATCTTACCAACCTGTTTGAACTACTATCAATGCAACAAAGTCTTTGTTTATAATCATAATTTTTTTTTAAATGTCAGTAGCTATATTAATATAGTACAGTAAGAGTACAGCATACACAATACGTCTAAAAAAAATTCAACATTCCATTTACACCACTCAGCACAGCAGTACAAGCAATGCATTTAAGGCCTATGCCATGATTTTAAATGTGATGAAATAATGTATACATGCTAAATGTGAATTCTCTCACGGATCAAGGATGACAGGGTGACTAATAAGCATGGGAATGGCAAGTTGGCCAGATGGCTGTTTGGTGGTGGAAGAGTATGATGAAGCTCAGACAGACTCATCCCCCATAAACAGCATTCTTTAAGTCTGACTTACAACCTGGCACACTGGAGCCACAGACCCACTCAACAACATCGCCACCAGGAACATTCCTCCTGTGCTTCTTTAAACATAAAGCTCACTAAATTTAGCGTGAGAGGGATATTTTACAACTTTTGGTTTATCTGTCCATTTATAGTGTTTTTGACCGGGTGTGTGCATGTCAGTGTGTTTTTGCTTTTTGATTTGCCTTTAGGGCATTATTACATTATACATTGTTGACTGTATGACACTAAATGACAAAACGTATATACAGTGTTCATTTTATGTATACATAAATGCCTAACAATTCATAACTTAATTTTTTAGTGTAAAATTAGGTGTTGTATGTCACAGTGTACACTACTGATCACAAGTTTGAGGTCAGAAGACACTAAAAATATTAAAGATAGTTTAAAATGAGTTAATTATATCAAATTAATGATATCAAATGATTTTTGATATCATTCTGTAATTGAAATTACATTACTGGAATAAATGCCACATGAAATTCACATTTGTTTTAAGTGGTCTGATCACATAATAATAATAATAATAATAATAAATTACCAAATATCATTTCACACTGTTGTCTTTTTGGTAAACAGGTAAACTGATTTTTGAAAAAACTTCATAAGGGGTAAAATATTTTCTGTTCACATAATGCCTCAATTGGGAAACTCACTTTTATATAAATGATTTTGCCACTATAAATATTGAAATAGTGTATACATAAATTTATCGACATTTTCAGGAACAAGGATTAAAAATATAAAATCTATGAATAGAAGGCAATTGAAAAGTAGGGGAAAAAAGGATGAAGTCATGGTAACAAGTTTCCAAGGGTTTTAATGTATGAAAGCAAAAGCAAAAACAAAAAGACAGAATGTTCATCTAACAAAACGAAACAACTTTAAATCTGACAAACAATCCAAAATGTACCCCAAGTTGACAGAAGTAAAACTGGTGGTTGACATTTTTTGTCTAGTCTTACCACACTAAGCCTGTATTTCACACTAAGCCTGTAATACATCATCTATAAACAACTAGTGATGTGCAGGTTATCAGAGCTGCAGCAGTTAAAAGGAGGAGACAGAAACCAGCCTCTGTGCTGGCTTTGGATGAGATGAGGGATTGTTTCCTTCTTCAGACAGTCTCTTATTTATTGTTATTGATGTGTTATGTGTTTCAGGGAATGCCCATGGAAAACTTCTGGAGAATTTCAGATTAAAAGTGACACTGATATGGCACTTGGACTTCAACATGCGACCCAAGGCCCGGAAAAGGTGAGCATTATTTAGATGATGTCTAAGTAGTCTGTTTAGACTTTAAGGTGATGTGTCTAATCTTTAATTTTAAAATATGAGGTTGATAATCTTGAAAAGTGCGCAGTGCTAGTTGTTGCAATGCTGGCTCAACCAATGGACTGATTTTCAGACCAAGAGAGGATAATATCTGAAAAAACTGTTTGAAAACAGATAATACGTCCATTTGGACACAGAAATTACACGTTTTGACAAATCAAAGCCAGAACGAATTAAAAGCCTCTCTCTGTTCTGAAGAGTACATCATTTAAGTTAAATATAACTGTCACGTCCCCTCTCGGGATACAAGGAGCGAGGAGACGTAGGAGTTCCAATAATCACATTTATTATAATCCAGCAGACAAACAGGGATCATGGGGAGAGACGAACACATCTGACGTGATGACCGGACACAGGGGCTAGGAAACACAGGGCTTATAAACACTAGGAAAACAAGGAACAGGTGTGGACTAATCAAACACAGGGCTAGGGACTAATTAAACTAATGAAAACAAACGAGGACAGGAACAGGAAGGCCAAATATGGGCACGGGAGGAGGGGAAACAAGACAAGGACTGACATTACGCCCCCCTCCGGAAGGCGTGTCCTCACGCCTAACACCATCCAATGGGGAGGGGGGGTGGGCGCTCTGGAGGCCTCCAGGGCGGTGCCCGTTCCAGGGGCCATGGCGGGTCTGGAGACTCGGGAGGCCATGGCGGGTCAGGGGACTCTGGAGGCCATGGCGGGTCCGGGGACTCTGGAGGCCATGGCGGGTCAGGGGACTCTGGAGGCCATGGCGGGTCAGGGGACTCTGGAGGCCATGGCGGGTCAGGGGACTCTGGAGGCCATGGCGGGTCAGGGGACTCTGGAGGCCATGGCGGGTCAGGGGACTCGGGAGGCCAGGGCGGGTCAGCGGACTCGGGAGGCCACGGCCTATTTTTTTCGGGCCCAAGGGGTTCTGTGGCCTTGGCCCTTGGCCCGGCCACACAGGCTGTGACCCTCTTACCCCCCCCCCAAAATTTTCTTGGGGAAGCTCCCCCCTGGGAGCCACAGAGGAGCGGACTCTGTCGGGCGCTCTTGCAGCGCGGACTCTGTCGGGCGCTCTTGCAGCGCGGACTCTGTCGGGCGCTCTTGCAGCGCGAACTCTGTCGGGCGCTCTTGCAGCGCGGACTCTGTCGGGCGCTCGTGCAGCGCGGGGCTGGACGGAACCAGCGGGAACTCAGGAGGGCTGGACGGAACCAGCGGGAACTCAGGAGGGCTGGACGGAACCAGCGGGAACTCAGGAGGGCTGGACGGAACCAGCGGGAACTCAGGAGGGCTGGACGGAACCAGCGGGAACTCAGGAGGGCTGGACGGAACCAGCGGGAACTCAGGAGGGCTGGACGGAACCAGCGGGAACTCAGGAGGGCTGGACGGAACCAGCGGGAACTCAGGAGGGCTGGACGGAACCAGCGGGAACTCAGGAGGGCTGGACGGAACCAGCGGGAACTCAGGAGGGCTGGACGGAACCAGCGGGAACTCAGGAGGGCTGGACGGAACCAGCGGGAACTCAGGAGGGCTGGACGGACCCAGCGGGAACTCAGGAGGGCTGGACGGACCCAGCGGGAACTCAGGAGGGCACGTGCGTGGAGCCGGCACTGGAGGGCACGTGCGTGGAGCCGGCACTGGAGGGCACGTGCGTGGAGCCGGCACTGGCGGGCACGTGCGTGGAGCCGGCACTGGAGGGCACGTGCGTGGAGCCGGCACTGGAGGGCGCTCTGGAAGCGCGGACACTTGGGGGCGCTCGGGAAGAGCTGAGCTGGACGGGACCAGCGGAGATGCAGGAGAGCTGGGCGGGACCAGCGGAGACGCGGGAGTCCACCTGCGAGGAGCAGGCACTGGAGGGCGCTCTGGAAGCGCGAGTTCGCGGGGGCGCTCTGGAAGCGCGAGCGGCGGCGGGCTCGGGAGAGCCGCGGACGACGGCGGGCTAGCTCCGACTCGGACCCGGAAGTCTCCCAGACACCGGTATATTCCTACCCTCCAGGTCAATCCTGTGGTGTCTGGGAGGTCCATGGGGTAGTTGTAACAGGCTCCGAGCCGGAACAGGTGGAGGATGGCCGCGTCGTGCAGATCCGAACTCCGCGCGAGCCCGCAGAACTCCTCTGCGTACTCCACGAAGGGAAGCTCGCGGAGTATCAGGGCGCGGAGGCGGGCGGCGAACTCCATCGCCATGGAGGGAGCGGGAAAAAAGGAGCAAACAAAAAACTTTCAAAAACGGAAAACAAAACGGGGGAAAAGGAGCGCCGCTTACTTTGTGGGTCCGGTCATCTGTCACGTCCCCTCTCGGGATACAAGGAGCGAGGAGACGTAGGAGTTCCAATAATCACATTTATTATAATCCAGCAGACAAACAGGGATCATGGGGAGAGACGAACACATCTGACGTGATGACCGGACACAGGGGCTAGGAAACACAGGGCTTATAAACACTAGGAAAACAAGGAACAGGTGTGGACTAATCAAACACAGGGCTAGGGACTAATTAAACTAATGAAAACAAACGAGGACAGGAACAGGAAGGCCAAATATGGGCACGGGAGGAGGGGAAACACAAGACAAGGACTGACAATAACCTTCATTCTAGTGTATTAAATTAAGTGTGAAAGACAACCTGGTCTAATATGTGTACATTCATCAGGTGATATCACTTGCTGTGAATCCTAAAATGAATACCAGGTGTCCTTTTAAACAGAATCAATACCCCAAGGTTAGAAGATCAATATCCAATTTAATTCATCAGCGGGCTTGTTTTAGTTTCTCTGAAGTGTCCCGGGGCAGGACTTCTTTGAAGCGAAGCAGGACGGGGCTCAAGAAATCAGATTTCAGACAGGTTTGACTCAAGGTCGATCAGTGTTCTTACTAACGCCTTAGGAGGACAACTTTAGTCATCTCTGCTAATTTCCATGAGAAAACTCTGAGAGGATGGGAATGTGCCCTCTGCTACTGTTTCTCTACCCTTCAGGAAATTGCTTTAATGTTTCATTTCCCCCGACACAGGATCAGAATGAAAAACTGCGAACTGTCCCCTCATCACTCAAACGAGCAGCGTAGAGTCATCTGGGCAGCATCCCAAACCGCAAGGCTGCCAACCGTCTTACTGCGGAGCACGTGCTGAACTCTGGGTGATGTCAAAAGTCCATTGGCAATAATTTTGATGGAAAACATTTCAAGGGAGATGTACTGTCTCTCTAAACATTAAAGAACAATAGTAAAACATAAAACAAGATTTTCCTTGTATGGCCCGCTCTGATAAACCACAGTGTGTTTGTTTACTTTAGCCAATGATAACTGAGCTCATTTACATAGGCTGGTTTTGCTACTGTACCATTATATATATATATATATATATATATATATATATATATATATATATATATATATATATATATATATATATATATATATATATATATATATATATATATATTTAAAAATACTGCACGTATCACTGTTTCCACAAAACTATTAAGCAGCATTTCTGTTTTCAATTTTAACATTACTTATAATAAGAAATGTTTCTTGAGCAGCAAACTTCCTGACCCCAAAATTTGAACAGAATGAATGAATAAATGAATTAATGATTGAATTAATAAATAAGGGGGAGGGTGATAAAAGGGGATGTGAGAGTTAAAAACAGGAAATAAATTGTGAGATATAAAGTGAAGTCACAATGTAAAGTTGAAATGATGAAATGCTTAAGAAAGTCGATTATGAGAAAATAAGTTGCAAATGAAAGATATGAAGTCACATAGTGAGATATAAAGTCATAATTACGGTAAACAAAGGTATGAGGGGGGAAAAGTCATAATTAACTTAATTTCTTTCTTTTTTTTCTTTTTTTTTTGACTCTGAAGCGGAAATGGGTTTCCACCAAAAAAAAAAAAAGTACAAGCTACTGTATACGTGAAGCAAATCTGTTGCTCTGCTTTCAGAGATGTCAAATAGGTTGTAATGAAATCCAGTTCAAATCCAATTTCTATGCTGGATCATCCTGTTTTTGTGTCTATAGCCTCAGACAGGCTGATTTGCACCATTTCAAGGCTGCTTCAGTCACGGCACGCATCTCCTTTCAACATATAGCCAATCAGAGCAGGCCGATGTGTCAGCATGTCTGCTCTGATCCTTGGTATCACCTCAAGTCACACTGACAACTCACTGCGCTCCACAGGACTGTTTATCCAGCCATAAGAAGCATTTGCCCTCGCTGCTGGAGATGATGCGTGTCCATGAATGCCCGAAACTACACGCTCATGACAGAAACAAGGAATATAAAACACGCTTGCTGACATTTTTATAGAGAATACCTCTAATAATAGTTGATTTCTTTTCAACTTTCTAGAGTTAAAGCAGATTTGATTCCAGTCATCTTCAAGTATTCACTTTCTCTGAAATACAGTATTCCCCCGGTGCAATTTAATGTCATTTTGGTGTATCACTAAGACATTTCTGCATCATAATTTATTAAATTGTTCAATTTTACATTCAAAATGCTTTGGCTGAACTTTAAGTCTTGACAACTGACTTGTGTTAATCTGAGACATTTTAATACTTATTAGGACATTTATTCATCATAATAACTTAAACGGGGTATAAGATACTTGACATTTGCATTTAAATCCTTATTTAGTTTCTGTGCTAAATGCTGCTCTTTCCCTCAGACGGCTGTTTAAGTTAGTATGTCGGGGAGGTTTCAACTGATTATGTTGGAGACGTTCCTTTCCACGTTTCTCCATACGGCCTCCAACATACTATGTGGCAAACGTTCCTCTCATTCCTTGCATTCTCATGATTGCCTACCCCTGAAAAATAGCAATGATCTATTAAGAGCATTTATTTTATAAATAATGCCATGAAGACTTAATTGGACAGCAAATCTTATGTCAAAACCGGCCATGGGTATGAGTTAAAAACATCTTGTGACTTACAAAAAGACATGTTTGACTAAAGCTTACAAAAATTAGATGGGAAAAATGTCCATTCGCATTCCTATTAAGGCAAGGAGAGTTGAGTTTATAGGACGTCTTCTGATGCCCTTATAATGGCAATGAAGAAAGAACATAACATTGCCAGGTGTTTCACTCGCTACAGCATATGAATAAATATCAAATAAATCACAGTAAGCTCAGTTACAGTTCAGCTCATAAATAAGAAAATCAGTTACTAATTTTCCTGATAATAGAGACAATCCCCCTTCCCTCAAAACTGATTGAAATTAAGTTACAAAAGTTTTATATGATAAATGTTGTTCTTTTGAACTTTCTATTCATCATAGGATCCTGAGAAAAATGTATCACAGTTTCCACAAAAATATTTAGCAGCACAGCTGATTTCAACATGATAATAATTATAAATGTTTCTTGAGCTCCAAATCAGCATAGAATGATTTCTGAAGGACCATGTGACTGATTCAGTTTTGCCATCACAGGAATAAATTACACTTTTAAGTACACTCTAAAAAAAAATGCTGGGTTAAATACAACAAACAAAAACCTTACCATTGCAAACTTTTGAACAGTAGTGTATTTTTTTCACAAAATTACATTATTTATCTGTATTGTTTTTGTAATATTTTCCATTTGACGGTTTAATCTGAGGAGCATTGTTCTTAGGTGTCACAACTTTGAGTTCTGAAGAAAATAATAATTTTTAGGAATCGTGCACATCACGTCTTTTCTTTAGTACATGGTTTGATTTGAGCAACTAACACTTACTGTACATCAGCAGGTGTCTGCTTATAATTCTGGAAATTAGATTTAATTATTGTATTGTAATTATGTTTTATTTCAAAGTTTCTTAAGTTACCGGCTAATTGGCAATCCTTTTTTTTTTTTACTAACATTTAGTGCTTGATGAGTGTTAACTACAGGCCCTGTAATATGTGAATTAATATAAAGTAAAACTCTAAAAACATAATTTGCTATCTAACCACCAAATATATAACACTTGCAGAACATATTAATGAAAACTTCCCAGAATCCTGTGAACTCCAAATGATTCGGTTCACTCCTCTGCTCTGGGGTCTGTCTTGACATTGCTATGGTTCACTTCCTGCAGAGATTCCCTCCATTCCAGTACGTGATTATTCAAATCTCTAAAGCACAATCGCAGGATGAAACAATACATTTCACGGGATATTAGCTGTTTCATTTTGAACTGAGAGAATCTAGTTTTGTAATAAGACCAAACGTTACATGTTACTGGACATTTATATTTTTTTTAATATTCTGCTGCCATAAAGGAACAAAAGCACCTCTCTGTTCTGATTCTTTTATCATCTGCTCTTTTTTTGGGCTCTCTGGGACTCTTTTCAACTTCAAACGCATCTAAAATCATTTGTCTCTAAATTTGGGATCCTGAGAAATATAATATGGAGAACAATTTGGTTGAAAGCCCATGAAAATACACTTGAGCCAGCTGCTCGCTTTCTTTTAAAACTCTAGTGCTTTCTATGACTGTTTGTCTCTGGCAGACACACGCATGAACACACACATGCACATGCACGCACTCCAAACGCACACAAACACGGTCTCTGCCCCAAAGCTAGTCCCAGCTGGCATAGATTCAGGCTAGATAGTGGGCACTAAAAGGTTCAGGGTCCTGAAGTGTCCTCAGATTTTTCTGTGGTTGTAGCACATGTGGAGGGAACAACAGTGCCTTTCAGACAAAATATCTTCCTTCACCACTGCCATTCATGCGTAGCTCCTTCAGGATGGTTAGCACAATGATCCTAAACACTGTGTACAATCAAAAGCCCCATACTGACAGGATCTTTTTTTTTTTTTTAAGACGTGTGTGTTTAAAGTAAATCTGGAAAACATCTGACTAAATTTAGTCACTCACCTTGGTTGCATTCGGGGTGGGCTCAAAGCAAACGCTGCGGATGCTGGGATACACGTCGGACCAGCCTTCCATAGTGCAGTTCCTGCTAATGATGCCTAGAACACACAGACATCGCGTCGTTAACAGCCAATTTATCAGACTGATTAATGGTAATTTAGACTGACAGCCAGCATTAGTGAGTGTTTTGGTAAGTAACGCTTCACAACGGTGCATATTGTGGAAAGCCCAGAGATATCAGAGAAAACTAAACACAGAAATAAGCTAATCAAAGAAATTAATCAAGAATAAAGCTCAACACAGCCTGCCAAGAAATGTTTCACCTGAAATTAAAAGGCAAAAACATTTAAAGAAAATGATGCTTTAATTTAGTATCACTGTATTTTTGCCATTATTTTTATGCTAATTAAATGTATTTCATTCCTCGATTACTTTTCTACCTTTTTTTAACTATTTAAACCAAACATACTGCATATACACAAACATTCAAAGGTTTGGGGTCAGCAAGAATTATTTTTTTTTTTCTTTTTAAGAAATTAATTATTCAGCAAGGGTGCATTAAATTGGTCAAAATAAACAATAAACATTTACAGTGTTGCAAAATATTTCTGTGCTGTTATTTTGAACTTTCTATTCATCAAAGAATCTTGAAAAAAATGCATCACAGTTTCCACAAAATTATTAAGTGACACAGCTGTTTTCAACATTGATAATGAGAAATGTTTCTAGAATGATTTATGAGGGATCATATGACACTGAAGACTGGAGTAATGGGTGCTAAAAATGTTAAATTTAAATAGCAAACAGTTACTTGGTAAACATAAGGGATTTTAATAAAAATCAACATTATTAACATTTTAAACTCAAGGCAGTAAAAAAAATGTTGTTTACACTGAACTCTATTTATTCAGCATGGTAATATAAACTATTTTCAAGTTATGTTAATGAGAATATAAGCATGAGACTGCTCATAATGAGAATAAAGGGTTTGAATATGCATTGAATACTGCATGCAAAAATGTTAGGCTTCTTTTTTTTCCAAGCAAAATATAATTTCTAATATTTTTCCTTTTGATTGTAGAGTGAAGAGACTCCTTTTTTACTGTGCCTTTTTATGTGTTTTTTTTTCCAGCTACATGAGTTGCTCTCGCTCATTATACTTGTAAATCCATATGGCACCAGTGATAATGGAATAGCTTTGCACATCACTGATGCATTCAGTCAAGGCTGAGAGGCAGAGGCTGAGTGTGAAGTATAAATACAGAATATCTGTGTTTCATGCATTAAAGTGTCTGCGTGTAGGCTTGCTAATACTCTCAGTAATGAAACAACAGCCTCCTACACATTGCATTGCATCAATGACCACCATTACACCTGAAGAAGAGCAGCTGGCAGGCTAACAAAGAGTACATGAATGTACATTTTATTTATTACAAAAAACAATGATCTCATTTATAATTCATCATTATGAAAACGTATTTTTGCAATTTTGTAATGTAAAAATGTAAAATGTAAATTAGATTAGTCCAACGCTTTTCACAAAATACTGTTAACAATTCTTTATTTACAGAGTAATTTATGGAAGTCCATTTCTGCCATGGAATAAAAAATTCTAATTAATTGTGACTTCTTATCTTACAATTCAGATTTTTCTTCTCAAAATTACTTGATATAAAATTAGATTTGTAAAATATAAACTCGCAATTGCGAGAAAAAAAAATTGTGAGAAAATGATTATTACCTATTATTATAAAAGCAATTATCTTTTTTATTTTGTATTCTTTATTTATTGTTTCTTGTGGTGAAACAAGCTTTTTTTTCCCAGAGATACTTTTTTCAAACATTTTTCTCAGAGAAAAAATTGCCATCAGTTTTAATGAGAATTTAATAGATTACAAAAAAGGAAATCAGGGAGAGGACTGTTCTTTCTCACTTCAGAAATGTAACACACATTGGACTCGGTCAGTAGAACGCTGACCTACAAAAGCCAACTAAGATAATTCTGTATATTTACTACCATCTATACTGTATGATTGTGAAAACACTTCAAGTGCGACTACTTCTAATGTGTTACTCAGAGCTTCTTGTGACATGAGTATGTTCTATATTTTAGGACTGAGAGGAAAGCAGAATTAATATTTAATGGCATTTCATCGGGCCAAATATGAGGGCGAGCACAACTACATCACTGTAGAGCACTTTGCCTTAGAGAGAGAATGTAAACTCTCCTGACATGTATCAACATGGAGATTTATTTTTGTTCGTGTCCAGCCTGAAACAAATCCCCCAAATACACACCCAGCCATGCTGATCAGAACACACGTGTATACAGACACTCAAACACACACACAAGCCCAACAAAAAGGGCTGTCTGTACAAACAGACAGGTTCAGGCTTTATAATAAAAGTGCTAACTGACCCATCTTTGAAAACCTGGACCACCTTATTCATCCTATTCACAGCGATCCGCTAATGTACGTCATCATGTGAGCTCTTATCTTGAATTCAAATAGTCAGAACGGTAATCAAACATGCATTTGTCCAGGAGCATAAGTGCTTTGCTGGAACACAATGCAGGACTGCTTTGCTGCTTCGAACTGCCATTCAGGGACACAAAAGCAAGCGCGCAGAGCTTTGTGCAGCACAAGCCTGACAGATAGCTACTTTCCATTCTGCGCATGGCACAGCAGTCCAAAGCCCTCACATCGTCTAACATGAAATTAGCAACATAGAAAGGATACATGTGGAGTCATTTTGAAGTCCTCCAGAGGCCTACAGTAGAGAAAACAGGTGTACTGCAGTAATGTAACCCAAGGTTTGTTTGTTGTAGTTTTTTATGCAAAGGACCCCTATATTTGACTATAAAAATTTTTAAATTGTAATAATATTTCACAATATTACATTTTTAATCAAAAAGAGCCTTGATGAGCATAAAAGACTTCAAAAGAAAATAATAATAATAATAATAATAAATAAATAATTAATGAATTTTGGGAATTCCCCAAAAATGGGTTTTTTATATTTTATTTTATTTCAGTGAAAGTTTCAAGTAACAAAAAAGTAACAATACATTTTTAGTAACAAAAATTGTTTTATGTTTTAAGTTAATTATATGTTACTATTTATTATAATTTTTTTTAATCATTATTTTTTATATTTTTTGCCTTTAGTAGTATACAGTGTACTCTTTATTACAGCTGCTCTATTTATCATATATAAATAAACCTATTAATATAAATTTTAAAATTGTGCAGCGCTGTTGTGCTTCAGAGGTCCCTAATTTCAGTTCTGGCTTGCAGACATTTCCCGATCTCGTCCCCCTCTCACTCTCCCTATTTGCTTCCAGTCCACTTACTGTATTGAAATTAAAAAACAATAGAATAAATATGTGAAACAATAAATATGCCTCACAACCCTCAGTATTAAGGTAAAAGCTGAAAGTGGAAAAGTGCAATGTGTATATATATTATTTATTTTTATTTTTTTCTCAAAACTTGCCCCCAACTGAAACTGAAACCCCCATGATGAATCGTACATGAGCTCAGTCGAAGAAGAGGAGAGGGCTGAGCCATTTACTGCCCACACAACCCCTGAGGCACCTGAATTTACCTCGTACAATGAGAACAAGTGAGACAGATATATATCTGTTCTACCCCTTACAATCCATTAACCTCTGTCAAATGATTGGAAATATATCCCTCCGAACACTGGGTTCAGAAAGTGCAATGCATTGCTTTTTGAGAGCTACTTTAGGGAAAAAAACTGCAGATAATATCTGGGGTAACAGCTAATGGAGCATAAATGATGCTGATGATGATGACAATGATTCATCTGTGAAAAGTTCAGCCATACATTAGAAAGCTTGATTGTAAATGATAATCGTGTGCTATAAAACCACAGGTCAGCATGTGTTTCCAGATGTTCTGGGCTAATTTGGCTCCTTAACTCCGTGGATATCCAGCGGCACCATGTGTTCATGTGTTCCTGCATGACCTCTCTGAGCCAGCAGGTTAGAAAGCTCACAAGGGCTGGAAATAGCCTGATTGGGGAATCAGGGCTGTATGTGCTCCCACACTCTGGAGCTTGACAGACAACTTCTCTGTAGGGAAGAAAGGGTGTGCTGGTTCTGTGCCATCGGCTCGGGTCCACGGGTCAATGAGCATGTCCGAGCAGAAGGGGAAAGACATGATTCACTCACTCCAGCCTTCAGTCTACTCCCTTACTCATTAATTTACTCACACTCACATTTGCACGCTCACAATCAGCACAGTTCACTCTTTCATTTACAAAAAGCTGGCCTTCAAATTGAAAATAAGAACAGTATATTACTTATCTGCTTTGTGCACATACGAGCAGAACTAATCGTAAATTTCATAAAATAGGGTTTTACAGCTTAATGCCACAGGAGGACCTGTTTAGGTTTGTATATGCACTGGTGAAACCCTTTGGAGAACATCTAGACATCTGTTCATAAAGGACAGCTCTCTGAGGTACTTACAAAATGGAACCTGAAAGTTCTTGAAAGACTGTCAACAATTTCTTCATTGTTATATTGCATGGCAGGCCAAATGAAAGGCCATCACAGGCCCTGTTTGGTCATAATATCTTAAAAGGGCAACAACCAAAACTACACACGTGTAACAACCAAGTGTGTAACAACCAATACTACATATTTTTAAATTTACTGGTATCAGCTGATTTTGGATCTCAGCATCATGTTAAAATGGATAAATGACAGTTTGCAAGAATTAAAGACAAATTTACCATCTCTGGTGAACAAATTTTTTAGGGCAGCGGGGCAGGTGTTGATGACCACCTCTCCAATGTCGGCATGGTGCCAGCAAGAAATATTGTCCCACATCCCCCTGCAACCTGTAAGGATGTAGAAATAGAAAACAATATAAAAGCTCAACATATCTGGATCTTAAAATTTAGCAAAATTAGTGCAGCAATGCACGTGAGAAACTTGACATGTGTTTGACAGGATCCTGGGAAAATGTTTAGTTTGGGATAAGATCCGCATTCATTGACTAATGTTCTTGAGAGTCTATCTGCTCTATGTGTTGAGTGTATTTGAATATGTTTTCTCTTTTACCCTAACCCTACAAATAGCACCCGAGTTTGCCTTTCATTTAGCATAGGTTAGGTACTACAGTACAAGCAAAAAAAAAAAAAGGGGAAAGTCACTGGATCTCATGAGACCGGTCCACAGGGACGGGACGGATACCAGCATCTGCGGTTAGATGAGTGTGTTGTGAAGGTCTGGACATAAATAGAAAGATGGTCAAAGAGGTTTGACAATGACATCACACCACTATACATCATCATCTACAACTTCAAACGCTCCAGACATGCAGTTCTTTATGTACTAAAGGAATGATTAACCTAAAAATTTTAAATTCTGTTATAATTTACTCACCATCATATTGTTCCAAATCTGTATAATTTTTTTCTTCTTCTGTGGAACACTATATAGCACATTTGGATTTGGAATATAATGTACGAGTCATATAAATCACTTTTATGACACATTTATAACGCTTTTTAGATCTTGAGAGACCAGTCGCTCATTCCCTGTCTTTATATGGAAAAGAGTGGGCAGTATAAAGTATTTTATAATATTATACACTACTGTTCAAAACTTTGGGGTCAGAGCCAATTTTATCTTGTGTTCCAAAGAAGAAGAAAAACGTCATGCAGGTTTGGACTGTGAATAAAACCGAATTTAATTTTTTGGGAACTATTCTGTTAAACAGCTGCATCTTCTCTGAAACAGCTGGTAGTTTCTGAGGGAAAATAAGGAATCTAAACTAAGAGAAAATATGTCGCTCATCAAGCATTGTTTAAGACACAGTAAACATTGCCTCTGATTGGTCAGTGCTCAGTCCACTTTGGCCTTTTATGAACTATCAGAAATGTGGGATACATTAAATGGTCCAAACAGCTATTCTGCAGTCATCTCCAGAGGGATTTGTCACTCATTTCGCCAGTTTGAATAGTCAAGTCCTGTGTGCATGTACTGCCAAATAATTACCATTAATTGGAACATCTGTCTGCTGATGGACACCATACAACTGTCAAAATGGCAAACACAAGCAAAGCAGGGTCGTTCCCACACTCTAATTTTATTCTGAAGTGGAAGCAAAGCATAAAGAACACACAACAAACATTTACAAATAAAGAAAAGATTGTCAATATATCATGGTGCACACAACGGGGAGGAACGAGGAACACGAGACGAGGATGTAACTCAAAATAACGGTCTTTAATAAATCCAAGGCAGGGCTGACACACAGAAACACCGGGAGGAACGAGTAGACCAGACGAAAACTAACTGAACAGACGGGAACTTAAATACACAGGATAATCACGAATATAATCAAACACAGCTGGGACATAATTAACTGATAATGACACTAGACGAGGACAGGAAACAAACCAAATAAGAACACAAGAGGAAAACACCTGACACATGACTGACACTATAACTGCATATTGATAGTGAGTTTGGCTTCTTCTTTTAAATGTAGTTGTTTAATATTAGAATTGACAGATAAATAAGCAAATGACGAAGATGGTCCCCCAGGGTTATTGACTGCTGGTTGTGTGATTATGGCCAATGACCAGCGATGATAGCTGGCAAAAAGCAGGAGGAAATGTTCAAAAGTCCTTTGAAACAGGCATTAGTCATCACTGAAATACACCCTGAATTCTGGAAATGTTGGGACTTTTTTAAATTTGAATAAAATGAAAACTAAAAGAATTTCAAATCACATGAGCCAATATTTTATTCACAACAGAACATAGATAACAATAGCAATTGTTTAAACTGAGAAATTTAAAAATCTTATGCACAAAATGAGCTCATTTCAAATTTGATACCTGTTACAGGTCTCTTAACACTTTCTGAAGTGTTGGTGTTGGAATTTGGTCCCATTCTTGCCTGATATAGGTTTCCAGCTGCTGAAGAGTTCGTGGTTGTCTTTGACGTATTTTTCATTTAATGATGCGCCAAATGTTCTCTATAGGTGAAAGATTTGGACTGCAGGCAGGCCAATTCAGCACCTGGACTCTTCTACTACGAAGCCATGCTGTTGTAATAGCTGCAGTATGTGGTTTTGCATTGTCCCGCTGAAATACACAAGGCCTTCCCTTAAATAGACGTCGTCTAGAGGGGAGCATATGTTGCTCTAAAACCTTTCAGCATCCATAGTGTCTCCCAAAACATGCAAACTGCCCATACTGTATGCACTTATGCACCCCCATACCATCAGAGATGCTGCCTTTTGAAATGAATGCTGATAAAATGTTGGAAGGTCTCCCTCCTCTTTAACCTGGAGGACACGGCGTCCGTGATTTCCAACAAGAATGTCAAATTTGAACTCGTTTGACCATAGAACACTTTTCCAGTTTGAAACAGTCCATTTTAAATGAGCCTTGGCCCACAGGACACGACGGCGCTTCTGGACCATGTTCACATATGGCTTCCTTTTTGCACGATAGAGCTTTAGTTAGTAACAAAATCTGCAGGTGGTACGGTAAATTGTGTTTACCGACAGTGGTTTCTGGGAGTATTCCTGGGTCCATTTAGTAACATCAATGACAGAATCATGCCGATGAGAGATGCAGTGTCGTCTGAGGGCCCGAAGACCACAGGCATCCAACAAAGGCCTACGGCCTTGTCCCTTACGCAGAGTTTCTCTGAATCTTATGATGATGTTATGCACTGTAGATGATGAGATTTGCAAAGCCTTTGCAATTTGACGTTGAGGAACATTGTTTTTAAAAGTATTCCACAATCGTTTTACGCACTCTTTCACAGATTGGAACTTAATTAGTTGCTAGATGTTCTCCCAGCTGAATATTTTCAAAATATCTTGATTTTTCAACCCTTTGTTGCCCCCGTGCCAATTTTTTTAAGACCTATAGCAGGCATTAAATTTGAAATGAGTTAGTGGATAAGTGTAAAATTTCTCTGTTTAAACATTTGTTATGTTCTATTGTGAATAAAATATTGGCTCATGTGATTTGAAAGTCTTTTAGTTTTCATTTTATTCAAATTTAAAAAACATCCCGGCATTTCCAGAATTCGGGTTGTATCTGGGTTTTTAAAAGCTTCAAAATAAGATCTGAAAGCTCTCATCATAATACTATGAGTATCTTTGTTCCGTTAAAAAAGTGATATATCTTCTATCACTTCATCCAGGCTCACTTAGATCAATTTGGTTTGGTTAAATCACTTTATGAAATAAAATCACATACAAATGTTTGGTGTTTTTAAGATTTCTCTTTGAAATAAATTAATACTTTTATTCAGCAAGGATGCATTAAATTGATCAAAAGTGGAAATAAAGACTTATAATGCTACAAAAGGTTCTTTTGAACATTCTATTCATCATAGAATCCTAAAAAATTTATAAGGCTTCACAAAAAATATCAAGTGGCAAAACTGTTTTTAACACTGATATTGAAAATGTTTCTTGAGCACCAAATTAGCATTTTAGAATGATTTCTGAAAGATCATGTGGCACTGAAGACTGGAGTAATGGATTCTTAAATTCAGATTTGCCATCGCAGTAATAAATTACATTTTAAAATAAAATAAAAAAACAGTTATTTTAAATCGTAACAATATTTCATAATATTACTGTTTTTGATCAAATAAATGCAGCCTAAGATACTTCTTTCAAAAACATTAAGGTTATTGTGAGATAAAGTTTAAAATAAGAAAGTCAAGAAATGAAGTCACAGTTGTGAGACAAAGTTACTCTAAGAAGGAAACAGGCTTCCATATGTGGGTCATGTCCAATCCAGACAATATAAATATCTAATTTAACATTGACCTTAAAAGCTGCAACTCAACCACTATCAGCCAGCAGTAAATGTGATTCTACATCTGTCAGAGCAAACACTGCATGCCAAAAGAAAAACAACGAGACATTAACTGATTATGTAGCACAAACAATGTGGCGAGAGCTCATTCACATTTCTTTCACTGTATTGTTTATTGGGAACATGACACAAATACACGCAACACTACACATCTTTCAAAGATTCTAGTGAATGCTGTTTCACATTCTGGCCATTCAAATTACTGCACATAACAGATACTGTAAGTACATTTAGAAGATGATGTAACATGCGCGTGCACTCACACACACACTAATACAGTACCTTTAGTGTGCGGAGGCAGCTCGTCAGCCAGCATGCCCAAACATTCCTTCTCAGCCATCTGCAGCTCATACAGAAAGTGACAGTTTGCATGTCTCCCGCTGACCTTAGGGGGCAAAGGAAAGAAAATCAGCCATATGATCTCAATGCTACTGCCTTCCAAGTAGTAACAAAAAAAAATAAATGTCTAAGTCAGTGTTGTTTTTGGATCACTGAGATACTATTATAGTTTTTATTTTGGGAGCTTTTTATGCTTTTTGTATTTGGATAGGACAGTAGTGATGACAAGAAAGCATTGGGTGAAGAGAGGGGAGTAGGATCGGCAAAGGACCTTGAAATGGGAATTGAACTCAGGTCACCTTGATCGCAGTTGCACTGCATGTCAACGCACTAACCACGAGACTATAGTTTTTATTCATATTTCGATTTTTTATAGGTATTTTTGGGTATTGTTCACCCAAAAAAAATTATTTGAAAATGAAAATGTACTCATTCTCAAGCCATCCAAGATGAGTTAGTTTCTTCTTTAGAACAGATTTGGGAGAAATTTAGCATTACATCACTTGCTCACCACTGGATCCTCTGCAGTGAATGGGTGCCGTCAGAATGAGAGTCCAAACAGCTGATAAAAACATCACAATAATCCACAAGTTATCCGCATGACCCTCAAAGCCCCTGGAGAAAGCAATATTATATACAAAAGGACTGACTCCAGCTATTTTAGCTGGAAACAAGAGTTTTAAATTCAAAACAAATTGATCAATTAAAATTTCAAAAATTTAAATTAAAAAGTTTATCACAAACACATAGCTTTTAGAAGTCGTGTGGATTACTTGTGGATTATTGTGATGTTTTTATCAGCTGTTTGGACTCTCATTCTGACGGCACCAATTCAGTGCAGAGGATCCAGTGGTGAACAAGTGATGTAAAGCTACATTTCTCCGAATCAGTTTGAATGAATAAATAAACTCATCTAACATCTTGGCTGGCCTGAGGGTGAGTGAATTGTCAGCATATTTTCATTTTTGGGTGACTTATTCTATGTCTACATAGCTTTTATTCTTTTTTTCAGATTTAATTTTAGTTATTTTATTACATTAAGTTAAACTAAATAAAAATGAACAATGTAGACTTTGCAACTACATAAAAAAGTGACAAATAACTTATATTTTATTTCAGCTAACGTTTATTTTATTTCAAGTAACATTTTATGGTTTTAGTTTTAGTTCTAGTTAACTATAATATCCTGGCCTCAATAACAATACATATTTCCATAGACATGCACCCTAAGCTTAGGGATCTACATAAACATCACAAGGTTTGTCACTTGAATCAGTACTTTAAGTAAGGTTTAAGCTAACTCAGTTAAGACAGCTTTCTGGTGACATCATCTGAAATAACTGATCAGCACAGTTGGACTCAAAGCTGTTGTGATCAAAGAGCCGCCACAAAGCCTGTTCAACTGATGGGACTAAAAATCCTCTATTATAAGAACTGTAATAATATCAAGGGAATTAACCAGAGTCACATTAAGTCGTCAGTTAAATATCTCATCAGTTGGTGTTCAGCCATGGATTGTTTTTGCTTTATAAACATGGAAAAAATAATTTTGAAAATACAGGATGTTTTTAAAAATGTAAAATACAAGCATTCTGTTTGACATCAAAGAGACTAAGAACATGTATTTCTAAAAGAATTTGACATTTTTAAACCTGAATGTTTTTAACGCAAAGTCACCGTCTTATGTATGTGTTTGCAAGCTCTTAGTCACTTTAGCTTCAGGTTTTTCCAAGTGAACAGCACAGAGACAAATCAACCTCAGATCAGAGGAGGACATAAACTTACACTTTAAGTCTGTCATTGTTCATCTCTTTCAAAATCTTGAGCTACATCTTTGACAGGAGCAGTCGCACTCATACAAGCTGGGCTTTCTTCCCTAAATATCACAGCTAGCAAGATCGCCACGCACACTAATGATATGACTGATTGTATCAGGATTATTCTGGATCATTACTGTCAATGCAAACGCATGCTGGCTGAGATTAACTCAGGCTGAGAGCAATTACAGCCAAGTCGAAAACACATTTGACATTCTCACCAGGTTTTTTTTTTCCACTTATTTCTCAGCTTCCACTGACAGAGAATGAATTCAGTATGTGGATTACAAAAAAAAACCTCTACTAAAAATATCCTAATGAGCTCCTTTTGTATATCATATTTTAATGACATTTGTGAGGAAAGTGCATCACTTGTATCAGTACTGATAGTCCATTGTCCTGGTTTAGCAGACTGAGTCCCGTCAGCAGCCGGTCACCCGGGCACATATCTGATTCATCTTTCTGCTTCATGGGAATTGACATGTTTTTCAAAAATAATTTGTTGGGAAAACGAATAGAGGCTTTGTAGTTGAAAGGGGAGCATCTGGTGCAATAAACATGTAAAACAGCTCCACCTGAGATTGGCGCTTTCTAAAAGTAAACCAAGTGAGAAGATGCAAGTAACTAAAATGTCAAAATGAGATGAATATTTCAGATAATCAGATAAATGACACTTATAAAAGCTCTAAAAGATGTTTCAAGTAAACATTGCTAACATTTATCTGAATAGGTCATTTTAAATACCATATAGACAAGACTGTGAGTTTATTTTGTGTTTACTTTCTATATAGACAAATACACTAATGTTAAAAGTTTGGATCGGTAAGATTTTCTTAACATTTTTAAAAGAAGTCTCTTCTGCTTACATTTACATTTACATTTATTCATTTAGCTGACGCTTTTATCCAAAGCGACTTACAATTGCTATATATGTCAGAGGTTGCACGCCTCTGGAGCAACTAGGGGTTAAGTGTCTTGCTCAGGGACACATTGGTGTCTCACAGTGGATTCGAACCCGGGTCTCTCACACCAAAGGCATGTGTCTTTTCCACTGCTTACTAAAGCTGCATTTATTTGATCAACAATACGGTAAAAATAGTATTATTTCTGTCATGACAACTCTCGGAGGGATTGGCATGGTAATGTACATGACAATGTTAATGTATTTGGTCTTGGCGGGAATAGATCTGCTACCCTGCTACTGCAGAGCAAGTACCGAGACTTGCTACTGCCAATACGTCCACAACATCCTACTGTGAGCATGTAGGAAATACTGCTGCTGCACATATAACACAAATGAATAACCCCATATAGCATACATGAATCACCTCGTAGCAGATCTATACAGGTGGAGCTGGGGAAGGTGGAAGGTTTCTGAAGTGCGCTGTCAACTGCTACAGCAAACAAAAGCCAGATATTTGAATATTGAGCAGTGAGCTCATTGGCTACTGATACAGGAGAAAACCAATCAGCTGTGCCATGTGATGATGTCACTAGGTCAGACTGCGTTAGACCTATCAGACTGCGCCATCTAGCGTTTCATGCAAGAACTCTGTATTTGTTGAATATTATTACATTTTAAAATTACATTTGAAAGTTGTCTATTTTAATTTATTTAAAAATATAATTTATACATGTGATGGCAAATCTGATTACTCCAGCCCTCAGTAGAAATCATTCTAATATGCTGATTTGCTGCTCAAGGAATTTTTTTTATTATTATTATTAAATGAAAAAATTTAATATTTAATGTGTCTTTGCTTAGTGAAGTATGAATTTCGTGTATTAAAAGAAATATATAAATAAAAAGGAAAGTCAGCGCAATAGCCTCGTGGGCAGCACATCGACATGTAGCGCTGTTGCGTTTCGGGACCTTTCCTGATACTGTCCCCCCTCCCTCTCCAACTTCGCTTCCTGTCTAACTACTGTCCTATCAAATAAAGGCGATAAAAAACCCCGCCAAAAATAAATCTTTGAAAAAAAAATTAAATAAAAAGGAAAGATAACAATTAGTTGATCTTTTGTGACAACATCCCATATCCAAGCTAATGGGGTCTATCAATTGGGTAAGTTGTCACAATGGAACTTGCTGTTAAAAATCCTATTATTGGTTTTTCAGATAAATTTAAACATTTAAAAAGTAAAATATTTCTGAAACATAAAACAATAAGTGAAATGTTACGGTTACTTTGGCCTCTTTCATATATAAAATAGACTGAGGTAAATTGTCACAAAGGAGGTGTAGCCCTTGTGACAACTTACCCCATCTACTTTAGTAGCCACAACATTTACAGTCACATTAGAGTGGCAGCATGTCCAGTGCATTTTCCTCTTTAAACAAAGATGACCTCTGTAATGTACCTCAGTCAGTAATGTCACTCAGTCACCCTATTTGTTTTCAATATCCTTTTGCATCCTTCTGTAGTGCTGTGCATGTGACACAGTTTCCTGCTCGCTCATGTTTAAACCCCACTGGAGCAACTGCCAACACAAACTCATTTCCATGCATTTTTTTAGGACAACACATTTATTTGAAGGTCATGTTGGAAATTTGCTTACAATGAAATGTGGTTACTAATCTTTTATTTTTGCTGGAAACAATGAGCATGTGCAGCACATACAGGATCTGGTTAAACTGGATTGTGAGTGGTTAGTGAATAAAACATGGTTTTGCTCTGAACTGTTCAGGTTTAAACCTACATATTTACATATTTATGAACATATTTATTATCTCTTCTCTTGCTTGACAGTGTGTTTCTGTGCTACTCTGTTTCTCTGCTGACAAAGTCAAGATGACTTAAGCTGCACGAGGAGAAGCTGGATTCTGGCGGACATTTACTTAACTGAAGTGGGTCAGCTGGAAAGCATGAAACTTTGCAAATGTCATCATCTGATTATCTGAGAACGTGTGGTCTCGTGTTTACGGTGAAAAGCAGTTGTGCAACTGTTATCAGTTTGCAAGCCAACTTTTCATTTCTCACACTAGAGCATAATGCATTGCTTTAAAAGTAATTAAACACTCTCTCAACAAGAATAGGTCAAGAAAAAGCGTTCTGAGATTGTATTGCTTTGTTTAAACAGTTGTGTTCCACACAAATAGCTGTGTTATTACTATCATAAACAAAGTAGAAATTCTTTAAAGAAGATTTTTTTGTGATTACTCACAGTATTTAGTAGATATAGACCTCCTGGATTATCGTCGTTTTTATTGTTCCAAAACATAAAATACTATCAGAATAACGCATAGGATAATTATTATTTTTATTATTATTAGGATACCATTTACATTTTTCTTGTTTCATGAATCATTTTGTGCTTTGTTATTTTTTTTAAATAAAAAATTTTTTTCCTGAGTACTCAAATAAAGTATTTAGTGGAAAAAGATCTTCTGGATTATTCTAGTTTTTGTACAGCATAGGAGGCTGATATTTTTTTTTTTTTTAAGAGGAAAAGAAAAAAATACATTCTTTCTGCCACTAAAACATTGTATTTTTCAGATCCACAAAAGCCTGTCACATAAATACGATACAATGCCATGAAACCCCAGGAGGACGAGGAGTAGCGAAATAAAAAAGGGCATTAAATGTTGCTGTATGAAATTGGTCAGGGATTGAATGGATTGAATTCTAATAGAGCACAACCACACACAACTTCCTCTCAAAGCTTTGATGGGATATCTGTGTAATATGTCTTCAGAATCTGACGATGCCTCTTGATCCATGGACTTAAACCTAGTTTTAGGGATTTTGGGGAGCAGAAATTCCATGAGCTTTCAAATCACTCTAAATTAAAAAAAAGCAGTACAACAACAAAATGTTATTTTATATAAATATAAGAATTGCTGCATTCAAAACAATTACGTTTGAGTGCATTCTCAACACTAATCCATGAGTGGAAAACATATCAAGGACAGTCATCTTGTCTCGTAATCCCTGTAGAAGACAAACTACACAGATATACACGTTACATTGGAATTCTCCAGCAAACTAGCATTGAGTTTGTGTTGCATGGTGCATCTGTGCCTCTGGGGACGCAGCCATATGGACACAGAGTGTTGCACTTTAATTAAGGTCATGAAGAGATACTCAATGATCTACAAGATAAGTAACTGATTAATGGACTTTTGAATAGATAAGCTTTGGCTTATTTAAAATGAGATTAACAACAATGGCTTGTAAACAATAGCTTATATAAATTATGGTGCATCGTTTTTCCTGCATCTAAACTATTTATTTTTGACCTTGGTCTTTACACTAAAAAAAATATCTTGTTTGTGATTGGGATTGGGTATCTTTCCCGAAGAAAAAAACTAAACAGCCTTAAAACAACATAAATTAACCTTAGGAGTAAAACTGCATGAGATAATACGACTTGTTTTCAGAGAATGTATCTCGACTTGAATATTAGCCTAGTTGTTGTTTATTTCACTTGTTTTAAGCATAAAAACCACACAAAATGTATTTTATTTGCTCATTTGTATCATATAATAGCCATTTTGTTTCATGTATGAGATATGATGACTTGTTTTAGAGAGTGTACCTTGAATATTTGGTGTTTTTCACTTTCTATGCATAAAATGCATTGCATTTATTTTATTTGCTTGTTAGTGTATTTAACAGAATATCTGTGCCGTAGATACAACGTTTAAACTTTATGAGACTGTTTATAGGCTTTATAACTGTAAAAGTGCATTAGAAGAACAATGTTTAAAGTACTTTTAAAGCATTTTTGCAAGCATTTTAAAATGTTTAAGGAAACTAATTGACATTTTAGCTGGGCAAAAAAGCTTATAGGTTTTTATTTGTCTGCAAGCCACCAGTTATGTTCTACACAGCAAGAAATTGAGTAGCTCGTGCCCTGATGAATCTTTTCGTGAAACCCCTTTGGGCGAAACACCTGAATCACCACAGAAATCTTGTCTAGAATAGCCCTGACCCAGTTCTGATCGTTGCTTTAAAACATTGTGTTATGTGTTATGTTTTTAACATATTTGAGAGACGCATTTAAATTGTAATTTAATTTTAAACTGTATAAGAGTGATCAGCACAAGCAGGAATGAAAGCAATGCAAAGAACAATAAAACAGATGTACTTAGAATATAAATTTTGCCTTTTTAACTCTAATGGCCTGCTTCCTCTGCAAAAAAAATAAATAAATAATTAAAATAATTTTCATGGTTACCTTAAATTGCACATAAAAACAGATTTTTTTTGCTGAAAACCAAAGAAAACGTGACTTGATGCCAGTTTTTACTCAATTAATATTTCTCAGAAAAAAACGTTTAGAATTTGTAGACTCATACCTTACAGTCTTTGCTACAAAAACAATATTTAACATTTCCACCACTAGTGCCCAGGAAAAAAGTAAAGCAACAAAGAACTAGCCAATGTGTTATTCTTCTGAAAATCGCTGGTTTTGACAATTTCTAACTAAACCAGTTTACGGTTAGCAGATTTTAATGATAGCTCTAGCAGGGCTGAGATCAACCTGGCAAACCACCTTGTACCAATAAAAACGCTATCATGATCCAAAACCAGTTTGACCACTGTAAGCTGATAAAAAGTAAGCTGACTTTCATGGTTTGTATAGCAGAGCATTTGCATAAAACAATAAATATAACATAAAATACGTGACAATCCGACGTGACCTTTATGTAAAACGCTGAGAACATTGTTCAACCCCTTAGTTTAAATCAACATTTTTGATAGTTTACCTGAAACCTGCTAGCGTGGTTTTGGTGTGTTAACTTAATATAATAGTTTTGAGGACATCGTTCAAACACGTTGTATTGGTTTTAAACTAGGTTTGAAACCAATATATAAAACCAAAAGTAAAGAAAATTCCAATATGTTGTAGTTTTTTCACTCAGATTTCATATTTATAAGATTTATCATGACAACATTTCCCCCCTATTGACAGTTGAAAGCCGCACACCTGAGACTAAGTAACTCAGAAGTACTGGTGCAGGTAAAGTAGGTTTCTTACCGCGTGCGCGTGCCAAACTAAGAGAAGAGCCAAAGAATTCACGAGGTTCATCTTCATTTCTTGCTGGTTTCATAAATAATATCTCTCTTTAGCGTAAGTTCCGACCAGCCCTCAGCATCAAGAGCGGGAAGTCATCCTTCAAGGCAGAAGAAAACAAGCCACTTGTGCCAAGATGCCCGCTGAAAACCCTTGTGAGCGCGCAGAACCCATGTGCAGCACATGAGCGCGTGAGCGTCCGCTGAGGGGAGGCTGATGATCCTGTTCCTCCTCCTTTAGATCGTCAGATGAGCCTTATGCACACATCTCCCACTGCCAGCATGTGGACAGATGTTGAACTGGCATTCATTTCAAACACTTTGAGTGTTTATCTGCTTTGAGGTGACTCAAATTGGGGTGAGTTTGATGATTATGGGCTAAATAGGGCTAGTTGTAACACTTTTTACTCCAGTAAATATTTCTCATAGTTTTGAAAGTTGGTCTCTGTGTAGACACATACTTTAAATCATTGACTCCACAAAAGTGATGGAACATTTCCACTGTTCAGGACAAAACATAGAGGTCACTGAGCACATGTCGACCTTTATAGACAACATGCCCCAATTCAAGTAGTCCCTATCGAACCTGCCTTTAAACAGCCTTTAATGGCTTATCAGCACCATTTAAACAGTAAAACAATTGTGTTTAATAAAATAAATCATGAAACAGCAATATGTAAATATCCAACTATTATATTTAATAAACGTACACTAAAACACGTGATGACTTGCATCAACTTGACAGAGGACAGAATTCATAGATATTTTTAATTTAAAACCTACAAAACCACTCTTACACAAATAACATTTTGATATCTTTACTTGTTCGGTTGGGTAGGTGTGAAAAAGCGCAGTTCATCTGGAGAGAAGAACAATCGGATAACAAGCATGAATATAAGTGTTTAGTCTTATTTGGATTCTAACAGGCAATGAAATATATATTTTCACTTTTTTATTTATTATTTTGGACTCCAAAAAATTGTGCATCAAATCATTTGCTAATTAGTTCTAATGAGAAAATAAACTAACTTCGGCCTTCTTAAAGGGGAAGTCTTGTGGGTAAACCTGTGAATATTTTGCTCTCATCTATAAATGTCAAACCACAAGGTATGTTCCTAGATGTGATGAATTTAAAAGAGTGATTGACCACATGCAAAAACAAACTGCACAAATCCTTTCTATAAAGTGTAAAAAAGATGCTAGACACATTACATTTTTAATTCATTTTTGTGCTTTTCTAGTTTTACTATTTCACTTTTTAAACTCCACTGAAAAAACTGAGGATTTCAATTATTTTCTTTGTAAATATTTTCGCAAAAAATTACAAAGGAACAGTTAGTAACACACTGAATTAAATGTGGAATTTTGCGGTACTCTACAAAGACTGACGCTGTTATTTCTTTTAAAACACTCCAATAATTTTTGTTTTATTACTTCAAAAAATCATTTTACAGTGAATGAATTGAACACTGATGGACCATTCATTTGGACCTGATGGATTTTATGATTAATCATTTATATAACTGATTATTTCAAAACAGAAAATCTATATTTGAAAGATCTACCCAATAAATGACGCCCAAGACAACGTCAATGTGTGTAACGGGTCACTTGAGCTAAACAGCAGCTTAATAAATCATAACTTTCTCAGCATTGAAGCACAGTTCCAGGAAATCACCTCATTCATAAGCATTGTGTTTGTTCTTGGTCAGGTAATGTGATTCTATGAACATCATGTGATGGAAATATGTAAATCAGAGAGCAACCATTAACCCTTTGACTGTTTCCACTGTCTGAGCTGATGGGAGAAAGAGAGTATCAAACAGAAACACGGAAATATGTGAAAAAGATATGTCTTGACTGTTATATACCTTTACACTCTTAAAAAGAAAGTTTCCAAATGGGGTTTTAACAGTGAGAAGAAAGAACCATTTTTAAAGGAACAGTTCTCAAAATAACCATTTTTTCTTATTGTAAAGAACATTTTAAAAATCTAAAGAACATTTTTCCATTATACGGAACAGTGGAAAGTGTCCATGGATTGTTAAAGGTTCTTCATGGAACCACAGTTGTATTTGAGGATAATGTTCAAAAATGCATGCAATATAGTTTGAGAATTTGCTCATTACTGACTTTGTAGTTATTCTGGAGATATCTGGCTGGGCTTTGACATGACAGTGACCTCATCTGGTTGTCCTATAGGGCTAACGTGACACATTATAAATCATCCTATAATAAGCTTTGGATGAAACCATCCCAAATGTGATGTTTGACAATGCATTTTATTCAAATGCTCACCAGACGTTAGCCAGACCGATAAGAACACAATTTAATCTGTGTATTTTGAGGTCTGTCAAACCCCACAGGAGTTTATGATGTCTGAATTAATGCATTTTCATAAAATATGAGTAGCAAGTTTTATTTCGCAGTAAGCTGGATGATCGTAGACAATGTGGAAAGATGAGCAGAAGACATTACCCTCTTAAATCCAGACCATCTGCACTGGAACATTTCACAAAGGAAAATACTGACATGTAGTTGATCATCATTTATGGCTTTTTCTTCTGGCGTATGCTTTTGCGTTTCCAAAAAATGCACCTTGCGTCAGATGCGTATATTACAATAAAACCCAGACAGGATTTCTCCTTCTATGGAGATTCAATGGTGGAGCATTTCCCAAAAAATCTGAGAAGGAAAAATGAGCAGAGAATGCACTGAATAGAGTCTAGATAAAGGCCTGCACTGATAGTTCCCACAGATAGTGGACTGATCCATGCCATTATAAAGAGATTCAGCTCAGACAGGAATCTGAAATTTGATATTACACTGCTAGTTTCAGCTTAAAGGAATAGTTCACCCAAAAATGAGAATTAGCTGAAAATATACTCACCCTAAAGCCATGCAAGATGTAGAGTATTTGTTCCTTCACTGAAATTGATTTGAAGACATTTAGCATTACATCACTTGAATCCAATGGATCCTCTGCAGTGAATGGGTGCCGTCAGAATGAGAGTCCAAATAACTGATAAAAACATCACAATAATCCACAAGTAATCCACACGACTCCAGTCCATCAATTAACGTCTAAATTTCTTCAAATCAATTTCAATGAAGGAACAAACTACTCTACATCTTGCATGGCTTTAGGGTGAGTATCTTTTCAGCTAATTCTCATTTTGGGGTGAACTATTCCTTTAAGCTTTACAAAAGCATCAACAATAAAAAAAAAGGCCTTTGCTTAAGAAAATATGACTGTTGTGATGTATGGAACAGAATTATTTAGTGTCATCTTAGTGTTCTCATTCCTGGCAAATTCTTTCTTTAAAAAAGGACCTATTATGCAGACTCTGCCAGAGTAACAGAAATGATTTGTCTAACATTGAGATGTGTTTAGACTTCATTATTTTTGTTGTGATATTAAAGAGGGGGAAAATGTAAGCACATACGGATCCAAATAAATTTGGCCAGAACTGTGAATATTTGGGTTCCCAGCAGTTGAGGCCTCATAATGGTAAAGCAGCTGAATACTTTCCATTTCTATGAAATTACCTATGAATATAAGTTCAGATCAGCTCATAGAGGGACATTTACATGGATAATTTAAGTTCAGACTATGCAATCACTGCCTTTCATCCTGTTATGACATAACATTTTAAAATACCAGAATTGTTAAATTCATGTTGGACAATGAATTATTAGTGTACATTGTCAGTAAAGCCACAAAGAGCAAAATAACACAGTTATACTTTCACTAACAACTTTAAACCAACATGGAAAAGGTGACAAAAAGAAACAGTATTTGTTGTGTACAGTATATTCATCATTGTTTATAGGTTGCAGACATGTTGGTGTCGGTCTATGTGTGTTAATTTAGCACCATCTGCTGGAGCGTCTTCTTAAGGTCAATAAGAATTATTTTAGGAAAATCTATTTATCCCATCAACTCCAATCCCAAGAAATAACAGGTCTTATAATATGATTTTTGTGACCTTATTAAAACAATGCAATTATAGTGAAGCTTTACCAATTGCCCATAACAACTTTTACAACATTACATACAAGAATATAAGGAAATAAACTTATTAAGGCACACTTCGCTGTGAAAACTATTTTGATCATGAGCATATATTGAGTTGCTCGTACAGTTTGTATACAATTATTATTATTATTTTAATTCTTACTCAGATTGTAGCATCTAGTCTACTGCAATTGTTAAACTCAACTTTGCTCAACAATTTTACCTAAAATGTTAGACTGAACAAATTGTTACTCAAAATAAGTTTCTTTAATTTATAGGAAATATACGGTGGCCGAGAGAGCTCAAAGCACTGAAACTTCAGAAAACACATGCAAATAGAAAAAGCACCAGCAAATCAAGAAAACATCTTCATCAATTTGACAGCAGGTGCTGCAAATGCTCACAACACAACCAAATAATAAAAAGAATTATTTGCAGTGCGTTTCTTTATTTGTTTGTGTTGTGAGCATTTTCAGTGCGTGTGTTGTCAAATTGACAAAGTTGTTTTCTTAATTTGCAGGTGTTTTTTTTCTATTTGCAGCGCATTGAGCTCTTTCGGCCACCATAGAAATATGTTTATCAACTATGTCAAAACAATATTTGGTCCAAAGCCAGTCCCTAATTACTGAAGTCTAAATGCGTAAACTTTTATTTTGCTTTAATTTCAATTTTTACATTTTGTGTTAACTTTAACTTAATTTTAAAGTTTTATTCGTTTTGTGTTGTTCATTTTATGTCTACATTGGTTTTATTAATTTGTATTTATTAGTTTTAGTTTATTTAGTTTTATTTATTTCAATACTTTAACGAAAATGAAAAATGTTGCCAACTAGCTGAAATAAAATACGTTCAAGTTTTTAATGTTTTTATGTGATACTAACCCTGATTCAGACATATTTCAAATTTTAGTAATAGGTTTGCAAACCAATAAACTACATTGAAAATTAAACCGCTCATATAATATTTGATCATCTGTCCCTGCAAAGCCCCAAAACATGCTATAGATATATAATAAATACATTTCTGAGAAGATGTGCTCATCATATCAAACGGAGATGTTACATTATATAAGTTAAGTTCTGCTTGGAATGTTACATTTGAGAATACACAAAAACTACTATTGTGTAGTAAGGCTTGGAATAAAAGAGCTTCAAGGTGAGAGAAGCAAACTAAAGCGCGCAACTCCTGCGTCCTGCCACTAGAGTTCTCCCACAGCCTGTGACTGTATGTGTGTGTGTTTACCCCCTCCGAGCTCTCAACTGTGGCTGGGCTCCTCCAACCAACCACAATTCTGACATTTAACTCCGGAAACACAAATGTAACCAGCACTGCGTTACATCCTAAAGTGAGACTGAACGGCGAGGCGTTTGATCAGCGGTAAGTTAGCGCGTAAACCGGGTCGAGTTCATCACATTCGCAGCAAAGAGGAACAGAAAATCCACTCCCAACTGGTTGGTTTTGTCTAGAAGCGAGGGAGGGATATCAACATGGCGTCCATGTAGCTCACCAACCAACAAGAATGTCTAGGCACCTATGAAGGTTTTTCCCTCCATTTGCAATTTGATTGGGTTATTAATCGCGATTCTTTAAGGTGCGATTACATTTAGCGCGTGTCAAAAACAGCTCGCGCGTTTACTTTGCCATCTAGTTTATAGTTTTGCGACTCTTCGATACCCGTTTGTTATTTCTTTCAGCTACTGTGACCGAAAAGCGGGACCTGCACTGTGTTTTATTGATCACTGATAAGACCGACAGCTGTCAAAGTCATCGTGGCTTTTGAAATTACGTTATTTTGATCGTTTAGTTAATATAATCGGCTTTTAAATGCTTTTACGCTGTGCATTCCAGCACTCGGGTTGTGGATCACATGAGCTGTTGTGGGCTCTGTAGCCATCTGCGGGGGTTTTAAAATCACTGGCAACATTTCGTACGCTGTGACAGTGTGAACAAAAGTTACGATTGTCACAAAAACTTGTAACGTTGCTGTAGTAACATTCGATCAGGAAGCGATCGGTTCCCATCCTTTCTGCGCATGTATTGCGCAATAAAGCGAACAGGTCTCGCTGGTGACATTAAAACCGCACTCAGTGAATTATTATGTTAACTAAAAATGTGGATGCATAAATAAATGAATAGTATTTAAATGATGCAAATACGCATGTGGTGAATATTCTAGATATGTCAAGGCTTTCACGAAAGCTGTTTTATTCTACATGGAGTGGGTCGCCACCTCATGGGTGCTGCCATGTTAACGTCACGTGACCAAGTTGCTAGTAATTATAATAACAATGTTTTACTGCATATCGCTTTCAGCCAAGGTGCTTTAAAAGGGTAATAACAGCCAGGTTTGTATTTGGAATTCAAACTTAATGCATCCAGGCCAATAGGAGTCAGTATAACCGCAACAAAAACTTCTAAACATAAAAAGTGCACTATTCAATTTGTTGTTAAATGCAAATGACTTTTTCCTATTATCCCCTCATGAATAATACTATAGTGTTACATTATATCGTTGTACTTGTGTTCTTTCCACACATTGAGGTGTTTATTGAAATTAGAACATTTATTAACCAAAGCTTTATTTACATAATGTAAAAATAGGTGTTAGATTAATGTCTTTACCGTCAAAACTATTATTTATGTAATTTAATTAATGAGTGTCTTGTTTGTATTCTTGGGAACTCATTAGAATAATCAATAAAAGTGCAATTGCAGCCTAAAAGAAGTTTCAGCTCTTCATCCTTTATATATATATACAGTCCCCTCCATATGTATTGGAACAGAAAAGACTAAATTGCTCTGTTGGCTGTGGAGTCAAGACATTTGCAAATATGATTAAAAGATGAATATGAGACAAAACTACAGAATGTCACATTTTATTATTAGCCATTTCAACACGTGTTTTACCAAATAAAAAGAACAGCACTTTTAGAGTTCATCCCACTCATTGATGTGAGCATAAGTATTGGGACAGTTGAACATAAGGCAGATATAAAAGATTAAAAGCTATTATTTAGTTGCAGATCCCTTGTGCACAATCACAGCAGTGAGTCTGCGACCCATAGACATCACCAGACTCTTGGTCTCATCCTTTGAAATGCTTTTCCCAGCCTTTAATGCAGCCAATTCCAATTGTTGCTTGTTTTGGGGAGTTTCTGTCTTTACTCTCCTCTTCAGCTGGTGAAATTCATGTTTAATCAGATTTAAATCTGGAGATTGACTTGGGCAATCTAAGACTTTCCATTTCTTTGCCTTATAAATTCCTTGACTGAACTGGCAGGGTGTTTTGGGTCATTGTCCTGATGCAATATGAAGCACTTCCCAATGAATCTGGTGGCATTTCTTGAATATTGGTAGGGAAGATGGTGTTGTACCCTTCCAAATTCATTCTGCTACTGTCATCATACATTAAGTCATCAGTAAAGTTGAGAGGGCCTGTTCCAGAGGCAGCCATGCGTGCTCATGCCATGACACCACCTCCACCATGCTTTACAGATGAGGCTGTATGCTTGGGATTATTTGCTGTTCCCTTTTTTTCTTCACATTTTTGCTTTCCCATCACTTAGATAAAGGTTCATCTTAATCTCATCGGTCCATAAACACAGTTTCAAAACTCTTCTGGCTCACCTTTGTGCTTTTTTTGCAAACTCTAATCTTGCCTTTCTATTTATGGTGCTGGTCAGAGGTTTGCATCTTGCTGTGTAGCATCTGTAATTCTGTGTCAAAGTCTCCTGAGGACAGTAGATTGTCAGAGCATCACCCCAGCTTTCTGGAAGTTGTTGGTGATTTTACAGACACGTCTTTTAGGGTTCATTTTCACAGCTTTTATGATTTGTCTGTCATCAACTACTGTTGTTTTCTCAGCCGATCAGGTCGTTGTTGGTTGCTGGTGTCGCTGGTGGTTTCCAAACTCTTGATTTCTCCATGCCCTTTGTTTTTGCTATAGCTCTAATTGACTTCCTCTTTTCTTTTAGCATCCAAATCGCTTGCTTTTCTCTCAAAGTCAGTTCCCTCGTCTTCATCCTGGTTTGTGTGTGTCATCATCGAATGCAAGATTCAGAATACAGAAGTAATGGATATAACTGATACGACACATTCCCTGCTTTTAATATCTGAAGAATTAATGCAACAGGACACAGCTGATCACTTAGGGTGCTTTCAGACCTGTAGATCGTTTGCTTTGTTCCGAAACAGGGATTAATTTGTTACATTGTTGCATTTTCTTCTTGGTTCGGTTCGCTTTCACACGGCAACATTGCAAAGCGTACCAAACTGTGTTTATGCAAGTCACATGTGAGTAAAGCTGTCCTCTTATTGGTCAGAGTTAACTTGTTTATGTTCCTCTGCGTCATTCATCAAGATTGATATATATATATATATATAATGCAGTTACAGCCAGAGGGAATCGAGGCTTCGTCAGGACAGCATTCTTGTAATGCGCAGAGAATTTAATTAATAGTAATTAAATTACACAACATTTTAATATGAAGAGGTGCTCTTTGGTTTTCAACTGCAATAACAAATATTCTCACTAACAAAATCAAAGTTTTTTTTTCTGGGTACTCAAAGCGCTTGACTGCTAGACACAAAAGACATTGACTGCTGCTTTTTATATAGCATATTTCCCGTTATGAATTATGATAACGCTTGGTCCGTTGGGTCGGATTGCTTTCTCATCACAAACGAACCGTTCCAGGGTTCGTTTGAAAGCGTGCCGACACCACCTCTTCAAGGAGGTCTCTGTACGCTTGTTTGGTCCGCTTTTGGTGCGTACCCGAGTGCGATTGCTGCTCTCTCACCTGCCCAAACGAACCGCACCAAGAGGGAAAACGAACTCTAGTGCGATTCAACCGAACTAAATGAGGCAGGTGTGAAAGCACCCTTAGAAAGACCTGTGAGGCAACTGTTCCAATACTTATGCTCACATCAGATAGAGGGATAAAACTCTAAAAGTGCTGAACTTCTTAGCTGGAAAAACATATATGTGTTGAACAGTGTTGGGGGTAACGCATTACAAGTAACGCGAGTTACGTAATAATATTACTTTTTTCAAGTAACTAGTAAAGTAACGCATTACTTTTAAATTTACAAGAAAATATCTGAGTTACTTTTTCAAAAAAGTAACGCCAGTTACTTTTTGGCAGCGGCTATTTGCACTAAGTGTAAATAGCGATAGACGCTATTTACACCAAGTGCAAATAGCATATTTTTTTAGTGACAGATGCTATTTACACTAAGTGCAAATAGCGATGGATTCTATTTACACTATGTTAAAATAGCAAGATTTTCTGCTATTTATACTACTTATTGCAAATAGTGGCAATTATCGGCACCTCAGTATTGTAGTACATTATAAAACAGTACGCAATAATAACGTACTGAGTGTAAATTATAATTTTAATTCAAATTTATTAAATGGATGCCACCTTATTGGGACAATAAAGCCCTCCCTACACCTACCCTAACCCTACCCGATACTTTATTTTAAACTTTTTGATTATTTCCTTAATTTTTATTGAAAATAAATGCCTTTCTGATGCGATATGAGATTTGAAAAGGGAGAAAAAAATGTTTGGCAAAAGGTGGGGTCGAACTCGGGTCGATCGCGTCAAAAAGCATACGCCTTACCATCTATACCACTGAAACTGATGTCAAATTAACTTTTTTTATTGTTGACTAACCCAATCACACGTTAGTGGGCGGAGTTAGTGTAAATGGCCTTTGCCAACAAGATGGGCTATTTGCACTTAGTGTAAATAGACACTCCGTTACTTTTTCCCCATTTATTGACTGACAGTGCGCTGTGTGAGCATGCTGTTACTATAGATCTAAATGTGAATGTGCATGAATTCATCCCACTCGCAAAAAACTGATTTAGTATTCATCAAAATGAATTAAAACAGTGAAATGCAAACTCAGAATATGACGCAAACTGCAATAATTAAATATGTTAAAGAACACAAATGTATCTAATCCCATTTTATTAACCAACGTCTTTGCTGCTGACCTTTGATGATCCAGTTCGACCATACTAATAAGCAAAAATGACTTTAGATAAACTAACAAATGTACTTCATTGTTTTTTTTTATTGCCGAAGAGTGTTAAACCTTCTCATCCTGAGTTTTACTTTACAGATGTGAATTTACTTTTCCTTCACAAGATACAGGGCTTTTACATTTGTATTAATGTAATTTCTTGTATTAAAAACAATCAAGCCCTGCTCATATTTAAAAAGTAACGCAAAAGTAACGTAAAAGTAACGTAACGCATTACTTTCCATAAAAAGTAGCTAAGTAATGTAATTAGTTACTTTTTTAGGGAGTAACGCAATATTGTAATGCATTACTTTTAAAAGTAACTTTCCCCAACACTGGTGTTGAATCACCTAATAATAAAATGTGACATTCTGTAGTTTTGCCTCATATTCATCTTTTAATCATATTTGTAAATGTCTTGACTCCACAGCCAACAGAGCAATTTTGTCTTTACTGTTCCAATACTTTTGGAGGGCACTGTATTTTTATAAATAGCTATATTATGTAGCTATAACTTACAGTATGCACAACAGCAATAAATGTGACAGTCATTTTTATCTGTTCTTCGTGCCACATAGAGACCTAAAATACTGCAGACAGACTGCAGAATGAATACTGCTGAGGGTTTTTATTATAGAACTGGATCTGCTTTCTACATGTCATTTTGACTCTGTAAATCTCTGCTATTCTGTAATGATAGTGAGAGAAACGTGTCGTCTTCAATATCTTTTGACATCAACACAACAGTTTTTAAGAGTTTTATTAGAAAGATTAATGTTTAACTTGGTTAGTGTTTGTATATGACGATCCTGAAAGAATTTCCGCCCTAGGTTTACATGTGGTTATAGTTGCAGGAGCTCTTTATAAAGAGAACTGAGAGTTTAGAGTCCATTTAAGATGGAGAATTAATGATGAAGTTATGTTATTCATTGGTGCCATATTCTGTGAAGATCTATTGTTTGTCCACAATGACAAAGATACACAAGGAGAGGCACTCTGTAGAGAAATGGTGTGTAATTTGATGCTGTCTCTGACAAAACTAACAAATATTTGCATTTTGCTGTTTTATATGCAAGCACCTAAGCTCTTCAGACTGTACTTTGCTTATTGTGGGAAGCGTGCGTTTTTGTTCAAGGACTTGTTCTGGTTGAATTATTCTAGGTTGGAACTGGCCACAATGTCGAGGGTGGTGAAAAAGAGGCAAGCGGACCCCAAGGTGGTTCAGTATGTCTGGTCGGCCATCGAAGTCATCCGCAATCAGAAACAAATCGCAAACATGGATAGAATCTCAAAGTAATTGCTTTAATTCTTCTAACTTTACTAATAATATCAATGTATGCATTTGAATTCATGTCTAAGAGATGGTGTTGCATGTTTTGGTGCAGATATTTAAGTCGTGTGTATGGGATGCACCCTAAAGACACGGCAAGGCAGCTAGTTTTGGCTGTCAAAGACGGTCTGGTGGTGGAGACGCTCACAGTGGGCTGCAAAGGCTCCAAGGCCGGGATCGAACAGGAAGGATACTGGCTTCCAGGAGACGAGATGGTGAGACATAAACCAGAGCATGTCTATTTTAAACATAACATACTTTTATCTACATGCTTCCTAGATAAAAATGTTAAAGGTAAACATGGCTTGGTTTTACTACACATTAATCAAATGAAATAAAGAGCTCAAAATGTAGATAAGCTGCTGGCGTTAACACAGCCATGCACTTCTTAAGACCATCAGTAAGACATTTGATTAGTTACTCAGCTTACATGGAACAAAAAAAAGCAACAAAAAAACGAGTTGATAAAGTGACTTTGACGCTCAACAATGAGATAATAGCTGTAAACTTCCTCCGTATGCACTAGTGATGGTAGATGCTGATGTTTCAGTGACTTTAAGACATTCTTCTGCTGTGTGAGAGAGCATGTTTGAAGGAAGCACTGTTTTTTTTTTTTTTTTGGGTATGGCTTATAGCTAGGAATATACACTCCTGTCCTAGGTTTCATCAGCTATATGTGTGGCCCTCATTAAAAAAAATAAAAATAAAAAATCACTAATATTTGCTTATTTGTGTGAAAGACCTTTTTACATACACTCATATTCAAAAGTGTGGAGTCAGTTTAAAATAAATAAATGTTATTCAAATGAATAAATTTTGACCGTAAACACTTTTTCTTATTTCAAAGACATATTGTTCCTTTGAACCTTCTATTCATTCAAGTATCCTGAAAAATATATATATATCTCCACAAAATATCAAGCAGCAAAACTGTTTTCAACATTGATAATAAGAAATGAGCAGCAAATCAGTTTATTAGAATGATTTCTGAAGGATCATGTGACACTGAAGACTGAAGAAATGGCTTCCATCACAGCAATGAGTTACATTTTAAAATATAGTCAAGTTAAAAAAAGTTATTTAAAATTTTAATAATATTTCACAATATTACTGTATTTTTGATCATATACGTAAATGCAGCCTTGGTGAGAATAAGAGACATCTTTCAGAAACATTTAAAAAATCTCACTGACCCCAAAGTTTTGAACACTAGTGTATGTAAAAGCATATTTATGAATTTGAATATTAGCAGTGTAGATGAATATTTATGTTGTTGTGTGCTGTATTCTGGTATATCTCACACCAAACACCCACCCGCGAGTCCCTAACACGGAGCGCCTGTGGTTAGTTTCAGCCAAACCCAGCTCTTAGATTAGGATTTTAAACTATGTTTTTTGGATCACTTGCAATCGCAGGAGCAGATGTCAGAGGGAAGCAAGGTATGTTCACGTCCAGTTGCTGTAATTTCTTTAATTGACAACATAATCTGCCCTTTAGTTAATAATATGTGTAACCTGTGCATGGGACAGCAGCTGAATTGAAGGAGCTTCTGTGTAGCCTTAGACTTAAAATTTTACATGAAATTTAAATCAATAATGCACGTTCTATTTAACAGTCAATCAAAATATGATGATAACACACACTGTTTATACTGGTATCTGCAGATATGCTGACATCAACAAGCTTCGTTTTACTTCAGTGCTGTGCTGTGTGAGGTTTTGTGTGCCTTGTTTTGTCACTGAATGCTCATTATTAGTGATTTCTCTCTTCTTTAGCCCTCTCTGCCTTCTGAAGCTCTTTTCCAAGATGTGCGTATGCTTCACACACATTAATCTTACATGTTTTCAAATCAAGATTGTTTTTTTGCAAGATTTGTATGTCAATGTCAAGACCAGTTCGGTGTCAGAACCAGTTAGACCTGTGTTTGCCAAGTTAACAAGCTGTTTACAAGGGATAAAGACCAGTGTCAGCAGTTAACTTATCCATTCAAGGACAATATTTGCACATTCAGAGCTGATTTCTGCATTTTTTTATATTTATAAGTGCTTGTTCTGTATATGCGTAAGGTATTTAATTTATTAACAGAAATTCTTGATCTGAATAATTAGGAATCTATATTTGTGAATTAAAAAAATATTGGATATTTAAAGTGAATTTTGTCACTCTATTAGCAGTTTTGCTTCAAACCCCTGTTAACTTCTTACACTGGTTTAGACCCATTTTAAAGGTAAGAATAAAAACTATTTGCAGACAGTAGCTGCATTTTCTGAAGTAAAGCTTTGGTTAAAGAATGCAGATTTTGTACTGTATCCAGAAAAGTGAATATGGTGGAATGGCTCTGGTGTGTGTTGGTGTGTATTGAGGTGTGTGCAGTAGATTGATGATATTTTTAGAGGATAGCATTAACATACAGTCAATGTGATCGTGGCATGTGAGAATGTGATTGCTCACCATTTCTTTTAAAGAACATTTTGTCATGTTTAAGGTTTGATTTAAATGGCCATTTAATTCAAATATATGGTGGTATTTTCTTTGCTTTTATAGTATCTGAAAGTGTTTAAACAGACTTGATCCAGGTGTTAACTAATTCCAGTGTAAAGCATGTATTGTTAATAAGCATGTAATTTGAATTTGAATCATAAAAAATAGTCATGTAAATTGAACCAAAATGCAAAAATGTAACATTCTTATGCTCCTCTCATAATATCAAACATATTATACACCTATGATCTTTTGATTAACTTTGTTTCATTATTATAACTAATGAGTGGGTTTTATATTTTTGCTTTCTTGGTGCTTTGGAAAAACTGCTAATTATTGAAGAGCAGCCCTCATACTCTGTTTTCTCTTAGCTTCAAATGTTGATAAAAAATTATATATACAGTCCCCTCCATATGTATTGGAACAGTGAAGACAAAATTGCTCTGTTGGCTGTGGAGTCAAGACATTTGCAAATATGATTAAAAGATGAATATTAGACAAAACTACAAAATGTCACATTTTATTATTAGCCGTTTCAACGCGTATGTTTTACCAAATAAAAATAAGAGCACTTTTAGAGTTCATCCCACTCATTGATGTGAGCTTAAGTATTGGGACAGTTGAACATAAGGCAGATATAAAAGATTAAAAGCTATTATTTAGTTGCAGATCCCTTGTGCACAATCACAGCAGTGAGTCTGTGACCCATAGACATCACCAGACTCTTGGTCTCATCCTTTGAAATGCTTTTCCCAGCCTTTAATGCAGCCAATCCCAACTGTTGCTTGTTTTGGGGAGTTTCTGTCTTTACTCTCCTCTTCAGCTGGTGAAATTCATGTTTAATCAGATTTAAATCTGGAGATTGACTTGGGCAATCTAAGACTTTCCATTTCTTTGCCCTTATAAATTCCTTGACTGAACTGGCAGGGTGTTTTGGGTCATTGTCCTGATGCAATATGAAGTACTTCCCAATGAATCTGGTGGCATTTTCTTGAATATTGGTAGGCAAGATGGTTTTGTACCCTTCCAAATTCATTCTGCTACTGTCATCATACATTAAGTCATCAGTAAAGTTGAGAAGGCCTGTTCCAGAGGCAGCCATACATGCTCATGCCATGACACCACCTCCACCATGCTTTACAGATGAGGCTGTATGCTTGGGATTATTTGCTGTTCCCTTTTTTTCTCCACATTTTTGCTTTCCCATCACTTAGATAAAGGCTCATCTTTGTCTCATTGGTCCATAAACACGGTTCCAAACCTGGCTCACCTTTGTGCTTTTTTGCAAACTCTAATCTTGCCTTTCTATTTTTGGTGCTGGTCAGAGGTTTGCATCTTGCTGTGTAGCATCTGTAATTCTGTGTCAAAGTCTCCTGAGGACAGTAGATTGTCAGAGCATCACCCCAGCTTTCTGGAAGTTGTTGGTGATTTTACAGACACGTCTTTTAGGGTTCATTTTCACAGATTTTATGATTTGTCTGTCATCAACTACTGTTGTTTTCTCAGCCGATCAGGTCGTTGTTGGTTGCTGGTGTCGCTGGTGGTTTCCAAACTCTTGATTTCTCCATGCCCTTTGTTTTTGCTATAGCTCTAATTGACTTCCTCTCTTCTTTTAGCATCCAAATCGCTTACTTTTCTCTCAAAGTCAGCTCCCTCGTCTTCATCCTGGTTTGTGTGTCATCATTGAATGCAAGATTCAGAATACAGAAGTAATGGATATAACTGATACGACACATTCCCTGCTTTTAATATCTGAAGAATTAATGCAATAGGACACAGCTGATCACTTTGAAAGACCTGTGAGGCAACTGTCCCAATACTTATGCTCACATCAGATTGAGGGATGAAACTCTAAAAGTGCTGAACTTCTTAGCTGGTAAAACATATGTGTTGAATCACCCAATAATAAAATGTGACATTCTGTAGTTTTGTCTCATATTCATCTTTTAATCATATTTGTAAATGTCTTGACTCCACAGCCAACAGAGCAATTTTGTCTTTACTGTTCCAATACCTTTGGAGGGCACTGTATATATAGATAATATTTTAATAAATTGGATGGAATATATTTAGAAATATAATAAAACCAAATTGACATTTTGCATGTCGGTGGTGCTTTTACTAATGCTATATATTAGTAGACTCTTGGGGCTCTAGTCACACATTTTAAAAACATTTCAGAGTAAGAGGCCTGATCTTAAGTCTATTTCGTCAAGATCTTGTTTTCAGGTCATGAAAAGATTAATTGTTTCTGGATTGGTGGTCTTGTTCCCAGGAGCTTGGTGGTGGCCCAGGTGGGCGGGGATGTGCATTACTATAATGTGTGTGTTTCAGGACTGGGAAGCAGAAAGTCATGACTGGTACTGTTTTGAGTGTCATCTTCCTGGAGACGTGCTAGAGTGTGACGGCTGTTTCCGCGTCTACCACCTCCGCTGTTTGTCTGAAGACCACCGGCCACGGGACACAACCTCCCACTGGCAGTGCGGCATCTGTAGGGTGGGTATAGAGAGACCCTTAGAAAACCCAGCTCAGTTTGGATTTAAAATTCTGACTGAAATAGACTGAAACACTCTACATTAATATGCCAAATTGTTATGCTGTTTGGCAACAGCTTATAGTTTAGGATATTTTTTTTTATTTGGAGAAAAAATATGATTATTAGAAACATCAAATTTCATTATTAAGTGAATTTTATTCTGATTATTGATAGAACTAGAATCTGTCAGCATATTAGAATGATTTCTGAAGGATGAAGATTGGATGAAATTTAAGACGGAAATTTAAGAATATATTAAAATATATTCAAATAAAAGTCATTTTAAATTGTAATAATATTTCACATTGATACTGTTTTTTGCTGTATTTTAGATCAAATGAATACAGCCTAGGTGAGCATAAGAGACAAAAAAAAACTTTTGAACTTGCAGATTTGAAATGACTATTAAACCCCCAAATGCATTTTAAGAATATGTTACATCAGATAATGCTGTGGTTGAGTCATTTGTTTCTTGTTGTGATTTTTACTAACAGGGCAGTAAAAGGAAGAATTTGAACAAACAGGAAATGACAACATGCCTGAAGTTCATTCTTGGACGCATGAAGGAAAGGGTGGGTTTCACACTTTCACTTCTCACTTTTTCCTCTTTAAATCATGTAGAAATCAAGCCTGTCCCACACATGTATTTTCTGTTGAAATGTGAAACAGATTTCTTCCATCTGATCTTCTTTCAGGCTGTGGACCTGCACAAGAGAGGCAAGGAGTTCAAGCAACCCATGTACAGAAGACTGATCCACACACCTCTGGATGTGGATAACATACAAGAGGTACGCAGACCAAACACTAGTAGAAACAACTCAAAGATCATGTCCCATCAGCCTCTGCATGTTCTCGTGTATCTTCTGTTCCCTTACAGAACATCTCAGAGGGGAAGTACAAGAGCTTTGAGGAGTTCAGGGCTGACGCTCGGCTTATTGTTCACAACACAGCCATTCTGCATGGAGGTGAGACGTATGAACCACAGTCATGAGTGTGATTTATGAAACCGCTTGTGTGCACTTCACTCAAGTGTCAACTTGACCAATTCCACATTCTCTGTCAACAGTCAACAGCGATCAGACCGAAATTGCAAGACTTCTCTACAACGACACATGCCACGAGGTCAGACCAAGCAAACAGTTGGAATTTTAAGCTTGTTTAAGGCACTTGATAAACATAGTTAAGCTTTGCCGTTTCGATTTTTGACAACATTCTTATGTTAATGGATAAAAGATTTTGTGCACTTTTTGAACAATGAATTACGCAATTATTTATTTGTTCCAGCTGAACGAGTTACTGCTGTGCAGACACTGCTTCTATCTCTCGAACGCACGACCCGACAACTGGTTCTGTTACCCATGTGTAAGCACAGACGCGCACACTCTCATTCCTGCAGATTTACATGTGATTTGTGAATGTACTTAAGGATGTTTGTCTGCGATCAGAGTCCGACTCATGAGCTGGTGTGGGCCAGGATGAAGGGCTTTGGTTATTGGCCTGCAAAGGTGATGCAGAGGGAGGGCAATCAGGTGGATGTTCGCTTCTTTGGTCACCAGCACCAAAGGTGAGCCTCAGGTTACATTAGGAACATGCACAATATTGAATTTAAAAGAGCAAACATAAGACTTCAGAAGCTTTATTCTAAACTAAACAAGATTATTGACTCAGAACTACAGCTGGGTGATATATCTCATATTCACAACATATTTGCAATAATCAAAGAAAAAAGTATTACACGTTCCAAAAAAAATATTAAGCAGCACAAGTTTCAACAATGATAATAAATCAGCATATTAGTATGATTTCTGAAGGATCAAATTCAGCGCTGCATCACAGAAATAAATTATATTTTAAAATAGGAAACCCATATTAGAAATTTCACAATATTACACTTTTTTTTTTTTCTGTATTTGATCAAATAAATACAACCTTGATGAGCATAAGAGACCCCATTTAAAAATCATTAAAAATCCTATTAAGCCCAAACTTTTGTATGCAGTGTATGTGTGTATATGAATAATAATGTGTGTATTAATGTCAAAAGTCTAAAAATGATTTTTGTATCACCCAGCCCTACTGAAATCTAGATTTGACTGACTTAATTGTAGACCTGGTGTAGATCTGTATGTGGGCAAACTAGCTTGTGAAACCAGCAGGCTTGTGTCTGTTTTGCTGCAGAGCATGGATTCCTTCCGACAACATCCAGGAGATCACAGTTAACGTGCAGCAGCTGCAGGTGAAGCGCAGCTCGGGGTGGAAGAAGGCATGTGATGAGCTGGAGCTCCACCAGCGGTTCATGAGGGAGGGCCGAACCTGGAAGGGGAAGCTGGAAGAGAAGCATGACAGGTCGGACAGGAACGAAAGACAGGAAGACAGACAGGAAGAGGCGGAGTCAAGTATCTCCTCCACATCCAACGAGCAGGTGAGCACTTTGAATTTTGAAATAAGCCAGATTGGCTTTGCTTTATTTAATATCTGTTTCTCTTATGTTTTTGACAGTCAAAAGGCAACCAAGAGCCCAAAGCTAAAAAGAGCCGCCGTTCCCAAGTAGCTGAGCCCAAAGAAGAGGTTTGTAATGCAATGCGTTTATTGAACGAGATGTGATATAGCTAAATGTGTGTACGTCACCTTTACCATCTCCTGCTGTTATATCAGGAACCGGAGCCTGAGATGGAAGCCGTCAGCTCAAGTCAAGAGATCCCAACAGCTGTTCCACATCAACCTGAGCGTATGTCCGTCTCCACCCAGACCAAAAAGTCTGGCTCGCCTTCCTCTTCTTCCTCACCAGCTCCTCGCATGGTACACCGAAGCACTCAGACGGTCAACGAGGGCAGCTGCCAAAACATGTGCCACGACAAATACACCAAGATCTTCAGCGACGTTAAAGAAATTATGAAAGCGGAGAACAAGCGGGAAACTGAACGCGTTCTGAAAGAGGCTCTGGACAAGGTGAGGAACGTTCTTTCATTTTGGACTGACATCTGGCTCCCTCTTGTGGCCAGATACAAGATACCCCTTTTCCTCCAAGAAAGCCACCCTTTTTGGTGGAAAAAGGGGAAAATTGCAGCAAACTCAGCAATGTGGTCGTCCTTACAGTTGCGAGTGGAGATGGAGGAAGAGAAAAGGCAGGCGGTGAACAAAGCGGTGTCCAACACGCAGGCTGAGATGGAAAGAAAGTGCAAACAGGTGAAGGAGAAGTGCAAAGAGGAGCTCATGGAGGAGATGAAGAAGATGGTAGCTCAGCATAAACAACTTATTTCCCAGACCAAGAAGAAGCAGTGGGTGAGTGAACTTTCAGAAGATCTTATGTGTGTGTAGATACAAATTGTTAGAACCACCGGACAGTCGAATCATATTGCATTCAGGTCCATTTTGACAAGGAAGAGAAAGTAAAAAATGCTTAGTTTATGAAAAGCTGTCAAAACTATGAAAATATACATTTAATCTTTAATGAATATTTAAAAATATATTTTTATAAAAAGATGCAACCATACCTGGTTTATTCAGATTTTTTTATGATCTAAGGACACACTTGTAAAATGTTTTTAGATTTCCTTGTATTTTGTGAATGCTTTTGAACTGAACTTTGTTAATAAACATTAATATTTGCACCCCTACTGATGAACCATTGCAGCATGGAAAATTATGTTTATTTATTACAAAATTAACATGTAGGTTTCAAAAATGGAGACTGTTTTTGAGCAGTCAGATTATTTGTTCTTATTAATTTAATGTAATATATTCAAGTAAATTTTAAAATGTCAAAGAATTTCTCAATTTTTAATGAATAAAAAGTCGGTAAATGTAGTAATGCTGTAACATTCAAAACTTTGTATTTTTGCACATTCCCTCATTATTGAAAAGTTACTGATCCGATTCAATATTTGCATTAAAAAAAAGTTATGAATGTTTTATAAGCTACTGTTCCACCAGGTATAAACAGACACTGGAATGAAAAATAGTATGCAGACTTTGAATGCATTATGATTGCTAATATTACAAAAATTAGGTAAAATTCATTCAAATGTGACTCATGGTCTGTTAAAGAGCATCTCCTCCTGGCAGCTTCAAAAGTATTTGAGCATTATTTTTCTTCTAAGATTTTTTTCCCCAGAAGCCCTAATTTACCCACTATATTATTGTATTTACAATCTATTTATAGCTTTTACGTGTTGCTAGGAGATGAGAAATGGTTCTCCAGCATATTACTCACCTGAACTCCAAAATTGTCTTCTGGGAAAAATTGCAGCTCTGAGGGCAGAATTAGGAAATAAATGTCAATAATGTGTCTGGGGTTGTATTGTACCTCTGTAGATGAACTCAGTTGGTTAACCTGATTAATGACACATTGCGAAAACTATCACCACCCGTTTTTTTTGCTGCTCTCGGCTCTGACACAATACCTTGTAGGTAACCACGATTTTGTCCAGTAGAACGTGATATTGCTATAATGTTTATATCGTTGTAACATCCGTGTATCAAACACGGATGAATGAGAAAAAAAGAGCGGGATGACATTGATATTAAAACGAGTTGATAAAAGCACATTATGTTCCGATAAAGAACTGCATTCGTCACTCGCAGTCTCGCACGCTGACAGGAAGCGTTCTTTTTGCGCGTTTTGCTGCCTGTTAAAGCATGCGACTTTCTCTTTCGCTGCATGTTGAGACTGAACTGTGAAATATACGCAATTATTTCAAAATGTCAGTCTTGGCAAGTATTCACGTAAACACAGTGGGTTCTCTTTCATCATCTCGTGTCCGAGATCCACCTATGGGAAGGGCATCCGCCCCTGACCTCTGCAGAAGCATCCGATTGCACCAAGTCTGGCTTGACAGACAGGAGCGCGTGCCCAATTCCAAGTAAGAAACCACCCCCTTACCTAACGCATAAAGGGACCTGCACGCGCTACCCTTCCACAGTTGATATTCGCTTCTCGCGACCTCTGAAAAAAATTCACTAAACAGTCTACAGGAGGACATATCTCCGATCAGCCTTCGCAAGGCGTGATTTTCAGGCTATTACGGTTAGTCGCTGTTTGTTTCTTGGTTTGCAAGCCACCCACGCTCGCGACCTCTATTTTTCTCAGGCTACCCGCCTGCTTCTACGCCTTTAACTCTCTTCAATGGATAAGGCTAAACCCTCCACTCCGGCTAACCCTTCGGACTCGCAGTCGCGTGCATGCCCTGCCGCCTGTGGTTCTCTCATCGCCACTAGGGATTCTCATCCTTTCTGCGTGGTGTGCATGGGGTTTAAGTACGCGGAAGAAGCTCTTTCGCTCCTGGAAAACTGCAGCCATTGCTTCGCTCTTCCGAAGAAGCTTCTTCGTCGCTGGCTTAAGGTTGCTTCTACCCAGAGCGCAGATGATCAATATGATTCGGATGTCGGAGCGTGTGAAAGCGTTGCATCCCTGGGGGCCTCCCAGGGCATGCCTGCTCTCAGTTGGGCTGACCAGTCTGACGAGAGTTTACTTGAGGAAATCCTGCCTGGCATTTCCTCACTGGAATATGAGCCACACGGCTCAGGCAAGGACGAGGATCCCGCTTTACTCGAGGGCTTGGACGACGAGGATACCATTCTGTCTGCCCAAGTTCCCCCGGTTAGCGGCTCTGCTGTGTTACAGCACGCTATACTTCTCGAGGTGTGTGAGCTAGCGGCCGCTCGTCTCAACGTCAAATGGCTGGCTCTCCAGAACGCAGCCAATCAAGTGAGGGATGTATATGACGGTAAACTCCCAGGGCCCCCACCCGGCCCTAGGAAACAGCTCTTGCCTATACTCCCTGCCTGCGTGAAACGCATGCGCCACTACTGAATGGACCCGCTTGATCTTAAACATGGCTTAATGGGTCTAGAGTTTAAAGACATGGCATCGTGTGGTCTGCCCCCCCCACCATCGAACCCTCGATTGCCAGACACCTTAACGATAAGATATATTTCGCTGCGGCCGCAGCTAAATAAACCCCCCAACTCTACCCCTTCGGAAGGGAAGAGGAAGAGGAAGAGGCCTACCTGAGGTTCATTCTCGGGGGTCTCTTGGCCTAGGTTCTCAGGCTGCCAACACATTGGACCCAAGTTTGTTTTTCTCCCCCTCCACCCAAGAAGAGGAAGTTCTCAACCCGAGGGCCCCCTTTTCCCTCGTTTGGGTGCCCACCCTCAGTTCACTGTGAACAGGCCACAGGTTCAGGTGTGGCCCACAGAAAATTTTCCCCCTCAGTTTCCAGTTCGAAGGCTGGTGGGAAATTCACTGATAAAAAGTGCTCAACTACTGTCACCTCACAGTTTGCACAAATCACCTCTCACACACTCAATAAAGGCTCTGTCCCCTTTGTGTTTTCCGAAACAAAAAAGCACAGTTGGAAAGACGAAATCTCCTCTCCTCTCGAGAAGGGATGGCGGTCTGCGTGGTACTTGAGCAGACAGGGGTTTTACTCTCTGTATTTTCTGGTCCCCAAGAAGACTGTGCTCTCTGTCCTATCTTGGATCTAAGAGTGTTGAACAAACATTTGAGGAAATACAATTTCAGAATGTTAACACACGGCTCTCTTTTCTACGTTCTATAAAAAAGAACAACTGGATTACACCGGTCGATCTGAAAGATCTCTGCGTCTCATGGCTGCGGCTACCCATTTCCTGACTCTGGGCCTTCTGAGAATGAGGGCGTTCACGAAGTGGGTTTTATCTCGTCATCATACAGGTGGTACTTTCTGTTGTTAAGGGCGACCCATGTCCCGGGCGTCCTGAACAGGGGCACAGATCTGCTGTCGAGGGGGAACCCACTTTACGGAGACTGGTGCCTCCACCCTCAGATAGTGAGTCTACTATGGAAGAGATTTGGCCAGGCAGCCGTCGATCTTTTCGCCTCACGCGAAAAAACCCATTGATTTCATATCAGTGCTCAGTCTCTGATATTTTGGGGGTTTTGCAAGACCTTATCGATGGTGGGAAGTCTTTTTCCACTGTTAAGGTCTATGTAGCGGCTATCGCTGCATGTCACATTGGGTTTGATGGCACTACAGTGGGGCAACATCCCCTTATTCGTAGGTTTATGAAGGGCGCCAGCCATTCCCTTCCGTTCACTAGAAGAGCAGTCCCAGAATGGGACCTCTCCATGGTGCTGGAGGTGTTGTCTCAAAAACCTTTTGAGCCCCTGGGAGATATCTCCATTAAGCTTTTGTCTTTCAAGACAGCTCTGCTCCTGGCACTGGCTTCCACCAAGAGTGTCAGTGATTTTTCATGCACTCTCAGTTCATCCCTTGTGCACTAAATTCTCTCTCAGTGGATACAGGGTTTTTCTAAGGCCTAACCCTGCCTTTATGCCTAAATGCTTTCCAGCATTCACCTGTGAGGTGATTGAGCTTTCTGCCTTTCATCCTCCCCCTTTCTTTTCTGAAGAGGATCAGAGGCTGAATGCTTTGTGTCCTGTTCATGCCCTGAGGGGTTACATCGATAGGACTAGTCCTTTCAGAAAAAGCGACCAGCTCTTTATTTCTTGGAGCCCCCCCCCCCAAACATGGGGAATTCCATTTCTAAGCAGCACCTCTCTCACTGGCTCGTAGAAGCTATCTCGTTGGCGTACGAGTCTAGGGGAGTGCGGCCCCCAGGGGGTCTCAGAGCACATTCCACGAGAGGCATGGCTGCCTCTTGGGCCCTGTTTAGAGGGGTTTCCTTGCAGGACATTTGTGCCGCTGCAAGCTGGGCCTCTCCACATACATTTGTCAGATACTATTGGCTCGATGATACCCAGACCCCAGTAGCTCATTCTGTCTTAGGTGTGGGTTCTTCTTAGCCTTGTGCATTTACACCCGTCACACCTTTTAGCCTGGGTTATCCAGCCTGGGTTATTCATGTCTTTTAAGCATGCCATCCATACCCCCCCCTCAAAAAAAAAAAAAAAAGGGAATATGTATATACATTTCATATTCCTTCATGATGTGTATTGTCAGACTTTAGGTGTGCATGTTACCACATGGCATTCCTTTATGGTCAATGTGGCTTGTGCACTTCGTGCGGGGTTGCTGCTTTGTGACGTGTCGTGCACCATCTTTCCAGGTGACCATCCTCTGGCTGTCAGGGCCTCACTGTGAGTGTATTGGGCAACCGGGGAGCTGTCCATATCTCCCATAGGTGGATCTCGAACACGAGATGATGAAAGAGAACAATAGGTTACTGTTCGTAACCCCGGTTCTCTGAAACATCGAGTGCAGAGATCCACCAAGTTTGCCCCGCTTGCTGCACGAGAAGCGAATATGCTCACTGAGGAAGGGTTGCGTGTGCAGGTCCCTTTATGCGTTAGGTAAGGGGGTGGTTCCTTACTTGGCATTGGGCACGCATTTCTGTCTGTCAAGCCAGACTTGGTGCAATTGGATGCTTCTGCAGAGGTCAGGGGCGGATGCCCTTCCCATAGGTGGATCTCTCCACTTTATGTTTCAGAGAACCGGGGTTACGAACAGTAACCTATTGTTATGCCTTAAGTGAATGTAAAGTTGAACGTAAAAAGTCAAAAGGGTTGTGCTTCCGTCTGTTAATAATTAAACACTCGACTGGTTTTGATTTAATAATTTTTTTAAGCTTTAATTAATGATAAATGCATTTAATTCACAATGAAAAAATAAAAATGTGTTGTCTAATTGCTTAAACCTTTTTCTTACATTACTTAGTCTGGTATTAGTTTCTGCTATCAGATTGTTACATTTTATTGAAATTGTAACTATTTCTAGCAAAATAACTATATCGTGACATTGTTATAATGAAATGACAAGATTTAGGTCATCCACACCCAGTTCTAAACATAACCTCTCAAAATAAGAGTTTTGTGGCTTTTAGTCCATGTTAGCTTTGAGGTTAATCTGCTAGTGTGCTCCTAAACATTGACACAAACTCATTTTTTAGCAGATAAATGTACTTTACTGGGAAAACAAACCTAAGATAATGATGACTCATTCAGCACTTCACAGGTTTTTGTCCAATCAGTTGCTTTCTAGAATGAGAATGTCCCCTTCAACAGATAAGCAGACTGTATTTATTTATTTTCAATAGGAAATGCACCATAAGAATGATGATCCATGATTATATTTCAATGAACAAAACTCTTGTGTGCAAGTCTTGTAGCATCTCATTTTTCTCTTTATTCCGTCTTTCAGTGTTATAACTGTGAAGAAGAGGCGATGTATCACTGCTGCTGGAACACGTCGTACTGCTCCATCAAATGCCAGCAGGAGCACTGGCACGCCGATCACAAACGTACCTGCCGCCGGAAGAGATGAGCTGCAGCTGGCCACGCCCTCCTCTCAAATCCACCCATCCACGAGCCACGCTATTGGATAGATTTTAGCACTCACCACCCTCCCCCTGCCCGTGGATTCTTGATTTTTAGCCAGCATTTTAAACCCCAGCTCTTAGAACACTTTTACCAGAACATTTTGCCGAGTTGCGGTGAACGCTAACAAGGCAGCCAGCGCGGGACTTCACGACCCTTGTGGAGATGGTTTTATGTTTGGATTGTAGCGGTATCTCATTGCGTATTCCTTTTTGTTTTTACCCTTTTATTTGCTGTATGACGGAAATCAGCCTTGCTTGCATACAGACTAGCTGAAATGTGAAGTACTAGTAATCTTTTTAAACTCAACTTAATCTGAAGCTATGTAGATATTTTACTTTTTTATATAAGCGAATCATGTCCGCCTCCTGCATTGAGTGAAGTTGGTGCTTTTAAACTCGACGGTTGGTTTTTATTAGTGGTTGTGATGTGTCATTTTTTGGGAACAGGGTTTAAAGATGGCAGGTCATGTCTGTCTGAATGATACAATCTTCCATTAATGAATATGCACATTTCATGGTTACACTTTTAAATAGGCCTTTTAATTTTTAACAAAAAAACTAATTTATGTGCTAATTTTGGGGTCCATTCCTGTAGCTTAACCCCCGGTTTCATAGACAAGTCTTAAGCCTAGTCCCAGACTAAAATGTAAGTATGAGCTGTTTCAACTGAAAGAAACTTGCACTGACTGATCTTAAAATATATCAGTGCCTTTGTATTGTCTCAAGATGGACACCAGTAATGTGTTTTTCTAAGGCACGTTTATAAAATTCACTTCAATGTCCTAATTGAACTATGGTCTAATCCTGGCTTAGTCTAAACCCTGTTTGTGAAACCAGGCATAAGTGTACTAAATCTTTGCAGAGTGGGATCTTTAGTGAGGTTTGTAAAGGTGGGCATATTTGTTACCAGTGCTCCCAGATAGAATGAAATTTATCACGATCGCGTTATATAGCAAAATTTAATCAAACTTGAGATTGTACAGAGATCAGTGTAATTTAAACAATCATAAATGATCGCTATAGGGTTTTATCATTAAAAATGACCTTTCGTGGCACTTTTTGATCTAAGAAAAAAGTTAAAAGGATAATTTACATAAAAATTCAAATTCTGCCAACATTTATTCTCCCTCAAATGGTTAAAACCTGTATGGCTTGCTTAAATGCTGGTCCACATCCACTTTCATTGTATGGAAAAGAGCAGCTTGGACACTTGGCGAAACGTCTCCTTTTGTGTTTTTCGCCAGAACATCAGTCAAACCGGTTTGGAACGAGATGAGGCTGAGTAAGAGACAAAATTCGAATTTTTAGGTGAATTATTATTTCTTTAATTATTGCAATAACAAATTTTTAAGTACAAATGAGGTCAGATCTATCTTTAGAGAGTTTTTGAGATTTGTCTATGTCGAGAACCAATCAGCTGAAGGATTTCGGGAGCACGAGGTTCTTCTCTAATGTTTTTGCACAGATCCATATCTGCGTGAACTTGTATTCTGTTTCTCTCTGAAGTTCTGGATGCGTCTTAAATCACGTCTGATACATTTCTCCTCCTTTCTCCCTCCCTTCCCAACCTCACTGTTGCACTACATGTAAATAACTGTTTGCCGCTAACCGAGACTGATGACGTTTGCACGTTAGCATATGTACATTTCATGAACACATTAACTATGTATTTGATAAAGTCGACCTGTAATGGAAAAAAAAATATTTGTGATATAACGGTAATATGTTCCATTCCAGTGTGCATGAAACCAGGTTGTGTGTACCTTATTTTGGGCTCTGCGTTAATCTACGTTCTTGTGTGTCATCGGTGATGCAGTATGTCTCCTTTTTGGTTTTCTAGGGTAATTTGACACCACTTTGTAATTGCAAGTAACCCTTTTTTAAAATTTATTTTTTAACTTATATTTATGCGGACAGAGTAATGACTACTGAGAATTTCCGACACCCAGTGAGAAGTCTGCTATACAAACACCTGTCTTTCATGTGCACACGAATTAAAATGTGGTGTAAACGTTTCCCCATTTCTTGCATTACATTATGTAACAGTACTATGTATAAATAAAACATATCAACCGGTGGTAGTTTTTTTTTTTTTGTCTTGCAAATTTAAAAAGACAAATTTACCAATCAAAGCACTTTATTGCACCATATTTTGTGAACGTAGGCCAAAGCAGGCTTCTATAAAAGTGTAATTTAATACCTTTAATCATGTGTACAAAACAGAATTTCAAACACACCTGCACCATACAAAATAAATTTTGTTTTTTGTCTTTTTTTCTCTAACCAACAATATTTACATACACCATGCAGACTCTCTCACATAAGTCCAGATTTCCAACAAAAAAAGGGAAATAACTTCACAGGTTGAAAGTTATGTGCACATTTTTTTTCTTTTCAGAATGGGGAAACATTTCTGCTTGTATGGAAATGGCAACACTAAAGCTTCTGAACAGGTTAAGACTTATTTCCTTCATTTTTTAAAAACAGACAAAATAATAATAATAATAAAAGAACATTGCATCGTCACTCTCTGAATAAGTGTAAACTCAGTTCCCATACACAGTATTGACGTCTATGACACCGATTCCAAAGTAAATAAACCAAGACCTCAATGAGGCCAGAGGGTGCTGATATCTGACTGCAGTAGATCTCCACGATTTTGCCTGACGCCTGCCGTATAATCGCCCAGGCAGGACGTGGAAAAGAAAAGAATAAAATCCAGAATAGGTCTACTCGGTTTTGTCATAGCGATTTAACGGATTGCCAGCGCTATGAAAACGCGTCCCTTCTAATGCAGCTGGTACAATGAAGAATGATGGCACGCTTCTTTTTCTCTCTTCGCTATTGTTTGCATTATTATAGCCAGTCGGTCATGTTTCATGCTTTGCCCATATTGCATGTGCCAACAATATGCCGGCATTTATTTAGCATGTATTTCCCACATAAGCCGATTAAAAACAAGAGCTTAATCCATGTCACGTGAGCTGATCGGGGTTGAAAGTAAACTGTGTGGCATTAAAGTAAATGCTGTTTTAGAAATCAAACGCTCACGAACAGTATCCGTGATGTTTGAGCGGTAAACAAAAACGCACTTGTGCCAATAAATAAGGATGCAATCACAGAAAAATTCAATCCAAGCAAATAAAAAGAACGTAAATTGCGGCGCGGATTTGAGTCATAAAAGCAAATGTAAACTAAATTCCAGGCACATTTTTAGGGGTCGTTTTCTCTCGGAAAGGACGCAGCGATTTAATTTAGTAATTCACAAAACTGCAGGTTTGACATCGTCTCGAAAGCCCGTTGATTCTCTCTACAACAGACACCATGCAACTGGGAAGTACTGCATTACAATGTTTCATTGGTGATTCGTAGATCTTATTTTTTATATATATATATATATATTTCTTTTTTATATATATTTGTATGTATATTTATACATAGACTTGATGTGATACTACTCACTCAAGATGATACAATGTTTTATATCAGCAATATTATTTAATGAGGAAAACATTTCCAAATGTCTTCGCTCATCGATTCTAAAAAGAGCAAAATAAATAAGAACTATTATCTGTACATAATTACACAATATCAACCGACTTTGTGTTCACCTTCAGCTTTGTACAATGATATTAAACATGGAGGAATCGAAAAAGCAGGGGAGTTTTTTTTTTCTTCGTTTTTGCTTCCTGCTGTTCGAGAACATTTACAAAGATGGAAAAACTAAAGCGGCAGGTTGCTGAAAGACGGCTGCAATGTAGTACAAATGTAACAAGTTGTTGTACCTTTTTTTAAATGAACGAATGGCGTCTAGAGTGTCTGATATCACGTCTACTTTCAACAAGTTACTCCAAATAATCGGGGAACCTAAAACGCACATTTCGCCACAGTATGCAGATATTTAAAAACACCCTTCGCTCGTGTAGGGCGGAATAAAAATGAATGATGCCGCAACACTTTATGTGAAAACAAAGCGACGCGCGCACACAAGCAGAAGCAGAGGCGATTCGTCTTCCCTTCAGGAGACCGAATCCTTCTGCCAATATGTTTTGCCGTTTGGCTTCGTTATCGCTTCTCAAAGTTTCTCCCAGTAAGAGTCCATTTGCGGAAAATCACCCAACCGGTCACACGTGTGCACTCATGCTACATGTTATATGCCACATAAATGGGGTCCAGCTGATCGGCTAGAAAGCCGTCTCGCAGGTGCATCCTCTGTTTCTCTCCGCGAGAGTTGATGGGAATAACGCCGATGTCCACCACCACCACCACGCCCACGATCAGGTAGTGCTCCTCCAGGACCGCGTTGGTCACCAAAGGAACCAGGTCCAAAGCTTCCTGTTCTGAACCTTCCAGCTCCACGACCACCACCAGCAGGTTGGTCCAGGGAAACACCGCACTGAAACAAACAGATCAGTTCATTTCAAACATTCATTAGTGGCCACAAAGTGATAAAAAAAAAAAAAAAAATTCTCTTCAATGTCAACTAATCATTTGAGAGGACAAAATATATCTTAACTAATCGGAACATAAGTGATGTTTAAAATACTCCTGCTGATTGAGATTTCGCTGATATAATGCCTTATAATTCTTGATGGTGACAACTGATAAGTTTTATGTATTAAAGTTTATTAAAAAATAATATATAATACATTTAAATGTCTTATGTTTTAAATAGTCTCTTTAACAATCTAAAAAATGAAATGCATTCCATTTTACTTTAAAAAATAATACATTTAAATGTCTTAATCTTTAACCATCTAAAAAATGAATATACATTTTTAAACTTCACTTGTAGAATTTAAAATTATTCATTTATATTGGAGTATTTTATTTAATTTTAATTTAAATAAATTATATTTCATTTATTTAGACATAATAGTATAAATAGTAAAAAAGTGCATACATTAATTTCACTTTGTTTTATTTTATTAATTTAGACAAAATAGTATAAATTTTACTAAGTGAATAATACTAAGTGTATTAGTTTCCGTTTATATAAACAAAAAAGTATCAACAGTACATATTTGAATAATCAAAATTAAACTGAATTTTTTTCATTTAGACAAAATAGTATAATTGTTATACAATTTAATATCAAAATAATTTAACTGTTTAATAAATCTTTTAGACAATGTATTTAGAGAAAATAGTATAGATAATATATATTTTAATATCAAATCAGTTTGACAGATTTTATTTGTTTTATTTAGATAAAGTATGAATATACATTATAATAATCATAAATAAACATTTAAAAGTTTTAATATTTTTTATTTTAGATGAAATAGTATAGATATATAATATACAGTATAGTATCAAAATAAATAATATAATACATTTCAAATAAATAATAATTTTGACAAATTTTAATTTTATGCGGTTAAGTTTTTTTTTCATTTATTTAGATAAAATGATACAACTCTGAATATCAAAATACATTTCACTAAGTTTAGTTTTAAGTGTTTTATTTTTCATTTATACCAAAGACTATAGAATAAAAAAAAGAGACTTTGTTTATACATAATAGTATAAACTGTATACATTTTAATCTCTAAATAAATAAATGGCCAAATTTTAATATCAATACATCCTTAAAAAATAAAATAAAAATAGTACTTAGGAAGTGAGAAGGTTGTACCATTCCATGATGCTCTTGTGGGTGCGTATCACAGAGGTCTCTATGTCGATGGGGTGATACCTCATTCCTCTCAGCTCCATGGCTTCATCCAGAGCGCCCACTACATACAGAGCGTCATGCCGCTCTGAAAACACCAGAGGATGTTAGTCTTCTTAAGACTACCAGCAGTTAAAAACCAAATAAACAAGACTAAAGATGCATAATCACCTCCACTTGCATCTGTGAGTTCGGTCCTGCGGAGGAAGCCCAGGTAGCCGGTACGTGCCCATACGGTCTGCGTATCTCCGAAGCTCAAGTGTGAGTTGAAGTGATCAGACTGCAGGGCCTCATCGCCGTACACCGTGAAGTAACCGCTGCCGTTATGGACACAATGAACCCAGATCTAGAGACACAAAACAGACCAGGAACACATGAAGTCATAAAGAGCCACAGATGATTTCGACTTGATATTTATCCTGTAATACAAACTCACCTCCCCTAGATGGGAGTCTCCCAGTGGGCCCTTGGTTTCAGGATTGGCGATGATGATTCGAACTCCAGGTAAAATCTGGTGGAGGATGAAATTGAGATTCAGTAATGTAATAATTCCAAAACACACAGCCAGATGGAGTTGAACTGAAACTGTTGTAAAGCGCCCTGCAGGTACCTTTCCAGACTCCATGAGCGGGAGACTGTGTGGGGAGCCTCGCTCGACCAGCCGCACTCTGAGGAATAAAACAAGCAGACTGTTGCTTTCCTGACAAATGATCAATTATCAGCTGAGAAACAAGTGTGGACACGACTAATGACATTTTCAAAAACAAATTTGAAACACTCCTGAGTAACTAAAATTAGATTTCAGAGTGAACATGACTAAAATAACACAAGAGAAAGATGCATATGCATACAGTACAAAACAAAACAAATGTGCAGATATACAGCAATCACAACAATTTTCATGTGCCAGTTTTTTTTTAACTACTCTCTTTTGAAAAACTTTTGAGAATTTATTAAATATTTTTACAATGTTTGAAAGATTTTACAAGATAAGCCTTCTAATCTATTTAATTAAAAAATGAACTTAAGATATTAAAGTGACAACAGATTTACTGAATTTCAAATTACAATCGCAGGTCAGAAATCACAACTTTATTTGTGGTTATTGTATTCTACCAACAAACACTTCTGAAAAGCTTTTACTTGAAAAAACTTGACATAATTAACATTAATTAGGGTTAGGGTTTAAAAAGATATGTTGTTGACGAAGTAAATATTCTCAGGATAATATTTTAAATACTTCAGTACAAAAACATGTTACCTTTATAATATCACACTTAATATTTCTCACAATGTTTGAAAAATATAACATCACAAAGTATATTTAATGGAAATTCAACACATAAGCTAAATGTAACAGATGAATTCAACAAAATAAATATGAATGAGTAAATATATAATAATGGAATTTCAACAACTAAATTGTTTCTACTTCATAATTATGTGGTAATTCCAAATTTTTGGGAAATTCAGTGAATGAAATACTTTACAATGAAAGGTACTTTCTCTAATTTGATTATTTTGTTTATTTGCTTAATACACACATAATAAGAAATGAATAAGAAATGCCTGGCAGCTTTACATTATGCTACACAACATAAAGACAAAAAAGTACACTTAATTTGCTATTGTATGAAAAATTATATTATTTATTGCATCATTTTATCAGACATAATTCATACTACTCTCCAGATATCTCCTTCAACACTGTTCAATGGAAAACCTGTATTGTTGACCAGTATTCCAATCACAGCCCACTGGACTCATTTCCATTGTCTTTGATTTCTCTTCATTAAATCTCTCACCTGTCGTGTCGGAGAGCTCTCATGTCCACGTACACGGTAGTCGGGTCTGGTCCTGATGTCCCCTGAAACGCATATCATGAAGCCATTAATCAGGGGATACACACTAATACAGTTTATACTGCACAGAGAACTATACTATATACTATATCAACTAGCTATGAGTGATTTCTCTGGGGGAGGGGAAGAACTGGTCAATTTCCTCTAAGTCAACCAACTTCAGCTGTTAACTAGTTAGTAGCAGAGCCTAGAGATGACAGACTGAAAAAAGTGAAAAAGGAGTTTGAGGGGGAATAAAAGGTGAGACAAGCAGCAAACAGAGACATAAACAACCTCAAATTTAAACCATCACCCTGAAAGGCACACGGTTATAAATGATGCCTTGAACGGAGGCGTTTTAGAGAGCAGAGCGAAAAATAGGAATAGTTTATGAAGGCGGGATGACAAATGTGTGGGTGTTTGTGAAGCAGAGAAAAAGACGGCTGGAGATGAAAGCTGACAGACCCTTCAAAGATCTGAATGTTTGCTTGCGGTGAAAGCACCCCAGTATTGCAGATCTTTCACCACTGGGTGGACGGCAGAGCGTTTACCGGCTGCTTTATAAACTTTGGTCTGCCTTAAGGCTCTCTCAGACTCCCATCAGGGCTTCAATGCTCCTCTCAACACAAGCGTAATACACTGCTTTGACCTACGCATGAAAAGTGCAGCAGATAGTGTCATGGACGGCCAAATTTGGGGATTTCTGCCTTTATATTATAGACTAGGGGTAAGAAGTTTTTCTTCTGAACCACTAGATGGCATAATAACTGACCGTAGCACTTCTAAACATCCATGGTTCACTATGCACCTGGAAAATTTGGCTGGTCTGACAGCAACGACTTGATCTAATATTTAATGTGAGAATTATAAAGTTACCAAATATATTTGGAGACAAATTTTCAGTTTTGTAAATCAAGTAATTAAATTAACTGTTTTTTTTAATTAACTGAAGAATATGTAAAAGTACAGGGTTTTTTTTTTTTCGGGTAAAAAATGTCCCATTGCTGGGGCTAAAGGCACAATTATTGACATGATAATAAATATCTGACTTTTTCATTTGCTGACATGACATGGTCAAATTTAATTGGTCAATATAATTTATTAAGCTACAGATAATCACCAAATTTATAATGAAACCATCATATTTAAAAATAATATTAATCATATAAAATAGAATGTATTGTTTCTGTAAAGCCATATTCAATTACTGAGGTCTCTTTCAAAAACTCTAAGAAGCTTTTAGAATCTGTTTTTTTATTACATTTGTCTTTATTTTTAAAATGATCTAATTTTACTTACAGCCTATTTATTGAATTAAATCAAATTAATTTTATAAAAAAAAAACAGAATATGGTCAAATATTTGTTGCAGTGGTTGTATTGAGTAAAAACATTAGTTTAACTGAAGTATTTATATCAATACTGGGGGCCTTTTGTGTTGACTGTGTGTTAAAAGGCCCCCCTTGCCGCCTATGTGTTTATATGATTTTTTTCAACAAAACAAACTTATTTTATTTCTTTACCCATAAAATGTGTCAGTCAATGTGCAATGTGAGATTTTAGTTTTTTTGTGTTTTTTTTATTATTTTAAACAAATTAGTATTGATCAAATTATAATTATTATAAGAATTTTAATACTGGTTCATCCCTATAGCAAACAAAACCAGCTATATGCATGTCTTTTTCGGTCATAAATTGCTTTCAGAATGTCAATAAAATTGCATAAATTGATATATCATACAGCTTGATATACAGGATCAGTCTCTCTTCCATTTGGATTTTCCTTATGTCGGGTGAACTGTCCAGTAATCATTGTCGACACTTAGCAAGGTCAGCAGCAAACAAGACCAACTGTCTGAGCACGTCACGTTACATCGTCTGAACTGCACATCGCTCCTTAGAGTTTGCTGCATTTGAGGACCGTCGACGTGAGTCATGTGAAATGGCCTTTATGGAACAATACAACTGAGAAATGAACAGACAGAATACAAACAACTGCTGCTTTTGAGTACAAGCTACAAATGAACACTCATCATTTTGATCAAATGAACGCAATTATTTTTCATGACTGATCATTACTGCACTTGCAATGACTGTTCATTATGAGGCACTTCGACGCCCCAACTCCATCAGAAAGAAAAATATCTAGAATAGAGTGCTGCAGTGATGACGTATGAACACAGACGTATCACCCTGGTCCCTTGACAAAACCCCAATAGGACTTTTCCAATGGATTTTAGATTATTGCAGAAAATAAGCTCTGTGACCAACAAACGTTTGATTCTTACATGTTTTGCTCATCATGATAATCTTCACAAATGAACACGACTTATGAATTTTAAAGCCTAAAAACATTCACCAGAAGTAAAAAGCTAAATGTAGGCTATAAACAAACTACACAATGGTCGCCTGACTTCAACATCACAACTATTAAGCTTCTCTTTCAGTCTTTATTTAAACATTTTCCCTTAAATGCTGAATTAGAATAGTTTGAAAGAGTGCAATTTCACCTATTTGGTATATCTCTTTCTTGGTGTGAAGACGTTTCAAGGGCTAGTTCACCCAAAAATTAACATTCTGTCATTAATTACTCATCCTCATGTCATTTCAAACTCGTATTCATCTTCGGAACACAAATTAAGATTGAAATGAAATCCGAGAGCTTTCTGACCCTCCATAGACAGCAACACAACTGACAAGTTTAAAGTCCAGAAAGGTAGTAAGAACATCATTAAAATAGTCCATGTGACAGTGGTTCAACTGTAATTTTATGAAGCTACGAAAAGTGTGCAAAGGTGCGAAAAAAAAAAAAACCCACATATTCAACAATTTCATCTCCTCCGTCTTCAACGTGCGTTCACAAGAGTATCATAACGCATGCGTGATGCTGCTGACACAGCGTTCTAACATAGAACCTCCAAGTCTCTCATCATCTGTATATTCTGGTTCAAATCAGTAATGTGCAAAAAAAATGCAAGTCACCCTCTCTGTCAAAATCTTCGGACATGTTTACGAAGACTGTTTTATTTACAGCATGTGTCTTCCTCTGCTTGTAAACAAGGCGCAGCACATCCGGGTTCTACGTCAGAATGCTCGTTCCTGTGTCGGCACACGCATGTGTCGTGGTACTCTCATGAATGCGTGTTGAAAACTGACACGAAAGAGAAGAAATTGTTGAATAAAGACGTTATTTTGGTTTTCTTTGTGCACAAAAAGTATTCTCGTAGCTTCAGAAAATTAAGGTTGAACCACTGATATCACAAGGACTATTTTATCGATGTCTTTACTACCTTTCTGGGCCCTGAGAGTGGTAGTTGCGTTGCTGTCTATGGAGGGTCAGAAAACTCTCGGATTTCATCAAAAATATCTTAATTTATATTCCGAAGGTGAACGAAGGTCTTATGGGTTTGGAATAACACGAGGGTGAGTAATTAATGACAGAATTTTCATTTTTGAGTGAACTATCCCTTTAATATCCCAGACAATCTTCATAGTCCCATTTAGCCCCTTCTTAGCAACTGCCTTTTTCAAGACAAGTCAAAAGTTTTAAAAAGCTGCTATTTTTTATGTATTTTATGTCAGAATAAAATGTGAAAATATCTTGGGCTTGTGTAAGCCTCAGACTTAATTTCAGGTCTTTTAACCATTGACTTTGGGACAATGAAACCTGAAGTGATAAAAAAAAAAAAAATGCTTGTTTTCAGGTTTTGTCCAACAAAAACAAGTCATTCCTCCAGCACTCTTTTATATGTAGTTCACAAACAGAAACAGGCCAGCAGAGGTCTCCCTGTGTCTGAAGCAAAACAATCGCCTCTGTCGACAAGACACGGTCCTTAGAGACGCATTTCAGATCACTGACTCACATAGTGCTGCTGGAGTCTGTGATATTTCATGTTCCGAACAAAGCCCCTTGTGTTTGTGATGTCACGGCAAAACAATGTGGCGGACGAGGGAGGGGGAAGCACTATTCCACCTAATGTCCGTGATTATAGAGCTCTACGCTACAGGAACACTACTAATGACTGCAGCTGCAGAGTAACAAGCAACTCTTAACCCCAGCATAAGTCCAAGTGAGCGGCAATCTCACACGGGGAGGGTTGGATCTCACTGCTCTGAGGTAAGATCAAACCGAGGGCATCTTTCCTGTTCAAAACTGAGTCCAGGAAAGCAGCTCATTAGGTCAGCCATTAGTCTGATAAATTAGTCACACTGATTGGGACGGATCCAGCCGATCACTTCCACTACATTAGCAAAAGCCACACACCGCAAGGATCAAGAGCCGAGCAGCTGAGGGGTAAAAAAGCTAAAGTCGGACCCCATTCCACACCCAGCGCCAGATCGAGCGGGGAGCGTTTGGACTTCCCTACCTGATCCGCAAGCTTCCCGAGCCTGTGGGGCTACAACAGCCAGTGAGCAGATGAGAGACAGGGAGAGAGTGAGGAAAGAGGAATATGGGGTGAAGATTTATGGATGTGACAAAGAAAAGGAATAAATATGAAATACAAAAGGAGGAAGTGAGAGCCATGTGGGACAAAAGAACAAAAAACAACATGCAGAGTGTCAAAATAATAAGAAGTGAAGATATTATTGATCTATATTATTTTTCTCGACCCACACAGTCTTATATGTAAATATAATATTTACAGTTTTATATACAATATACATACATACACGATCACGATCAATACCGGTAAATTGTGATTTTATATTTACATTATAATTAGATTATACAGTTGTCAACATTTGAAGTGGATCAAAAAAGTGAATCAAAGTTGTCCTAAGACAAGAACGCATTTTGGTTTTAGGTTTTAGGACGACTTTGATGAAAGGTTTTGATCCATTTCAAATGTTGACTATTGTAATTATATATTACATAATAATATTGTAAGATTTCATTAATTTTGACTTTAGTTGAACTCGAAGCTTCTCATTTTTGCCTGTGAGCTTGTTCAGAGTATTTTATGATTTAATGGTCATTAGACTCCTAGGTGTAAAATAATTCTTATCTCTAGTATGTAACCATAGAAACATCTGTAGTATAACTGAGTGGTGTGGTGCTTTTTGCCTGGTAACAAAAATTCTTCATGAAAGCAGGTGGGTGGAAGTTATAACTGCTCTTATTCTGAAACGAACTCTCCCAGAGTTCACATCAGAGTCTTGTGTTAGAAGGTTTATTTCATGATCTGATTGTACATTAATGCATAGATACTTACCAAATAAATAAATAAATGAATGGGCATGAAATTGGGCATGTGTATTATATTTTACACAGTACTATTTAAACATTTGGGGTCAGTAGGGGTTTTTAATGTTTTTGCTCACCAAGGCTGCATTTATTTGATTAAAAATAGCAATACTGAATGAGCATATAAATAATATACCAGCATTATATCATCAACTGGCCACTCTATTCAGCAGCAGCTTTGGAAAACCCCATATCAGTTGACAAGTACTATTTTTGACATGTGTTCTACTTATAAGTTTACTTCAGCGGTGACCTGATTTTACCTCGACAACCTCAGGATATCCAATAATGCTGCACTACTCTCACTTGGAACACAAACTAAAGGCACAGTGAAATCCTCTCGCAAAGTCTGAACACTAATCCCGGCTGCAGTTGGTTTGCTAAAGCAACGCTGGGATTGGGATTACGGCCCAATCTCTGCCTCTTGTTTTCTGGTCAGCACTAGATTAACTGCTGACACACTCACTAACCTGCAGGCAGATAGCCAGGTTCACTCTACATCCGAAGGAAGTGCTGACGGCTCGCGGGTGCAGGCCCAGGTCTTTAAAGAGCTTGGAGAAGGACTGGGTGAGGGCTATCCTGGGCCTCTCCTCAGCGACAACCACACACGTCCTCACGCGGGACAGGTCAAGTCCACGGGACTTAGGGACAGGACAGAGAAAGACAGAGAGAGGGCAAATAAGTCACCAACCTTTAAATTTTGTCAAGTGTAACTAAAACATTTGAGTGCCATTAAAAAATTAAACAATTATATAATAGCATTTTTAAAACATAAAACATAAATACAGCAGCTTTAATAATTATTATTTTTTATCAATAATAATACAGTAAAATATGTGTTGTTGATATCAGCTAATAATTCAGTGAAAAGTATTATTTACATATTATTTATAAATATATTACATTGTATTTTAATGATTTATTTATTATTATAAATATTTATAAATATATTATATTGTATTTTAATGATTTATTTATTATTATAATTAATATATAGTAATATATTGTTTAACATATGTAAATATAAATATTAATATATTTAAATAACTTCAAATATATTTTTATATTAATATCTTTAAACATTTCAATGATTCTTTCTTATTAGCTGAAGTTGTTAAGGCTGTGTTATTATTATAATAATTACAAAATATATGATATCATTATAATCCTAACTATAATCAATCAGAAAAAATATAATATAATATAATTTATAATAAATAATAATAATTTTCCTTAGAATAACATGCACTAAAAGTAAATAGGGTCAGTTTATACATAATATTCATTATAATGTTTTACTTTAAGCTCCTTTTAAAGAAGAGCTGAAGGAGCTGAAAAGACAAAGTCTGGGTAAAAGAAAACATTTTCACAGTTCTACTTCATTATACCAAAAAATGTCAAATTTTTCCTCCTCATTGATCGTTGTAATGTTAATAAACTGTGCTCGGCTCCAGACTGCAGTTAGTAACTATGGCAATCTCAATGACTAAATCAGAGTAAATAAAACAAGATTTTACAAGACAGGCTCGCCAGGAGGCATGGACGGCCTTTCCTTCACTAACTCAGAACAGACGTTAATTACACACAGCCACACCTCCTGAACACAGAACACTCACACACGCAAGACCACCAACAATCACCTTCTGTCACTGCCGCAAATATAACATGAAATCTAACCAAAAATGGCTTCAGAGCTTCTCTGAAAGGAAGGAAAGGAAGCGAATGATTGACACTTTAGAGAGAATCTGGTACCTTGAGGGATTCTGTCTGCAGGCCCAACCCCTTGGTGCAGAGCTCCATGACGGAGTACGAACAGAACGTGTCTCTGACCCGAAACTGACTGACAGCCAGCAGCCACAGAGCGGGGTTCACCTCCAGCTCGGACGGGGGAATCAAGATGGACTGATGCCCTGAATACACACTTCACCCAGTGGGAAGAGACAGAAGAAAACACAACGTTACCACCACACACAAAAAAAACCTGCCCACCCTGACAAATAAGACACACTGGGAGAACAACACATCAGTCAAGCGAGACAGGAGCTGAGCACACACTTTACTCTACAGGAAACACAGCACAGCATAAAAACACACACTCGTGTGAACGCAGCACAAAACCAAGATTTTTCAAGGAAGCAGTTCAATACTTGTGCGGCTCGTCTGCCTGCAGAGCGTTTCGGCCATCAGTGTTTCACTGATGCAACTAAATGACAGGGAAATATAAAATACTCCAATGATGAACTGTAACAGCACTATTGAATTGTTACATATCCGAACAACTGAAAGAAATCTGTGCATCTGTGGCCACGTTTTGAACTGTTGCTCACTTTTAATTACTGTCATCATTACAGCAACTGACTCATAATTGAGTGAACTTGAACTTTTGTGAAAGCAATATTCATTCTTCTGGGAAAAAATACGTTTTATTTCATTTACAAGTGGTGAAAATTGCATGTAACTTTAAACAGCCAAGATTAGTGATTAAAACCTCATGTATATAAAGTATACACGATTAAGTCTTGTAAAAAGAAATTTTGCATGCTCAGAGTCTAGTTGGAAGATATTTTAAAAAAGAAAAAAAACTGAATAAGTGCAAACTAAAATAAGATATTTTATGCATTTTCTTTTCTTATTTCTTAGTAAAAACAAATTCAGAGAATAAAATAGAACTGTTTATATTATTATACTATATTTGTGTTTTTTCTGTAAAGCACTTAAGTAAAGGTTCTCCATAAATATAAAAATAAATTAATAAAGTTTATTTCAATTAATTAAAAATAATGTACACTGCGGTTCAAAAATTTGGGATCAGTAAGATTTTTCATGTTTTTTAATAGTCTCTTATGCTCATCAGGGCTGTATTTATTTATTAAAAATACAGAAAAAAAACCCTGTCATTTTGTGAAATATTATTGCAAATTAAAATAAAAGTTTGTTTTATAATATACTTAAAAATATAATTTATTTCTGTGATGCAAAGCTGAATTTTCCTCAGTCATTACTCCAGTCTTCAGTGTCACATGATCCTTCAGAAATCATTCTAATATGCTGATTTATTATCAATATTGGAAACAGTTGTGCTGCTTAATATTTTTTGCAGTTATACTTTTTTTCAGGAGACTTTGATGAATAAAAACAGCATTAATATAAAATAGAAATCTTTTCTAACAATAAAAGTCTTTACTATCACTTTTTACCCATTTAACACATCCTTGCTGAATAAAAGTATTCATTACTTTCAAAAAAAAGAAAGAAACAAATTTACTGACCCCAAACTTTTGAACGATAGTCTAGATTATAACACAATATTTCTATTTTGAATAAATGCTGTCCTTTTTTATTTTGTTTAATAAAAGAATCCTGAAAAAGAATCACAGGTTCCAAAAAAATATGAAGCAACACAACTGTTTTCAACAATGATATAAATCAGCATATTAGAATGATTTCTGAAGGATCATGTGACACTGAAGACTGGAGCAATGGCTGATGAAAATTCAGCTTTGCTCTACAGGAATAAATTCTATTTCAAAGTATATTAAAATAGAAACTGTTATTTTAAATTGCAATAATATTTCACAAAATTAAAAATAAAAATCTTTCTGATCCCAAACTTTTTAATGTTAGTGTATATTTTAGAATTTATTTTGTGCATGTCCATTGTAACTGTAAATACAATTATTGCTTGTTTTTACAAACCAGGGGATGGAAATAATTTTCTTAGGAAACGGAGCTAAACTTGTATTGAACCCTAAACATTCCTTTGAAAAAGACAAATCAACAAAACTGCGCACACGATGTGAATGAGTTCATAAAGATGCATTGTTTCCTGCTGAAATCTTGTTGTACATGTTTTTCCATGTTTGGTGTGACCAGGCCTTTAACCTGCTCTATTAGGATGATTGTGATTGCGTCAGGCAACGTCTCTCACCTGCAGAGGCACCAGAGGACAAAGCCGAGGCCACAGTATGGATCCAGGCAGATGGCCACCTCACGAGAGGGATACAACTCACACTGGAGCTTTATAGAGCGGCAAAAGGCACTGGTGGCTGTGTGGGACATCTGAGAAGACCCATAAAAATATAATAAATTAAAATACATATATAATTAATACAGTTAACTAAAACTAAAACCATGATGTGTCATGCAACTGTGCTTTATTTTATTCATAATGAGTCAGTGCGGACTCATCAGGTTTTTTTTTTTGTGGGCTGCCATGTGGAAATGCTAGCAAATATAAATGTATAGGGTTGAACAGGACTTCTGAGGGACTGAACAGATAATTTCTTAGTCAAAAGAACAAAAGATCTACACAATAATGGGTGGTCTCTGCAAACACTCATGGCTCCTATGACATAATAGTGGCTGCCTGTTCAAAACCTGGTTTTCATCTCTAAACAATAAAGAAGAAAAGTTCCTCTGTGCATATGACACCTGATCTCACCAGCGGCTAACTGAGAGGGTTTTATGTCTGTGAGATGAGTTTTCAAACGTTTTCTTCCTGTTTTTTTGTGTTGGGGAAATAAAGAGCAGGGGTTTCTTATTACACACAAAAGGGGATGATTAATACGCACCTTTACTCCTGCAAGCATCCCGGTAGTGGAGACGCTGAAGTCCAAGTAAGCCAGTGTGTCTGGATTGGAGGGTTTGTAGAGCTGAGGGGGCTTCTTCTTTGGCAGATCATCTGGAAAACATGTTAGATAATAAATAAATGTTCATTTAGATATTAAGAAGCCATCTGATCTTTGACCCACTCTCACCTGTGTCCAGAACAATAGGCCACGACCTGACGTCCACTGCGGCAGACGCCTCCTTTGACTTCAGGAGCTTGGAAATGACCTGTGTGGTCATCACACAGGCTGATCGGCTCACCTGAACACAAATTTATGCATTAGCGGACATTTTTTTTCCATATCAAAGTATATTAGGAAGGATTTCAGGTCAACACCCACTTCCACAATCATTTTCACAGTGGGCAGGGTGGTGGCGATGTTCTGCGGGTGTGGGGGTCGCACTGTAATTGGTACACAGCCAGCATACAGGCATCCGTAAAAGGCAGCGATCAAATCAATACCTGTGAATTAAAAATGTGTATATGAGTAGATTTGAACTTTTTATCCTAGATTACAGGTCTTAAATTAACAGCTAAGATAATTTCATTGGGACTCTTACGTATCAAGTATATTTAAAGGGACAGCTGAACAGCTGACGGTAGCCATTGACTTCCATAGTATAAAAGAAAAATATTATGGAAGTAAATATCTACCGTCAACTGTTTGGTTACCAACAATCTTTACAATATCATCTTTCGTGTTCAACAAAAAAAGATACTCATACAGGTTTGGAACAACCTGAGGGTGAATAAATGACAGAATTTTTATTTTTGGGTGAACTATGCCCATGAACTATCCATTATATCTGGTGTCTCGTGTCTTAAACTTAGACATCTTTACTGAACTAACCATTGAACTGATGCCACATAATTTGAGACCCCCGGGTATAATAATATGAATAGGGACTGATCACAGATTTAGAGTTGTAGATGTGTAGCTGTTGGTGTCGTACCAGGCGGGTACACCAGCGCAACGTGATCACCGTCCTGCAGGTGGCCTCGCTCCATCAACATGGCTGCTATCTTCTCCGCCCTCTTATGCAACTGAAGACATGTCAGTGAGCTCAGGACTGTTCCCTATGTTCACACACATACACAAACAAGTCAGTTTCTTCACAGTTCTCAATTCAGGATGAGTTATCACAACTTTTCTATGGAGGGCATGTGGTGTTCAAAATAGCCTGCGTCTGCGATGATAAATGGCCACATATTTAGTATATTAAAAAAACGTATCCCTCGAAAAACCAGGGCAACATCATTTATGAAACCAATTCCTGCTCCCTAGAGTGGGGAAATGGTGCAGAAACAAAAGAAAACATTTCTTTGTAGGACCACACTTCAAAACAAGTTTAATGTTTAGATGACACCTTCTTAACCAAGAATACTAGTGGTATTCTTTAATTAAAAGCAGTTTTCTTAAAAAAAAAAAAAAAAAAAAAAAAAAAAAATCAACTTAAAAATATGCAAGAAATATATTTTTTATTAAATAGATATTTTTATATAGTTGAATATTTTGAAAAAAATAATAATAATAATGTATTAATATTATATATATATATATATATATATATATATAGTATGCATGCTGTTCTTTGAACTTTCTATTTATCAAAGAATCCTGAAAAAAAAAGGTTTCCACAAAAATTACAATAACAATAATAAGAAATGTTCCACCAAATGAGCATATTAGAATGATTTCTGAAGGATCATATGACACTGAAGATAAGATAGAAGAATATATTTCAAAGAAAATATATCATATATAATATAAAATACACATCATACCCTTGAGCTGAGGAGGGTGAAGAGCACATGATCTGGAGTGGTCTGGGCTCTCCACTGCAACACCTCAGACAGGAAGAGGAACTATGGGTGGAAAAAGGAAGTCCGAGATGATTATTACAAAATCCAATATATTTAAGTATTTAATGGAGATGATATATTATTCCCAAAGTGCCATATCAATATTCATAAGTTGAATCAGAAAATGTTAGTTTGTTTTAATTGTTCGCATATGAGTAGGTGGGGTGTTAAACAAGCCTGGTTCAATCTATTGTTTTGCCAAATGCAATATTATAAAAGTAACATGACATTTAAAGAGTAACTGTTTAACACAGGATGCTTTTTTGCAATTAGCAAGACCTGTTAAAGTCATTAGCAGGCGTCGCTGGGTGTTATCTGAAGGTTGGAAGTGAATGCAGTCATGTGTTACCTCATCTCCCATGAGTTATTCTCACATCGGATCGCATTCCTCCTCTTAGAAGAATGAAAGAAAACTATTTCCATTCACTCAACGGGCCCGATTTTCATAGGCATGAATGGATGGAAGCAACGAAAAAAACCAACAACACAAGCTTGGGGGTGTAAAAATGGAAAACAGTCATGTACGGCTGTGTTTCTTTGAGCAGTGCAGATGGCGAAGGTAACATTTGTCGGTGTCAGACAGCGCATACCCATGCAGGGCTGGAAGGGTGTGAAGGAATGAGCGAAAGAGAGAGGATGAGGAAGGCATGCAAGTGGCAGCAGCCAACAACTGTTGCGGCACTGTGTGTGCGCATTTTTGGGTCTGTGCACATGTTTGTTCGAATGTGTGTGAGCATATGTGGTTTGTGTGTGTGTCCGACAGCTGTGTGTGTGTTAAGGTTACGGTGTGGTGCACAGCAGACATGCCGACGAAATAATGGCTGCCATCTTTCAGCCTGAGAGGGCAGCGTAATGGATTGTATTTGCATTGAGGTGGTTGACTGACAGCACAGCAAAACCAAAGACATCAACTCAACACTAACAGCACAAAAAAAACAACCAAACCATCCCTCCCAAACAGAGCCCAGTGTGCAATAATTATTTTAATGGAGTACTTTACATTTTCTGCAAAATCCTAACTTTCAAGAGGCAAAAAGGGAACGTTTTAGAAGCACAAAATTGTCAAGTTCTGGTTCGGTGACATAATGTTTTAACAGTTTCCCAGAATGCTCTCTGTAGGGGTCGGGTATGAAACGAGCCCGGCTGAGAGCAAGAGGTCTGACAAGCTGTCAGGGGTCAGTTCCTCTACCACAAATCTAGTTGGGACAATTACTGCGTGCCACACAATGGGTCCAAAATGAACACTCAGTGGGTGCCAAATGTGTGTAATAAGTTGGCCAGTAACTTTATAAGAGACTGCAACATGTTTAAGTCGAATTGTAAGATTGATTTTCTGACTCTCGCTGATGTAAGTGACACATGAGATTCAAATCCACACCGGCTACTAAAGAAAAACATCTGTTGTGACTCACTCATCGTCAAGAAACTTGGAAAATGTACTATCAGAGGTTTAATTAAGAGGCCTAAAATTATCCATGTGGCAATACATGTGAAACATTCCTAACATTAAGCCACTAAAATGAAAACACAGGGAGGAACATCACAATCTGTCTACACGTTTTTATGACAGCTGCAGGAGAATGACTCATCTCATATTTTATGCTAAGAAAATGACTAGAGGGAACAAACAACTATTTTTTGTAAAATAAGCAAGAAAAAAGAAAATTTTACTGCCTCCTTTTTTAAAAGTATTTAAAAGAAATAAAACGTATGCATGTACAGTGTGTGTGTGTGTATTAGTGCTGTCATACGATTAATCGCATCCAAAATAAAAGTTTGTTTATATATGTGTGTGTACTGTGTATATTTATTATGCATATATCAATAGACCCACATGCATGTATATATTTAAGAAAAATGTTATATAAATGTATATATTACATATATTTATATATGATATAAATGACATGAATATAAATATATACATGTAAATATTTTCGAAACATATGCTGTGTGTGTGCGTATTTATATTTACATAATAAATATACACAATACACACATACATTATGTAAACAAAAACTTTTATTTTGGATACGATTAATCGCGATTAATCGTTTGACAGCACTAATATATATACATATACACACACACACACACACACACAAATACATATATATATTTATATGATTAAAAAAATATATGCATTGTATTTTTTATTACCTTTTATCTATCTGTCTATCTATCTATCTTTCTTAACTTGTAAATATTCTCATTCACTGGCATTTTTTCTCAGTTTTGGACCCGTGTGCTACATAGCCTCTGAGAGCAATTATAAAACAGCTTAAAGCAGCTTATATCACTCAGTATCAGTTATTTAAAATGTACTGAAACACTGCTTTTAAGGACAAATATGTGCTTATTTTTGTGTCTATTCTTGGCTGGATGGGACTCTGTTTGCTGGAGGTGAGGAATGAATGAGAGGGAAGGGAGAATGAATGATGGATGAAAATCGAGGCCCCATGTTACCACACACACACCTTTCTTGCCTGATCATTGTCTTCGATCTGGCCCAGATCTCTGCCACTGGCCTGAGCGATCCTCTTCCCCGAGACCAGGTTTCCTACCATCACAGAGGCGGGTCCAATCTCTGCAGGAGCCAGCAGAGGAAGATCATCACAAACAAACAGACGACAACACACACACAGCTTTTCTGACAGTTCTAATTTTGTACGACATCCAAGGTGACCTTGCCGCAGACAGACCTGGCTGTTTCTGTCTGGGTTTGGGCAGGTTGGTGACGCAGGTGTGAGGGCACATTAGGACGTTACAGGGATGCAGGGAGCCTTCCAAAAACAGCTGCTTGGTCTCCGACAGGTGGATCCCTCCCAGAGGAGTTTTGGGAAGGGTGTTAGCGGGCACCAATGCCAAGCAAAACACCCCGACGTTGTGGATGCTGTCTATCGCCTGCAGAAAGAGATGTATTAGATTGTCAGCTGAGGTTTATAAATAGAGTTTGCAAGGAGCCGAGAAGAGACTGCCAGCTGAGATCTGATGCAGCCGCTGACTTTTACCGATGCCTCAGGGAGAACCAAATTACCAAACGGGAATTCAGAAAGTGGAAGGGAAAAATACCATATTTGCAAGATTAATGACCTACAACAAAAGAGTGGAATGGAACCGTCAGGGTGTGTGGAAATGAAGGCCAGCCTGCGTGCCTGAGTGCGTCTTGTTATTTTTACATGCCAGTAAAGACTCGTAAAGTGCTGACAGAAACTACACAGGTCAGCAGTAGTAAGATCTCTAATTCAGTTTGGATGGGGGTTATGTAGCGATTAAGGTGACTCCCGCCAGACTGGACGGGAATAGCGAGTCACTGCTGTCCGAATTGATCGGCAAGGGTGGGTATAAAAAGGACAAATACCTGCAGCACACGACTCATCCACTGGAAGCTGTCCTCCTCTGTGGAGTCCGGCCGCTGCTCGGCTACGACCACAATTCTCTCGTCATGCAGGACCGTCACAGAAAATACCGCTATCCTGAAGATAGAGACATAGAAAAGAGATTCAGAGCCTCAAAATTCAGCTCCAGACCAACACGTAAAACATCTCAAACCATGAACTGCCCATGTTAGTGTCTGGGATACATTGAACATTACATTTTTATTAATATTACGAATAATTAAATTAACAATAATAATTCAATCATTGTTATAGTTAATAATTACATATATTCATTATTAATTAACCATAATAATATTTAGAATTAGAACAATCAATAACTATAATGATTATATATACACATATCGCACGGCTGTGATTCGGCCGTAGGCACGAGGCCGCATGCCGATATATATATATATATATATATATATATATATATATATATATATATATATACACACACACACACACACGTTTATATATTTTTAAAGATTAATAAGATGTTTTTTTTAATGTAAATAAATATATATATATTAAAACTAACATTTATTATAACATTGTAATACTAAATTAGAATTAATTCTAATAATTAAATTTATTACAAATATTTGAATTATTATTTGAAGTAAATTTTATGTGGATTCATTCATTCAACTAAGTAAACTAGTGTGCTTCAGTGCTATTTATGTATCATTGATTCATTATTATAGTTTTTGAATTAGATATTTATTTTTATATTTACTTTTTTTGTTTTCAATTTGAATTTTAAGCATTTTAAAGACTTGTGATTTTATTGTGCTTTTGTCATTTTCATTAGGTTTTTTATGTCTATATAGTATTTTTGTTTTTATTTATTTAGTTTTAGTTATTTTAGTACTTTAATTTAAACTAAACAAAAAAGAGAAATGTGGCCTCGCCAACAAGCTGAAATAAAATAAGCTTACGTTTTTTAAATACAAGTAGTTTTATTTCAGTTCAAATTTATTTTATTTCAAGTAATGAAAGTGTTTTTATAGTTTTAGTTAGCGATAAAAACATCGCTACATTAGATTATTACTGTAACACTGTGGTTTAGCACACTGTGTAAAGGTCTAAGAAAATTGATAAACAAAATCCAAGGTAATTTCATAGAGGCAACTAAAACAGAACAACTCTACCACAAAACACAGGGTACACGCTCTCGCTCCTGCCACCTCAGCAGGTGTTGAATCCATTTAATTTGCACTCTGCATGTCCACAGCAAACAAGCTCATGTGCTATATATATCACCCGTTCTTTGATGACAAAAAAAATACGCTTTGTTTGGTTGTTTATTTTTGTTGGGTTCTCACCTGCCCCTATACACAAACTTCATGGGCTCCACTGCCAGCGCTGTTGCGACGATATCATCAGCGTTGTGTCTCCGTCCGCTCACCACCATCAGCCCATCCATCTTTCCAGAGACAAATGCCAGCCCACCCGGGCCTATGAAGCCCAGCAGCCCTGTCCGAGTGAAGGGGTACTCGCTGATAGGAGCCCCAGTACTGGTCATGGGGAAAACCTGACAGCAAAACAAAAGCCAAACTTTAAGATAAAACTATACGTTTGTGAATTAAACACTGTATAAAAATGCACTAGAATCTTTGCTTCTGAGTCACTTCTCATCCATTGAACATTACGATGAAATGTTCATTGATTGGTTGACAAACTTAGATTAAACTTCTGGAATTAATGTAGCTCAACAGATTTAGACTTCGTAAATGACAGAAATCTACAAAAATTAGCTAAAAATGCCCAAGATAAACTTTATGTCTCTTTATTTTATTCAGAGGCTAGTGAAAATTTTATTATTTTGCAACCACACAATTTAATGAAATGTCTGAACATTTTTGGTAGCTAAATAGTTTCGGAGAAACTTTTGTATCATTTAGTCATACTTATTGCAGTCTGTTTCCACCTTTGTGAGGACTAAGTACTTTCGTTTTCGTTTTTTGTATTTGCAACTTTTTATCTCACAACTGCGAATTCATATCTGGCAGTTGCAACTTAATCTCTCACAACTGCAACTTTGTTTCTCAGAATTGCAACAAATGCAACTTCATATCTCACAACTGCGATATTTTATCACAGAATTGCAACTTAATATATAAAAATTGTGACTTTATCTCTCATAATTGCAACATTATATCTCACAAACAACTTTTTATCGCACAATTGTGACTTCATATTTGACAATTGTGACAACTGTGACTTAATCTCTCACAACTGCAACTTTATATCCCACAATTGCAATATTTTCTTACAAAATTGCAACCTAATATCTCACTATTCGCAGTTACAACTTAATATCCCCAAATTGCAACTTTATTTCTCATAATTGTAACATTAGTTCTCGTAAACGCAACTTTTTATCTCACAATTGCGACTATTTCATATTGTGACATTTTATCTCACAAATTCAACTTGATATCTTACAGCTGGCACTTCATATCTCATAGTATGACTTTATACTGTATCTCGCATTTAATTTTTCAGAAACTTAATCTCACTATCTCCTGTTTTATTGTTTTACTTTAGGTGAAAACAAACTTCAGATATCAGACTCTGTGCCAACTGGCGTTGAGAAAATGCCCTATTCATTATTTCAGAGCAATTTAACAAACAAGCCAAGGAAAAGACTTTGATCGGAGCACTTTAGCATCTGTTCGAGCAGAGGTCTGGGGATTCTGGGTAGGAGAATCCGCCTAACTACAGCCAAATCGATCTCGCTCTGATAGGACACAAACCTCAAAGGTGTTTTTTGTCATGCCCGAAAGCCCATAATATGACATTCCCGTGGCGATGGAACACACACATAGCTCTCCAATCTCATCTGTTCGGCACAGCTGAGGAACTCCCTCTGGTTTGACCACACACATCAGAGCTGCACATACACAACATCAATAAACACATTACGCACTTTATGAAGCAGTAAATACAGCACGCAGAGAGAATCATACATTACACAATTCTTTCCTTTGATTGCATTAAAACTAAACGCACAATAATATACACAAAGCCACATTTTAGACTTTATCAGAACCAGTCGTGCATGTACATATGTGTACCTCCTGGCATCACAGTGCCCACATCCTGTACAGTGAGTACAGAGAGACGCTCTTCTGAGTCCACTCTGATGACACCATGGCTCAGACCCTGCATAGACAGCACTCCTCGACCCGGCGGCTGGTTACTGTCATCCGTAGGCCTAAAATGTGAAATAACATACCAGATTACAGCAATATATGGAATTATTTCACAGTGACACTTATGCAATGTAAACCTGAGGAAGAAGCTGATCGGTCCAACTAGATCTGATAGATAAGACTAAGCCCTGCCCACACATCCTGTAATATCCACTAATGTCCATAATGTCCTCACATTGACTCTAATGCAATGTAAGCCTTAGAAAGAAGCTGATTGGTCCAACTAGTTCTGATGAAGAAGTTGATTGGTTCAACCAGACCTGACGGACAGCACTAAGCCCCACCCACACATAATGTCCTCTAAAAGACACCCGTATGAGCTAACAGAGATTCTGGCAAAGTACAGCAGGCTTCATTTGAGCGAAATAAATAAAACAGGGTGTGCCGATGAAGTATGCTGGAAATAATAGCTCTGTTCCAAAACTAGTGTGCTGCCTTGCTGTCTGCACACTGCATAGGGAGCTGCCTTTTAAGGAACATTACAAGAAACTGATGTGGAAATCACAGTTGGTTCCAAAAGCATTTGATTAACCTTTTTTTTTTTTATGTTAAGCAATAACGAATGTATATTTATAGTTGACCATTCCTGCAAAGCATATTGGGTGATTGCACAATGCATTTTTTTGGGTATTTTAGAAGGTGGCATAATGTTTTTTTTCTAACAGCCATCATGTCAGGTGTGTACATACTGTTTGATGCTTTAAAATGCTGTCTAGGTAGGCAGCTCATTAAGTTTTGGAACAGAGCAGAAGTGCAGAAATGTTGGACCATCTAGAGCTGAAATGAGAATGAGATATAATGAGGAAGGAAATTATTACCAGAGCGAGAAATATTCTGTGAACCACATGGGCCAAAGCAAATGTGTGCGAAGGGTGAAAAATGAGGTTACGATTAGTTTGCTCTGTAAATCCACAAATGACGATGACGTAACTTCTTTGATGACAGAAACAGCAGAATTACGTATCGTTGGTCGCCTTTGAATCAACTTTTCCCCCCTGACATCACTAGAAAGTGATGTTTTCATTTGTGACACCAGGCTCTTTTATTAGCTTTCAATTCATTTCACTTTTTGTTCAAATTCATACAAGCTGTTCTCATCCTCAAATTTGTCGTGACAGAGAGAAGGTCTGTAAAAATGTCCAGCGATGGAGTTAATCCTGTGGAATGAAAACCATATGCTCTGCGTTTTGTCACGAGTTTGATTCGGTCACAAAGCAAAGATGTCAGGACTATTCAGGGCTGTAATTATGGAGGCAGCCTAAAAAAACATTATTTTCTTGTAAATGGTTTTGGAAAATTGCACTGAAGACATACACATGCTTCGGTAAAGCTCTCTCGATGAACCATCAACATCAATCTGTCTGTCTGACCAACAGAAAAATGGTTTGTGTCCATATTTCTGTCATTTTCCCCTATTTTTTTGGGGGGGGGGGGGGGCTTATGAAACTCGTAAAAAGAAAGACAGAAAGATCTAAATGTTCTGGATGGAAAAGTGAGAGTTTAGTCAAGTTTAGTCAAGTGAGTGAATGGTCAATGTGTCAGCACTCCTCCCACCTCCTGATGGCCACGGTGAGGGCTTCAGCTGAGCTGGCACATGGACAGATGACCTCTGGCCGCAGACCTTTACTCTGGAAGACATTGAGGAACGCGTCACATGATGAGATGGACCCTGCAGAGAACGAGAGAGACAGCATTATGTACTATAATGTGAAGCCTGTCTTATATGACATTTAAAACAGTTCTCACCTTTAGAAGTATTATAACTGTGTAGGGTACAATGGGGAACATAGTTCTTGAAGTGACAGTTAACTAAAAAAAAAAATCCAGTTTAAAGGGGCCATATTGTATACATTTTTAACATTTACATTTTTTTTCCTCCTGAAGACTACTTTTGCTAGTTTGAGCTTTCTTGAAACAACAAGTTTTTTTAAATTTTTTATTAAACAGGTTGTTTTTGCTACTGTATCTTTAAGATTTCTATATGTAAATTACATCTATTGTGATCGTTCACACTTTAGTCCATCATGATGGGCTAAATAACAGAATACATTTGAATATATAAATCTGTGTATTCTAATGTCATATTTCACTCTAAGAAAAAAAGGAAATAAAGAAAATCATGTCTATTTATATGACAATTAAATGTACTGCATTGTGACATTTTGTTACAATTAAATACAATTTTCTCTAAAACTATCATTATCGTGATAAATACATTTAGGAAATTAAACATTTCATTGTCATATCAGTAATAAAAATGTATTTTTATTTCAAATCAATGCTAAATTCAGTACAACAAATCTTATTTCTAATTGAAATTATTTTTAAAATATTATATAATTTATAATGCATTGCATTAATTATATTTTTCAGTAAGCTACTGATAAAATATTATCAGTCCATTATTATCCACATATATTTTCTTTTTTCTCTAAAAATCAAATTTTTTTTCCCCCTTCTGAAGCATTTTCCTGTTTTTTTTTTTTTTTTTTTTTGCAAAATGTGTTTTTTGGACTAGAAAGAGATCCTTGCATTGCAGATGTTCAGCTACACAGCACATCAATATCTTCATCTCAAAAGACCAAGAAAAATCCTGTTTCCCCTCATGCAACCCCTTAAAACAGTTTTCCTGAATATTCCATCAGAAACACATTCACTGTATCTTACTGGCATTTACATTGGCATTTGGATGAACTGGGCAGCAGAAGGAATGTTTTGTCCTTTAGTGTGTCCATTTGTGTACTATGTATCTGTATACGTAAGGAAATGGCTTCAGGGCATCACCTATCCTGATTCATCTCTTCTGTGAGTTATAATCCCAGAGGCCAAATATGAGTCGATACACATTTAAATTAGACACTTATGAATGATGCTTTTAGCTTGGGTGTGTAAATAGCTTCTTAACCCTCAGCTTGTTTCCTGTCAGATGAACATTTTAAGAAACACACAGGTGCGAGAGGAAAGAAAGGGAAAGGAAGAGTTAAAACGCTAGCTGAACTCACATGGGTTGGATCCGTCGGCCACCACCAGCATGCGCAGGGAGCTCAGGTTGACGTCTCTTTGATCTCGGTGAGCGACCAGAGCCCAGTGCATATCCCTTGACTTGACACAAGCTACTTTAGCTGCACACAAACACACAGAACTAGAAATATTACAAGAATGGCCATATTGGACACATCCAAAATCATATCAAATGACACTGTCCCTTACATATGATTAATTCATGAAACATGAGCAGAACGAATTTCTGAGTAAATCTTTCATAAAGCTATCATGATGTAAAGGGTCCCAGCGAGGATTTACAAATGATTTATACAGATATTTGCCCAGTTTATAGCTCATGAAAAAGTTCAAATTTTAGGCACAAAAAGATATTTTAAAACAAAACAATGCATACACATGGATTTCATAAAGAGAGTTGAAAATACTGTAGCATATTAGTTTTTATTAATATTATATTGTTAATATTTGAATATATTTCATTATATATTTTTGGTTAATATTTTCTTATAAATATTCAATTTTTTGTTTCTTTGTTACATTGGAAAGCTAGGTTGATTTTCTTAATGATGACACAAAAAACAACTATTATTAAAATAAATATGATTTAGTTTTGTGTCATTTAGTCAAATACATGGTGAGAAAAATTGCACAAAAATACTACATACTTCTGTTTTTGATCATACTAACTGGACTTAGTAATTGGACTTGTTTTTATGCAAAAAATTATTTGGGAATATTACATATTTTTACCATTGTTTAATCATATCTGACTTGGTGTAAATAGTTTTGCTAAAAAATTGGATTTAGTGTAAACACTGACAGACAGACCTTTATATTGACACACTTTCTGAATCCAGGACAGAGGGTTAACCTTCATCAGGGAGTATGGGATGCTGATTACATGCATCATGTTCATGACACTCTGGGGAAACAGGAAGTTAGATATTAACATCCTGAATGTGGAACATATGATCTTATGTTTACATTTTTTTTTCAGAAGTATGACTTACAGTTAGGATGCCGTGCCACAAACCCACATCCTTTTTAAAGTCCAATACATTCACTATGATTTCAGCTGAAAGACAAAGAGAGAAGACAGATTTACTACATGATTGCCTGAGAAGGGAGATTTAAGGACAATGGACTGAGCTAGAGGTATAATGCGGTGTGTGTGTGTTGGACTCACCCTCTGTGTATCCACAAGACTGCGTTAGGGCCTGGCAGTGTGTAAGAAGTGCGATCCGTGTCACCGTCACACCCAAAACACTCCCATCCTTACAGGTCTTATACTGGAAATCAATAAACACAAGAGTGTCATAAATGTCAATAATTAACACAAATATTAACGCATCAAATCTCTTAATAAACACGGTTTGCATGACGGTTAACGGACTACTGTGGAGATGCATGTAAAAATTACTGGCGATGTCCAGCGAATATTTAAACTTCAAATAAAAACATAAAAATAAGAAATAATATTTTGCATAAATGGATTATTAAATAGTTTGACATTTTCTCACCAATTTTCATCACCATAAAGCCTCCAGACATTTAACCTTTGAGGTTTTTATTCTCATTAGATTGTCATTATTCTAATACATTATTAAATTACTAAATTACAGTAGTACGTTTATTTTAATTCAAATCAGCACAAATTAGTGGGAGTACAACAAATACTACTATATATAAATACTTTTTAATTCTTTTCAATTTAAGCAATGTAATTGTATTTATAAATAATATATATATATATTTTTGTTTTTTCTTTTTTTTTTTCATATTAAATAATCAAAAAATTGTTTTTTTGCTGTACAAAAATGATAATTGGGGGAAATGTGACTTTCTGAATAATATACATATTTTTTCATATTACCAATACAATATAAAAAATTTCATTTTTTTGCTTTCCAGCAATGGTAATATGGTGGAAAATATGTTTTACTGAATAATATTTCTTTTTACTTTACTTTACTTTACTTTTTTCATACTCCATAATTACAATAAAAAACTGCTTTTATGAGCTTTACAGTAACGAGAATGAGATTTGAGAGGAAAATGTGTATTATATCATGATAAAAATCAACAATGCCAATGGTCCTAAAAAAGGCTATATCTTAAATAAAAAATGCATTCTTTTTTTTTTTTTATTTTGTTTTTAGTCGTGATGTATTTTCTTTTGAATATTTTCTTCATACTGTACTGAAAAGGAGTACAGTAGAAAGGAAAGCAAGCATCGGGCCAACACTGGACATCTGACACCCGGCCACTTTGCACAGACTCTCAGATTTCTGGGATCTGGTGAAGAACATTGAGACAGCTCACTCAAAACTGGTTCAGTAACACGAGACCAACCCCACTCCATCAACCAGCATCTCCTACAAGAGTCCCGATTCACAATTAAACAAACATTAATCATTTATCATCCATTATCCAGTGACTCTCTAATGGAAGCAGCTGTGCTCGGCATGCTGATAGGAAATATTGATTTCTGTGGCTCGAGACAGAATATCTACCAATCAGATATCATAAAACAATTAAAGTGGCTGGTGGGGTGCAGCACATGGAAAACAATCCCAGACTGATGGTTTCCATTTCAGGAGAATCTTTGTATGTACGGCCAGTAAAATGATTTGAATAAGCTGATATTTCCATAACGGTCATAATTGCATGGGTTAGCTCACCTCTATGTAGGCGGTGTCGTTATTTGCATCTTTGATGTGAGGGAACCAATCACGTGGTGGCTTGGACAGGTGTTTGGACTCTGTGACGAACCATAGCAGCTTTGGCCATCCTGATGAGTGGGTGGGACCAAACAGAGAGAAAACATGAATATTTATACAATTCTATTAATATTCATGCAGCTTGATGATTCAACCATGACTATCATTATCATTATTAGTGGTGATTATCATTCAAAAGAACGATCGTGAGTGATTAGTGTGACTGGCTAAATGACTATGTGCGTCGGGATGTTCGTCTTTTCTCCGTCTCGGGCTAAATGACTATCCTCTCGGGACTTCTTAATCATTACAACAATATCAGACTCATTACCTCTACGTTTTCTATTTATACCCTCTCTCGTCTTACTGCGGCCCAGACAGGGCAAAAAACGCTGACTGCTAGTAGTCTGGCTAAGATAACATCACGCACACATGATAAGGCCCATCATGCTCTTGATTTTCGCTTGCCACCCCACACAGACTCTCACTATTCAAGTATATTTTAAAATGCAATTTATTCCTGTGATGAATTTGAAGAAACTGAGAAATGGTTGAATAATTATTTTCTTAGTGCACAAAAAGCATTGTCGTAGCTTCATAAAATTAACATTGAATCACTGATGTCACATGGACTATATTTAATTATGTCCTTACTATATTTCTAGGCCTTGAACGTTTCAGTGTCATTGCTGTCTATAGAGGGTCAGAAAGCTCTCGGATTTCATCAAAAATACCTTAATTTGTGATCCAAAGATAACCGAAGGTCTAACGGGTTTGGAACGACATGAGGGTGAGTAATTCATGACAGAATTAAAATTTTTGGGTGAACTATCCCTTTAAGTTGTGGACTAGATTTTATTCTGAAAAACAAAAGTCTGCCTACGTGACACAAGACATCACTTACATAAAGTTGTGTATGAACGGACTGACCTTTGAACTGTGGTATTTCGCCAGTGGGTCCTTTCGGAAGGCCTTTGTGGCAGGCGTCACTGGTTAGAGCTACAGTAACGCCACAACTGCCCAAGAGAAAGCCAATCTGTTGACTTCCTGCATCCTAATACACACACACACAGAAATAGGCTAAGACCAGGTAACATCCATCATCAGTACAGCAGCAAAATACACTGCAGGGGAGGTGACGGCCTACTTATTACAGACAGCACACTGAGGAATCATGTTTACCCATAATACTTGAATTGCATCTTTTATGTTTGATGGTGAAGTTTTAAAATCACCTCCACCTGACAAATGTCCATGTCACTTTTTTTACATAGTAAAATATCAAAAATGGTACTTCATAATACATGTTTTTAAAACATTGTAAAATGATGGTACTCTTCAGTACTTTTTAATCAGTGCACTAGGGCTGCATGATTAATCAGGAAAAAAAAATCACGATCTCGATTCATACATAAATGCGATCTCATTTCTAAATAACTGCGATTCACTTCCGTGTACTTCCCTGCATTCAGATCATGCTGCATTCACGCGTTATTGGTCACACTCACACAATAACAAAACACTATTAATTCACCAATCAATCATAAATCTCGATCACTTTTCTCCTCTCCCTCATTGGCCACGTTCCGCTGTCACTCACGTGACGTGTAACAAGGCAGCAGACCTAAACGGAGATCCTATGCATTCAAATCGCTCTTGCGGTACTTTGATGTCATACGGTGATCATTCAATCTGCGCAGCGCTGCTTCAACGGGGCGTCAGCATCAACGCTTGACGGAGGGCGTGTCTGAAGCTTAGTGCTGACCATGGTGCTGACGCGCCGTCATAGTGATAACAGCCAATCGCATACTTTTCTGGTGCTGCATGAACGGGATTGGCTAGCGTCTGCGCTAGGGTATTTGCATAAGGCGATCTGATTGGCTGACGCCTGCGTTGGAGCTTGAAAAGCTTTCAACTTCTGCCACGTGCTACGCCAGTGAAGCGACGCGAAGGACCCTTTTTTTTGTTTTTATTCGAAGAACTATAACATACAACATGTTATCAAGAAACAAAATAATAAAAAAAGGAAAAGAGAAAGATAGAAAGACCTTACAACAAACAAAACAGTTGCCAGGGGGAGGAAAGTATTAAACTTAAAAAAACAAAAACAAAAAAAAAACAAACAAGAAATACATATATACACGTATATATTAAATCAAATAAATAAATAGAAAATTCACAAACTTTCAAAGTTCTTACAGCTTTCTTATTCACAGAGTCTCTGATACTGTCAATATAGATACATATTTCAGTTAACAAAACCATAAAATTGGGTTTTTTATTGGTAAATTTACACTTATGAATGTTAAATTTGGTCAACAGAACAAGTAAATTAAGTAAAAGTACGCGACGCCAGGGACCCACAATTCAGTTCGGCAACGCTTGACGTCACTCCATTCAAAGTAAACAAGGGGCGTTGACGCCGATGCCCCATGTGAATGTGAATATTTTTATTTATTATTGTTAATGTTCTCTTATGTTCAACAACTTAAAGCTTTAAAATTATTCACTTTAAGGGGTCTAAAATAAAGAAAAGCGACTATTTTTTGTTACTCCAGCACTTTATTATAATGAATGTCCTGTGTTTTTTTTTTTTTTTTTTTTTTGTACTTGAGTGCAATACATTTTGGTTGAAAAAATGAGAATCGTGTAAGAGAATCGTGATCTCAATTCCCATGGAGAAAAATCGTGATTCACATTTTAGCAAGAATCGTGCAGCCCTACAGTGCACCCTTACAAAAAAGTATTCAGAATTCCCACAGTACTACTATGCTTGTATGTTATCATAGTACTACATGTTAACATCATACAAAAAAATTTTTAAGAGTACAATCTAAGGGGTACATCAACAACATCCAAAACACATTAAAAAAAACTTGGTATTACCATGGTACTTTTTTGTAAGTGTTGTAGCATGGTGATACCAAATATCAAATACCATTCTAATCACTTAGAACAAAATACCATGATATTACCAAGTTTTCTGAAATACAATTTCAGAAGTATAATTTCAGTTCCATGGTAAAGTACCATGGTGCTACCATGGTACACATCCAAAAAACATGGTAGTACCATGATATCTTGTAAATACCATTGTAATCATTCAGTACTATAATATATATATCAAACTACCATGATATTGCCATGTTTTCTGCACATGTAACATGGTACTGTCATGATAATTTACAAAGTACCTATAAATATCATGCAAACCATGTGAATATGGTAATCATTTAGTATCATGTACTGGTGATCCCCTAGCTCAAACAGTAAAGAGTGACAAATGCCATGCCAAAGTTATGGGTTCAATACCCAGGGAATGCTTGAAATTGTATATTTTGAATACATTGTAAGTGGCTCTATATAAAAGTGCCATGGTATTATCATTGGACACAATCAAATGACCACGATTCTTGCACAGTACTCTTCTGTAAGACTTATGCTGTGCTATAATTCAAAAATGCAGAAAAACACACAGCTGCTTTTGCACTGGACAGAAGTTTATTGGTTTCCAAAGTGCAACGCATGCAGAGGAAGCCAGAGAGTGTTCTGCCAGTTTCCAGGTCCTTTCCTGGAATTTTTGGACGGACGAGGGATCAGACTGGCTCTTGCCAAAGCTGCTCCCCTCCTTTACTTCGACCACTAAAATTCAACATACATATCTGAGGCAATACCTCAGCCTCAAGGGGTTCGAGCCGATACATTCACCCTGACATTCCAAAAAGATAACGGATCTCAAAAATAGACAGCACACCGGAGAATGAGACACAGCATTATTTACAAGGCCAAGTTTCCAGAAGGCCTTTGTAACACTTTGCCATTAAACATAAATAATAAATATATATTAATATTTTGCACTGTACTGACTGTCAGGTTGGCACTCGACAGTGTGAGTCCATGCTGGGAAGAAGGAATGTGGGTAGGCGTTATGGTGTCAAAAATCGAGACGTGAAGGCTTGAAAATGTGACAGTCATTCATGGTGGAATATTTAGAGTCTCACCTTTCGGGTAAGTGGCACTTCGATGGGTACGGGCACCACCTCTGCCAGCAGGCAGCCGTAAAAGGCGACCATAAAGGCAGCGGGATCGTTGTTGGGGAACACAAGAGCCACCTGCTCGTGAAATGATAAGAGAGGAAAGGTGTCAGGCTTCAAACACGAGCGTATGCTAATCTGACAAGGACACGCTTTAAAACCGAGGCATGCGGCAGGAAATGCCACTCTGTCATTAAAGGAATGTTCTGGGTTCAAAGCAAGTTATGCTCTATGTTCAGCATCTGCAGCATGCTGGCGATTACCACAATAATTTTGGCTCATCCCTCAGAATGTAAAAACAGTTGCATTCACTGCATGGAAGGTGCAAAGCCTTCTGAAGATTTAAATGTAGAAACATGCAGCTCGAATGTTGTGTTGTGAATTTTGTTGACACAAACTTTAATTTTTCTGTAGAAAAAAATAAGTTTTGAGGTTTTAAAGTGGTAGTACACCCAAAAATGTAAATTCTGTCTTCATCATTTACTCAATCCAAACCTGTGCATTTCCATTGTATTTTTTGTTCAAACAATGGAAGTCAATGGGAACCGAAAATGTTTAGTTACCAACATTCTTCAAAATATCTTCTTTTGTCTTCCACAGAAGTACAAAAGCCATATTGTTTTGGAATGACAAAATGAGTAAATAATGACAGAATTTTCATTTTTGGGTGAGCTATTGCTTTAACTTGTGAAGCTATCTAAATCTTTTAGCAGTGTGAGACATTATTTTACACAATAAAAAAGTGAATGCATGCAAATGTAACTTTTCATAAATAATCTTCTTAACACTGTTTAATCAGTTTTAAAATTAAACTAGTTCATTTAGAAAAATATGTATTTTAACACTCATTCCTTGCCTTACAGACTTCCATTCAGAGTGCATTACTGTATACCAAATTATTCTCAGTGGTAATCGACAGCATGTAGACGTTAACTAGTACCGATCATTTCTTTAATGAGGTGCTTTACTGAAGTGGTCTGGTTCTAAGAAGTTCTGTCACACTCACCCGGTCTCCTGGTCGGACCATAGGTTCCTGCTTGGTGCCCAGTTTGTGGAGGATGTTGTACGCTACTTTGATGCTCCGAGACCAAAGCTTGCCTGTGCAAAAGGAAGTACATGCTAAATAACTGTACTTAAGGGGTCAATTCATCAAACGTGCCATGCAGTTATCAAATCTCATAGTGTCTCAGTGTATTCAAATATTCATTAAAGAGTTTGGTGGTGGATTTTTTTTTCTCTTTTGCTCATCAAGGCAGAATTTATTTGACCAAAAATATTGTAAAACAATAATATTGCGAAATTTTATTACAATTCTTAAAATATTTTCCTATTTTTATTTAAAATTTAAAATGTAATATATTCCTGAACTTTTCAGTGAATAATTGATTCAGCTGCCTTTTGTTCCTCATACAAAGCTATCATGTGACTTGAGAAGACTAAAACAGATACAAGTAGGGCTGTATACCTTGGAGAACCTGGCGATACGATACATACCTCGATACACAGGTCACGATTCGATACGTACCTCGATACAGAGCTGTCTCGATACGATTTGATACAATGTGACACGATTCGATACGATTCAATAAAAATACATGGGCCAGAGCCAATTAGTTAATGCTGAACACATTTACTCAACAAACAGAACTCTGCATTTTTCTTCAATTTATTGAAGACAAAGTGCATTATAACAAAGTGCATTTTGCTTAAATATTTGCAACTTTAAGTGCTCTGATTAATTGTACACAAATTGTATTAATCTGGAAATTACCACAAGTCAACATTTAACTTTCCAAGGGTACAGTCTGAGCTCACACAAGCACAACATCTTCTTCTTATTATTCTTAACTTCTTATTAAATCTTCTTATAATTCTTTTTTGTGACACCATGTACTGCCATAACATATTTCACTATGAAATCACATCTTGCTTTAACATTTTCCATGAGTTTTTTGAAACTCACGGGCGCCGCTGCGCCCCCTAATGGCTGGGCGGAGTATCGATACTAAGGGCTAGAATATCGATACTGTATCTTTTTTTATTATATCGGTATGTATCTAAGAATCGATATTTTGAGCACACCCCTAGATACAAGTTGTACTTTTTCTTCATTTAGATAACTGTAAGCATGAAAACAGCAAGTAAGAAAAAGAAAAAAAGTGAACAGATTCCATAGACTGAAAGACAAGTGAAGGACAAACATGGACTGGGACCAAATGACTTGAAGTTTAAGCATCTGGTTATCTTCTCTGTCCTGCTGAATTTTTGACCTGCTATTATCAGGATTTAACTTATGGCTATGAAACCCCAATGAAAGCAAAGCGGTGCAGAGATAGCGATCTTGCTCTGCGCCTGCGTTCTGTGGAAAGTTAATTACTCTTTTGATTTGGGCAAGGTTTTTAACGAGCTGAGAAAGAGGGTGATAGTCCCTGGTGGGTTCTGGGGAGGGGTTTTATATGCCACACAAACAGCCATTGCCATTAATTTTCTGCCTCACACTGCAAACCAAGGCAATGGAGGTTGTCTTTTGGTGGGGGCTTTAAGCGTCTTCATGAGTCTGTACGTGTGTGTGTGTGTGTGTGTGTGTGTGTGTGTGTGAAGACGAAGAAGTCATTAAGCTCAGGTGGCTTGATGATCATTTTCAGTTTTTAGAAAAAAGAAAAGATCGAATACCAATCCATTACAGACACACACTGCAATCCCTTCCTCACACTCTCACCCGTGATGTTCTGCTGGCAGGTTCCTCAGAGTAAAATCAGCTGAGAGCCTCACACACACACACAACACAACACAAAACAAGCCCTATAATGATCTCCCTCTCATGACTGAGCATATATAAACAAGGAGACAAGGTTATTTCTGTTAGCATAAGATGAACGCAAGTATATCAGTATATTCGGTGGCCCCAAAAATATTTGGACACTTTTGTCACACTTTAAAACACCAACGCATTAATACAAAATATTTAAACAAGTGACATCTGCAAACAGAAGAAGCTTTTCTGTACCCAACGTCACTTTTAATTTGAAACTCCCGTTTTTTGAAATGTTTGTGGAATGAAATAAAATATATATATTTTTAAATTTCATGTATTAAGCATGACTTTAGTGTCTAAATAGTTTTCATCTTAATGCAAAACAATATTTTATATTATTTAAAATTGGATTACTGTCCTTTTGTGAATTGTTTTACTTGTAATGTGTTTGTGCTATTTCTTTTAAATGAATACTTATTTGTATAAATACTTGGTTTGAAAAATAATTAAATTAGGGCTGCAACTAACGATTATTTTGATAATTGATTAGTTGGCCGATTATTCTTTCGATTAATCGGATAAAAATTATATATTTTATTGACAAAAAACACACTATTCCACATTCTGCCCAATGTCCTTCAAACAAACATGCCAACTGAATGCTATGAAAACATACAGTGCTTAACAATTTATTAGACCACCTGTCATAATAAAGAGAATGTTATTGTCATTTATTGGGCTAATAACAAACTGAAACAACCAAATAGTATTAATTCACACAATAACAAAAATGGTCTCCTAGGCCTTGTAACAGCTTGCAATCTTGCTGGCATTGTTTATATACTTTTTGACTGTAATTGGGTATCTGAAAAAAATATAAAGTGCTCTACCTTTCTTTCATAGATAACAGCAATAATTATATTATAGCATTAGAAATAGCCTACTACTGTTACTAAAGAGCTTATGCATATTGGAGGACTAACCAATACAGAAAGCTAAAAAATGACTTTGGTAATCACCAATGCTGTTAGTTTAGAGCAGCAGTGGCACAAACCTTACATAATTTGTTAAAAACCTTACATAAATTTGTTTTAATTAATTTGTTAAGCATTGTACTGTATATAGTGAATATAGTTTAAATCTCTATTAAAAAATAAAATAATAATAAACATAATAAAGACAAATAAAAACACAAACTCAGTGTTAAGCAACAGGTAAGAGTAATGTTCTGCAGGAACACGTTCACAGTCACGTCTTGCTGTCATTTCTTTATCCTGTAATAAGGCGGCTATGAAGCGTCTGATATTTATGTTCAGAATTACACACTGTTATCCCTTAACAGTTCCTAGTCTCATAAAATACTCGCACTGCATGTTGACTTTTAAACCTTAATTTAACTTTCAACAACAGATATTTCAGCACAATGGATATTGCCGCACCGGCGCTCACTCAGTCTTTTAAACTTAACACAGACTGGCAGGTCCTTTATGCAAAAATGGAAATGCTCGCGTGAATTTGTGACATTTAAAGATAAGGATATGACCGTAAACTGAAAGTTTTTGCGCTGAGGACGCACACGTATCTGTCAAAGTGCCTGAAAGGGCAAGCCATTACGCTAATGCATTAACTTAAAGCTTAAAATAAAGAATTCTCATGTTTTGGGCATCTTGGATCACGTACTTCTCCCGCAGCATCTCATTCTGTTTTTTAGATGCATTTTGTAGAAATGCATTATTCAGTGCTGTTATTTGACACAACCTGCTGAAGTTGGACGTGCACTGTGGGCAGACCCAACTAATCGATAATGAGAATCGTTGTCGATTATTTTCATTATAGATAATAATCTATTTTATCGATTAGTTGTTGCAGCCCTAAATTAAATTATAATTTAGTTAAGCTAAAATATAATAACAAAACAAAATAAAATATAGTAATATAATTTTAAAAATAAGACATTCATAAATTACACATGACTTAAGTGTCCAAATATTTTTTGGGGTCACTATATCATCCTACGTGGTCTGTATTAATATTCTGAAGTATAAGAGAGAAAATATATTATTCTGTTCCAGTATGGTTGTATGAGGATGTTGGGTCATTATATGTATGGCTGTAGTTGAATAAGGTTATTTTACCATAAGTAAGGACGTAGAGGGGTTTGCCGTTGGTGTCCATGGTGGTCAGGCAGGGCGCTTTGGGTGAGATGGTCCCCCAGCGTTGCAGTGCAGCTTCTAAAGATGGTGGCCAATTAGTGACCACTCCTAGTGGTTCCCCTCGAATGGCGACCATCTGAGAGCCCTCTGGCCGTGGCAGGTTGGGGTCAGGCTGCTGGACTGAAAACAGAAGAGGCAAAGCATGGTCATCAGGGAGCCAAAACAAATAGTTGTTTTTGTTGAACTAGTTCGTTTCAATGAACCATGAACTGTTGAATCACCGGTTCATTTGAATCATCACTCATCACTGCTGTTTTTGTGGTTGAGACATATTTCATTAAATGCTGACCACTTAGTTGATTCTATTGATTGATTGATTACAGATCAGAAGAAAAGATAAAAAATATTTTGTATGTCTCTATTTGTTTGTCTAAAAGAAAAGCTCTGAAAAGCTCCAAAAAACGATTATGCTGAGACAAACAATTACCTTCTAGGAGCTCTTCAAAATCGTCAACAAAAAACTCTCGAAGTGGAGGTCGTCTGGGCTGCTTTAGTGTGTTTACAAGTTGCTGGATTTTAGCCGAAACACGACTGCTAACTGGGACTCCTAAGAAGGACACAGATGTGTTAATGCACACAAACACACACAAGCCTGGAAAAAACAAATATTATCATTCATCCATGAATCAAATTTCCTGAATCTACCTGAACGAGCCTATAAACACACACACACACACACACAAGGCTGTCTGGTTTAAAGGACTGGCCATAAACAGATTAGATGGATGGCTAAATGTGCACAACGAAGATGTTCAACTCCCCGCTGTTGTGTTTACTTCCATATCCAACACCTCAATTTTCATCTTACCCCAAACAAATCAATTTTACAAACATTATTGATTAATGCCTCTGACAGATGCAGTCAAATGCGGCCTTCAGGGGTGTCCCCAAGAGATTAAATTAAAGAGTAATAATATAAGAGTGGGATCAATGCCCTCAATCACAGCTTCATAACAGAGGATCCATCAGAGTAGATTTCAGACTGTTTCTATCATCTCTAGGGCTTACATACTTACAACTTACAACTTCATCAACCATTATAACACATACATATATAAAGCGTCAGTAATTTGATAACATACAAGCATGAAATATCAACAAGTGTTGTTTTTGTATTGTTTACATACTATTATAGAATTATTGAATTTGTGTTCTTTTTTATATTTTCAGTTTTTTTTTATTTTAGTTTTTAATAATTTTGTTGTGTGCTTTTAAATACATACTATAATTGTATTTTCATCCTTAAAGCATTACACACTGTAATGCTTTGCATATCATGAACTAACAATAAACAATACTTTTGCAGCATTTATACCAGCTACCACCATTGTGTCCTTAACCCCAGGTTGCTGCAGGGGGACTATATGCAAGTTGCTCTGAATAAAACCGTCTGCCAAAATAAATAAATTTAGGGTGGAATAGAAATGCTAGATGGGCTGTCAAAATGATTGAGGAAAATGGTTCATGTAAATCTTTCAAAGCTCATTGTGATTTTTGAAATGAAAACGTCATTACTGTCTCTGAAACATCACTCCTTTTCTTTCACACACATTTCTCGTGCCCTCACCATCTCCGGTCTCCATGAGTTCGGCGTTGCCATATTTGGGTGTGGTCCGGGGTACGGTGGACACCTGTGGCCTCTCCACCGGAATGGGATGTTCGGAGGTGTAGGTGGTGACGTCCGGAGGGGCTGAGTGATTCTCTGGGTTTGGGAAGATGAGGAGGAATCAATATGTAGAATTTGAGAAACTCCAGCTCAAGTGGTTTTGAGAAATGGGAAGCTGGTGTATAACTGGTTCAAATGTGTTATTCACTGTATCATATATATTGACCAAAACAATGATCAACTTAAGCAATAAACCAGTTAAACTGATCTGTTGCAACTGAAGACCAACTTGGACCAGCTTCAAACCAGTTATCATGTTCCAGAAAATTTATGGCTGGTTCATCAATTTTATTGGCTGATCCACCTACTGTATATTATACAGTGAATAACCAGCTTGATCAGCCAATGACCAACTTGAACACCCTATAAACCAACTGGTAACTGTTTTTTTGCAGCTAATAACCAACTTGGACCAGTTTTAAACCAGCTATGATGTTTAAAAAAAAATTACATCTGGTTCAAGTTGGTCTGATCAGTCTATGTTATATAGAGCATAACAAGCTTGACCAACCAATGACCAAACTGAACTGCCTATAAACCAAGTGGTGACTGGTTTGGTGTAGCTAATGACCAACTTGGACCAGCTTTAAACCAGCTTTCATGTTCCAAAAATGTATAGCTGTTTCAAGTTGGTCACTGGCTGATAAATCTATATTAGACAGAGCATAATGACCAACTACTGACCAAATTGAACCACCTATAAGACAATCGGTAACTGGTTTGTTGCAGGCTGACCAATCTATATTATACAGCAAATAACCGGTCGATCTGAGTTGGCCATTGATCAGCCAATAACTAACTTGAAAACCTATAAGCAGCTAATGACCAACTTTAAACCAGCTATCATGTTCCAAAAAAAATTGTCAATTGATCATTGACTCAATCTATATTATACAGTAAGTATCCAGCTTGACCTGCTATTGACTAACCTGAATCACTTATAAACCAACTGGTAACTGGTCTGTTGCAGCTAATGACCAACTTGGACCAGCTTTAAACCAGCTATCATATTCTAAAAATTAACACCTGGTTCATGTTTGTCATTGGCTGATCAGACTCTATGTTATTCAGCGCATAACCAGCTTGACCAACCAATAACCAAATGGAACCGTCTATAATCCAACTGGTTTGTTGTTCTAACAGGATTTCAGTCCTACCTGGCTTTGATAGAGAGCCCTGCCACTCTTGGCACATTGTTTACAATTAAAAGTAAGAGGGTTGGGGGTAGACAGGAAGTGATTTTGAGCAAACCATGCACATGTCTCAGAGAAAGAGACGGATGGAAGGCAAGAGACACAGAGGAAAGCTTTTTCATCCTTTCCTTAATTACAGTCCCTTTTACTTCCACTCGGTGAGTCCGCTGGGCTTCTCTCTCACCGTTCACCCTCCCCTTCCGATCATAAATTCTCAGCTGTCTGCGGCCTCTTTCTCATTCCCCTCAGCTCGCTTCTGAAATGTCTCTTTCCCATTCAGTGCCCTTGGCCCCACATATTACCATTATGATATCCCCACATATTACCATTATGATATCCCTACAGAGTTTGTGTGGTCTAACGTTTGAGTAAATAAATGTAATTTACCTTTTTTGAACAATTTCAAACGGCAGATGTCAATGGGTGAGCCTTTCACTAAAAGCTCATAAAGTTTCCTTCCATTAAATCCCATGCTCCAATCGAGCCATTCGGAGAGAAATAACCGTCCGTGTGTAATTTCGACACCGGGAATGAGGAGAATGCCAATGAGGCAGCGCTATTCCTCCTCCACCATAAAACACCCAAAACGGCCCTAACAGAAATGTCCACTGTGATCAAGGACGACACAGTTCCAGGCTTTTAGCTGCTTAGCTTTAGTTCAGCATAGATGGGTTTCAATGTAATAAAGTTTTACGCAGACCCTGAGTTTGTATCTGACTGATATGATACATTAATATCATAGATTGGTGTATTTAACTGCATTTCAGTAGAGAATCAGTTAATTTATAGCTCTGTTTCTCCATAAATCAGTCTGTTTCTGACTGACTTTATAAATAAATACATAAATATACAGTATTATCATGTATAAATATAAATCGAAGTATTAGTCATATATCTGGGAGAGATAAGTCAAGCTGTCACTAGTGGCGACAGAATGAACGTGAGTGAGCGAGATGCCTCCTGTCTGAGGAATCGTGCCAAGCACAGAAGGGTACTGTGATGGAGAATGTGACTAAGGAAGAGCACAACCCCTGGACTTGGCTTCTACCCACCATCAGTACTACTTCTAATCTCTCTCATCTCCTGAAGGACTGATGTGACTACCAGTGTAGCTTTTTTAGTGAATCATAAACATAAAATATACTAGTGAAGTCTTAAACAAAGGACTCTTATGAACCTATATTTGTTTAGTGAATCAAAACATACAGCATGAACAGTGTATTCTAATTCTAATTAAATGATCAGTGTAGTATGAATCATGAACTGACTCTTAAGAACTGGTTCTTTTCGTTCTTTTTTTGCGAATTAAAAACATACAGTGCAACGTGTGGCTCAATTCTCAAACAAATGAATCTTGTGAGTCTTTTTTTTTAGCGAATCAAAAACAAACAGCACGACCTTTGTATCCTGATTCAGGGACATAAGCTTGTTGTTTTTAGTGAATCAAACACAAAGTGTGATCAGTGCAGACTGATTCATGAACAAACGACTCTTGAATCAATAGCATACATCATGACATGTAGACCCCGATTCTTGAAACAAATGACTCTTCTGAGCCCGTTCTTTTAAAGAATAGTTCAAAAAGACAAGTTACTAGTCTGAAACCTGTAAAAATATGTAAGGAAGATTAAAATATAACTAAATGAATTGGAATCTAATCAAATCAGAATTAAATCAAATTGCCATGAGAGCTTTGTGAATCTCAATCGAAATTGGGAAATCGATCTCCAGCTCTAATCTCCTGTCTCCTGACTCCCTCCCTGCCTTGTATTCCACCTCGTCTCCTGCTTCATCACTAGCCTCCCTGCCTCATCTCCTGCCTCTATCATCAGTGATGAGTGTATGAGAAAACACCCAGCAGCTAGAGTGCTTACGTAAGAGGCTGAAAATAACTCACATCCAAACTCTGTCCCTCTTTCACTCTCCCTTTCTCTCTCTCTCTTCACCCCACCCCCCTGCTCTTCAGTGACACGGACACTAATGTGCTGGAGAAGGAGTTTCCTCAAAGCCCAGAGGTGCTCGTAGGAGGACAAATAAAAATGTCGTCTTGCGTCACGCGAGGGAACCTGCTGACAAATCTGCGTCACAGAGACAAGAAAACCCCAGACAAACACAATCCTTCTAGTCTGGAGGGATGGATAATAAATATTACAGTCAATTTTCATTTATTATTCTACTAAAATGTAAAACAGTTTTGATTAAATTACTGTTCAAAACATAGCCTATAAATAGAGTATTGTAAATTACTTGAGCAGTTTATCAAAATACCAATATACACTACCGTATAAAAGTTTGGGATCTGTAAAAATTATTTTATATTTTTGAAATATGTACACCAAGGCTGCATTTATTTGATCAAAAATACAGTAAAACAGTAATATTATGAACAATAATTACATTTTAAAATAACTTCTATTTGAACAGAAAGTTGAATTTTAAAATGTATTCGTGATGCAAAGCTGAATTTACTGAACTTTTGATTAAATAAATTCATCCTTGTTAAATGAATGTACTACTTTCTTTAAAAAAAAAATAAAAATAAATAAGTCTTACTGACCCCAAACCTTTGAATAGTAGTCAGTATTGTCCTATGTTTCAATGTGAAAACAACTTCAACGGTTATACACTAGTTAAACAGTAACATTTCAAATGTCAATGCAACTTACAACATTTAAACAAATAATCATGCAAATTTAACAGATAAATACACAGATAGTGACAACACACTGAGAGTTAAAGCAATAGTGCACACAGAAAAGATCATTCTGCCATTATTCACTTACCCTCATGTCATTCCTTTTTATTGGAAAAACAACTTAATTTCAGTCTGTTTCTCATATAAATTTATCATATGGCTTCTGAAGACTTGGAATATTGTATATGATTTGTATTTTGTACTGTTTACTTTTACGATGATTGTATGGTGCCCCTGGTCACTTTCATTCTATGGAAAAAAGCAGCATGAACATTCTTTAAAATTTCTTATTGGAGATTGGCTAAGAAAGACATAAAGGGTAAATGATGACAGAATTAAAATTTTTAAGTGAACTATTCTTAAAAAAAACACAAGGTCAGGAAAGAACAACAACGATAAGCACATAGAGACAAAGAATGGACATCTAAAAGCAGACTGAAAGCCTAAAAACAGCATTTCACACTTTATAACATAGTGTGACATATATATTTAGAAAAAAAACACAAGGTACACAGTCACTACTAATAGATAGACCAAATCTCAAATACAACAGAACAGTTGTCAGAAAGTTTCTCTCACTTATTCGTACATACACAGCAGAATTGACGTTTAGACACATCAGGTCATAAAATTTACAGCACATGACTCCAAACACAAACACACCGAGGGGCCCATCGTCCCCCAGACTCCAGATAGAACTACACGGAGGACACAGAGACGTTCTAGATGATCGGATGATTGGGGGAAGTGTGTGTGTGTGCATTGGGGGGCATATACTGACCCTCGGACTCCAAGGGCGGTGGCCAGAGAAGATCTGATCCAAACTCACAGGAGCGCCGCAGCGAGTTTCCATTCTCTGCTATGCCGAGCATAGTTTTCCTCTTCAACGAGAGGTGAGCGATCGGCCCTGGATGGGGAAGGGAGGAAGGGGGAGAACCAGAACCTTAGAGCCGTCCACTTCCTCGCTGACCGCAGGTATGGATGGGGCAGGAGGGACGGGAGCTGATGAGCCGAGCATGGACAGTGCCATGTTCCCAACAGAGTCCCGAGGACTCTGGATATCTTGCATGGAGGGGAGGGAGGACAGGGGGGGGGGGGTGATTGAGCTTTCCTAAAGGAGCACCCACAATGCCATGTTTCTCCCAACGGTACGAGACAAATATGGGACATAAGCAACAACCTGGGAAGCAGTTGCAGAACTTGTTCTTGGTCCAATGAGTTTATAAATGTCCCAAAGATCCTTGCTGTGTTACTAATATGCACTAACAATGTTCTGAGAGCTCCGAACACGACTGACTCTCTTGAGGTTGGTTGTCTGCTTTTAGATGGTACCACAACATTATCATGTGGGAGGACAAAAAGGAAGTGAGGGAGAGAATTGAAAGGCTCTTTTACACGGTAATCACAAGTTCCCAGTTTGCTGTTGGAGGCGGCACTGAAAGCTTGCCAAGATTGTATGTGTCATTGACCAATCAGAATATATTATGTGTCATTATTCACCAACCAATCAAACTTTGTTTCGTTTTTATATTTTTTGTCACTTTCAGAGTTGATGTGTCTAAAATCATAATGACACAAAATGATGTCATAATGTGTCTAGAATGAGCGTTTTCAGACACAGCAAATGTCTGCCCACCAATCACATTTATTTGTATTCATGGTTAGCCTATTTTATAGAGAAACAAATGTCTTTTTTTTTGGGTTCCTGCTGAACAAAAACAGCCTACATTGGTTTGCTGCTCTACATCTGGTCTTTTTAGATGGGTTTTAGGCAAACTAGCTAAACCAGCTAAGACCAGCTTGGCCAGTCTGGCAGACCAGGTAGATCAGATTAAAGACCGGTTCACACCTAGGACGATAACTGTAATGATAACTATAAATCTAAAGGTTTAATCGCATTTCGCTGCTTTCCAAAGTTCAAGCTTGATGACCTCTGACCTGCGAATTAGCATCATGTAAAGCGGATCGATAAGTCACAGCATGACCTCGTAACTGAATTAAAAGAACATCAATTTAAAACTGCAGCACTGCAGGAAAGTGGGCGTTTAGGTGAGACCGCTAACATAGTTATATTTATAGTTATCGTTCTTGGTGTGAATGGGCCTTAAAAAAGATTTTTAGCAGGACAGTGTAATTATTTACAACTTAGAAGCTTACTAGCATTGAGCTAAATCAGTAGCAGGCAACTTTTGCCAGTGTCTGCGAGTATGGAATAGCGCTTGTAAATCGTAAAACATTGCGCCTATAGTGCACTGTGTAAAATGCCTTTAAGAAGAAACAAAATGGTGGAAGGAAAAGAGGATAGAGTGATTCGAAACAGAGCAGGAAGGAGAATCGATACAAGAAAGGGAAACTGAGGTAGAACGATGAGACAACCAAATCGTGAGGGGAAATAAAAAGGAATATGAAAGGAGAGAGGTAACAGGACCGTGTGAAAGAGATGAGTTCCTTTCATCAGACATTAAACTGCTCCACAGGGCACTCCTACATCACATCATAGCTCTATTAAAACACCCTAGCTCATCACTTAGCCACAGTCTACAACTTCAAGCCCTCTGGATACAGAGGGTTTGTGAGGTTTTTGAAAATGAGGAGTCTTTCTTTCTATGGCCTCTGAGTGGAGGAGGGGAAAGTGGCAGTTAAACTCTTTCCTCTTCCTGCTGCCTTCTCTGTTTACATTTAAAATCAGCTGGATGGATAGATTTACCATCTGTGCAGCACTGGCTAGCCAGGACTACTTTAAACAGACAGAATGGGGAGATCTAATTGGCTCTGTGTTGAATGAATTGTCACCTCAGGGCCCAACAACAAGGATATTTTCTTCTGGAGCGGTCAGACCAGTAGATCTGTATTTGCCCTGCCTATATTTTATTAAATATTATATTTAATTAAATATACTTACACTTTTTTATTAACACAAGAAAAAAAAAAAACTGTACGACCGGTACATAAGGAATTAATAGGGTCATTAAAAGATCTTACCAATAAATTCTATTAGAATTATATAGAAATTATATAAATAATTTTAACATATATATTTTTAGCAGCAGGATTTATATGGGTTAGAAAGTAATGTATTTATATATATTTTTATTAAATGTGAAATTTAATACAAAATAAAAGTAAATAAATATAAAATATAAATAAACATTTAAACAAAATACATAAAAACATTTTTAAACTGTAATTTATATATTTTTTAGAAATGCATTTTTAAATAATTATAAAAAATAATTAATTAATTTACAATTATTTATTTATACTTATATTTATATAATAACTTCAATTCAACAATCAATTCTATAAATTCAACACACTTTTGCTGGAAAACAAATGGTTAAATTGACATGATTTAACTCATTATAACTGAAGCTGCAAAGACTATCACAAATAATTTGTACAACTTTGGTGACACAAATCATTAGAATTCACAACAACATCTAAATTATTGTGACAGTTTCGTCATCTGGCCCAAAAACTGGTATTGGACCATCCTTACTGTTGAACCGTGCACCTATCAGAGTCTACGGACAAACGTTACTGATTATTTCCTCTTGACAGACACAATTTTAGAGGAGATTAGCAGAGAATCATGCTGATGACGGCTAGCGTGGTTCAACAACAGCACAGATATACGATAAGGAGCAAAAGAACGTGCGGACAGTACACATAAGCGAGGGAGGCGGGGTATAGAAGCATGGCAGGAAGTGTGGGAGTGGTTGGCTGAGGGATAGATATGGAGGCAGGGCTTGTTGAGGTGGCGTTACCTGATTTGCCGACATGCGTTTGAGCCAGGACGTCAGCCAGGCGCCCGGCGGCTCCGCTGCCCCCACTCTGCGTCGACGATGAGGAGGAGGAGGTGGTGGAACCCTGGTGGATGGCCCGGCTGATCCAGTGCTCCATGCTGACACTGCCCTGGCTGGAGGTGGGGGTACCCTCACCCTGGCCGCCCTCCTCCTCCGAGCCGGACGAGGTGTCTGTCAGGGGGGGCAGAGAGGAGAGGGGGGAGAGGCCTAGTGAGAGTCACTCAGACCCACTCAACACTCAGCCCAGAAGGTGGACAAGTGCAATTAAAGTCAACATGAAAAGGGATTTGCAACCCATTGAAAATTCCAGAATAAAGTAGCAAATTCTTCAAGAAAATAATATGTAGAATGGGAATTAGTTATATCCAAGAGCAATTGTTAGGTTCATGAAAAGAAAGGGAAAAAATAACAATAACAATAATAAATGCTAAGTTATTTACTTATATTTTAGCAACAGGTTTTTATGCAAGAAAGTAATATATTTATATTAAAAATACAATTCATCAAAATACACAAATACATTAATTTACATGAATGTACATTAAGTTAATTTTAAATTCTTACTTATAACTATTAAATGAAATGTAAAATTATTTACAATAATTAAATGAACATTTTTTCATAATTAAATTTTTTTTGGGGGGGGGGGCAATAAAATTGGAAACTAACCACAACAAATTACAAATTCACAAATTTATGATTTTTGACTCATTCTGATGCTTTTTTTAAAAATCACAAATCATTCTCACAATTTCCAATAAATGAATTAGATCTTGAAAAGTGGGTGTTCAACAATGAAGCCTTTTAAAAAGGCTGCTTCTCTTCTTCTGATTACGTCAGTCGAAATAGAAAGTTGTTCAGAAGTGGAGCAAAACATTGGACCCCATCGACTTTCAGAGATAGAGACGTTATTCCAAATTTAAGTCTTTAAAGATTTAGAACAACACAAGGGTCACTAAATGATCACAGAATTGTCTTTTTTGTGTGAATTTAAGAATGTAAAAAGAGATTTATTTTTGATTTCATGTTGACTTTAAATGAACGATGATTTAGAATCAGGTGTGAAGCTCACCTGGGGGGGTGTAGGCATCCATAGAGGTCTGCACCACTAGAGAACGGCGTTTGGATGGCATGGGTACAGCCATCTTCCTCTCCTTGTTTTTGGCTAGTGCTGCCTGAACTGCTTCTGTGTGGACGTCTGCGTAGGAAAAAAAACGAGAAATTAAATGAAGGGAATCTGTATTAACTAGCCGCTGACCTCCAAGCTGGTGTTTACAGTGACGTGGATGAGATGAGTCTCTCTGGCTGATGGTCGTGAGAGTGTGTGACGAGAGCCAAGCCACCACCTCCAGCCCTTCTGTGATCTTGCAATACTGACTCATCTCAGTGTGTGTGTGTGTGTGTGTGTGTGTGTGTGTGTGTTTGTGTGTGAGAGAGATGACACCATGGCTGACTGTAGGTTGTACCCACGGCTGCACTCCTCACGCTGGCAGAGTCACAGCCTCTAATAATCCAAGCTGTTATTTGGACTCTCAAATGAGATACAGAACAACATATTCCATCAACACACTGACTGTGTTTGCACGCCCATGAATAATCCGATATGATATTTTCTCATATTCTGATTTATTTACTTTCCAAATGCAGTTAAAGGAAACTGAAAGAGTATGTCTTGATTTATTCATAATAGATGGTAATTACATGTAAACCACAATAGCTGTGTAAATGTCTTTTTCAGAATAAATACATAACCTGAATATAGAGCTTAATGGGAAAACGAGAAATATATTCTGCAATTACACTACCAATCAATAAAGCAATATTTTGAAATTACACTACTGATCATATTATAATGAAATAAATCTATTTCAAATAAATTCTACATATCAGAAAATCCAGAAAAAAACAGTTTTTAACATTTAAAAAAAAAAGAAAGTTTCTTAAGCACTAAATGAGCATATTATAATGATTTCTGAAGTATCATGCGAAGTATCATGCGAAGTATCAGCAGTCATTACTCCAATGAAGACTGGAGTAATGACTGCTGAAAATTCAGCTTCACTAACACAGTAGTAATTACAATTTAAAAAATATATTAAAATAGAAAACAGTTATTGCCTTTAATGAGCAATAAATGAGCATAAGACGACTTCTTTCAACAACGTCAAAAAAGCCCCAAACTTCTGAACAGTAGTTTATATAAGACGGAGCTTGACATAACCATATGGATTTGACTGGAGCTGATGATATTATTAGTTAATAAAAAAAAATTCCTCAGCTGTGTGGCCTTCACCTGACATCACCAGAAGAGGAAAGTGGCTTCAGGGACTGAGAAAGAGCAGGGACATTTATTAAGAACGTAAATATTACTGTAAATATGGTCCATTTTGATTCCATGTTGTCATTTAAGTAAGACAGTGGTTGAAGCCTGGTATGTGGTGTTCAGCGTTACTAAAAAATACAAAAAAAATGTGTATTTATTGTTGGGAAACTTGCCTCAAATCTACCATAAATCATAAAACCTCATTCTGTAATGAAAAGCTCAATTAACGCTGTGTCTCATCATGACTACTGAACCCTATTTTTTAATCTTTCATCTCTCTATTTTGAATGTGTGGCTGTCTAAAGAACATACACAACAGAGACAGATACAATTGTAATATGTACAGCTTATAGCAGATAACTCTCTCCCACGTACATATCATATATCAATATTTGTATATTTGCCCAGAGGGAGGAGGCCAGTGACATATTCAGGGATAAACAAATCCATAATCTGACACACAAACAAACACTCTCTTTTAAATTATTTATATACATATGTATATACTATATTTACATTAAATTTTTTATGGATTAGCCTGTAAAACGTCATGCATTTATACCATTATCATTTAAAACAGAGTTTTTTTTATTTTAATAGTAACAAAAATGATATTATTTCTTTCTTTTCCTTGATGTCCAAGTTTTAACCTATTTTTCATTAAACATTCAGATTTGCAATAATATATGGTAAATTTCCCATCGTTCCAGTGTAAGAATCGTGATGGATCACTCATTGCACTGCTGGAATAAACTCCCTGCTGACTCACCTGATCGGTAACGTTCATCACGGGTGCCGGAGGAACGTCTACGGTGGTATCGTGAAGCGGAAGGCGCCATGGGCGGCCGGCGCTCATGTGCCATGGATGCCTCCAGCCCTAAAGGATTCAGAGAGAGACAGAAAGAGAGGGACAATTACACGTCTCAGCCAGGGACTGATTTATTACATATCAACTTCATTGACCTCTTCCTGTAACACTCTCCCTCATAGCTGGGCTAAGAGATACCCTGATTTGTTCTCATTTTAATCAGCAGTTTCTTCTTTCAATTTCTCATTGGCAACCTTCTTTCTTGTCTCATTCTAAGTTCAGTGTAGCTTTTCTTTCTAACATATCGTCATCCTCTTTTTTTGGATCTCTCACCCCTTCAGACCTAATTGTTTGTTGTTTTCTAAAACAGCGGTAATTGAGTTGCACAATATATTAGCACTGACCAATAATAGTGTTTTTTTTCTATGTCAATATATAATTATGCTAAACAGTTTCTACATCATAATGTTTTATGATAGATTTCGCTTTGAGATGTAAAATTCCAAACAAAACAAAACAAAACACAAGCAAAACTATGGAAGGCCGTTTCTGCCACTGACTAAAAAATTAAAAAGGTAATTGCAAGTTTTTCTCTCACAATTCTGACTTTTTTCTCGCAATTGCGAGTTGAAATTTCGCAATTCTGACTTTTTCTCAGAATTGTGATATATATAAACTCGCAATCGCCAGTTATAAAGGCAGAATTGCGAGATATAAAAATCGCAGTTCTGACATTTCTCTCAGAATTGTGATATAAACTCGCAATTCTGAGAGAAAAAGTCAGAACTGCGATTTTATATCTCGCAATTCTGCCTTTATAACTCACAATTGCGATTCGCGAGTTTATATCTCACCATTCTGAGAAAAAGTCAGAATTGCGAGATATAAACTCGGAATTTAAAAAACAAGTCAGAATTGGGAGATAAAGACTCGCAAATGCAAGTTTGTCTCTCAAAAGTAAAACTAACAAAACTAAATACTAGCAAAACAAAAGAAAAGTAATCCAAAAACAAAACACAAAACAAAAGCAATACAGAAAAAATAGATCATTTATAAACACTGACAAACATAACTATCTAGTTATTGAAGGATAATATCTTATTTTATCCAATTTAAACAGTATATTCTTTTTCAATGGCAACAAAAGTGCAAAACATTTAAAGGGGTCATATGATGCGATTTCAAGTTTTCCTTTCTCTTTGGAGTGTTACAAGCTGTTTGTGCATAGATAAGATCCCTTGAAGTTGCAAAGACTAAAGTCTCAAAATAAGAGAGATATTCTTTATCAAAGTTAAGACTCTGCCACGCCCCACGTGGGGAAGTCGTGGCCTAATGGTTAGAGAGTCGGACTCGTAATCGAAAGGTTGCGAGTTCGAGCCCCCGGCCGGCAGGAATTGTAGGTGGGGGGAGGGAATGTCCAGCGCTCTCTCCACCCTCAATACCACGACTGAGGTGCCCTTGAGCAAGGCACCGAACCCCCAATTGCTCCCCGGGCGCTGCAGCATGGCTGCCCACTGCTCCGGGTGTGTGTTCACGGTGTGTGTGTGTGTGTGTGTGGATTTGTTCACTACTCACTGCTGTGTGTGTGCACTTGGATGGGTTAAACGCAGAGCACCAATTTCGAGTATGGGTCACCATACTTGACAATACGTCACGACTTTACTTAAAACGGCTCATTTAAACACACTCCCACATGTCTACGTCACGGAGTGGGAAGATTTGCAAAACACCCAAATGTATAGGCAATGAAAGAAGGCGGAACTATTATTCTGGCTGTATTATTGTTGCTGCCGCCGCCATGGCGTAGAGACGCTGTGTTTTGTTGTGAAAGCGAAAGTACTTTGTTTGGGCTTCCAAAAGAGGACACAACTAGAAATCAGTGGTTAAGTTGTATTTACAACACTGTTCCAGAACAGTTCAATCCAAATATTAGAGTGTGTGCAGCGCATTTTGCGGAGGATTATTTCCTGAACCTGGCAGGAGAGTAGCCTACAATGCTGGTTTGCTCAAGTGGGGCAATTCCAACTTTGCAAGGACAGTCTGACGCTTCTGACTCAGAGTCTGGAAGTACGTTTCTGCTATTGACTATTCAAACGCGAGTTTTCAGCTGTGTAGAGTAGCGCTTGTTGTTTGTCGTTTCTCCGATCACAAATGCAGACATGGTAATGTGATGCGTAAAAAGACAGTATAAGTCATTATAATTAGTAATTATGTCCCCAGTGGATGCAACAAATGCCTCGTTTATAATGGGTTTTATTGTTTTTGTGTCATCATGCCGGGACAAGTCATCACAATACGGTGAGGGGCGTAACATTTCCGTCTCACGCTTGAGGTATTCGGCCAATCACAACACACTGGATAGCTGGCCAATCAGAGCACGCCTCACTTCTCAGAACGATGAGCTTTGTAAAAATCGCGTTTCATAAAGGCGGGGCATAGAGGAGCAACAATAATGTAAAGTGTGTGGAAAATAATGTCTTTTGAACCTTAAACCGCATAAACACATTGCATTACACCAAGTACACAAAATAATGTTATTTTTAGCAGTGTCATATGACCCCTTTAAGTTAACCTTTCTATTTTTGTTTTGATGCTTGAGTTCATTTGGTTGGAAGTGTAAAATAAAATAAAAAATAAAACAATGCAAAAAAATATCTAATTATTTAAACATTGGCAGTCCTTTATAACTTTTTCTTAAGTTTTTTTGAAGAAAAATCAGTTTAATTCAGCAGAGCAGAGATTTTTCTGATTTTACAAATAACATTTTCAAATTCTGTGGAAATCTGTTGAGATTTCTGTGAGTTTTGTGGCTGCAGATTCCATGTGGGCCATATATAGACGATCCATATCTGCCAATATGTCTATGCCAGTGCAGCCCTGATTGAGAAAAGATAAAATATTTAATTCCAGGCACACACAGCAGCGATTGGTCGGCTATGACTCATATCAATGGCTCTTGTGATGAGCCAGCTCTGTTCTCTTCTGTTGTTCTTTGTTGTCTTGGATTCAGAGCGGAGAGCTTAGCACCACTCTGCTCCTCCTGGCAGATTTTAGAACACGTGAGACGACCCCAGGTTGCGCTCGGCGTTCCAGCCAAGAGCTCTGCGTGCAGGACGGAGAAATCAATTTTGGCCCCGTGCTGATATAGCCTAAGACACCAGCGGGTGGATTTATTCATTCAATAAGGCAGAAGGTGAGACAGCAGGTTAAGTCAGAATCATGCACCAGCTCATGCAGTGGAGGATGTGATGGTGCATTTCTGACTCAAGTACAATGAATACACAGTCTCTCTCCTACTAAAAAGCCGAGGGTTAACAGTCACTGATCAATACTGATTGGGTTAACGTCCAAGTACGGCTGTCATTCAGTCGAAGGCAGCCACGGAGACAATCTCTCCTCTGTGCTGGTAACCGGATGCTCTTAAAAACTAGGAGACACACACAATCATTGAGGAAGGTGTCACTGTGCCACGTTCCCTTGCTCCAGTACATAAAACGACAAGTAAACGCAAGTTCATGCCTTCACAGGAGTGTTAAATAACACCAGTTCCCGCAGGAATGGAGGCGTCGCGTTGAGTCTGGCGTATGCCGCTCTTCACGCCACAGTCTACGATACATGCTTTGTGCCCGAGCATGATGTCATATATTTTCTTTTTCACCGGGAGCCAGACTGGGAACATACGGGCTGCCTGTTGCTATGGCAACAGAAGCCGTGCTAATCAACAATGCAGCCAGACACGCCAAGCACAAATCAGAGACCTTCAAAAGTTACATAAATTCTTACCAAACTATAAAAGCAGCACTAACTTTTTTGGTAGGGCTGGGCGATACAGCTGAAAATATAATATATTCATTTTTTTTAACCATTTGAAGACATACAACTTGATATTTAGGCATTTACTTTGAATATGCCTTCAAAAAGGTGAATTTAAAATACAAAACAAAAAAACAGTAACAAAGCTTGTTTTACACATGCACAATGAATATAAATGCACAAAATGTATTTAAAAAGGCATGAACATTTATTTTTTTATTTATATGCACCATATAAAAATTATTCCAGAGAAGGGCAATATTTAAATATTTATCTATATATTTTATAAGTGTTTCATAAACATTTTTGAGTGATGTAGTAAATGAATCATTAAATCAAACTTTTCGATTCACTGAAATGATTTGAATTCATGGAACACACATAGTTTCAAATCACAAAGCAAGAGATTATGAAACTTGTTTAAATATATCGTCCTAAATACCTGTCTTGGAAAACTGTAAAAGAGAAAAAAAATCATCTAATCTGGAAAAAAGCACAGTTCTTCTTAAAGTGTTCTTTGACACGAAGCAATTACTCTATGGAGCTCTTCATTTTAATGATGCCGGCATTCTTTTAAAGACTAATGACATCTGAAGCCGGAGAAGCTTGATCAGCAGTGACTCTCTGCATTTATCGATAATCTAAATGCAAAGTATTTACTTTAAGTGCACTTAAACGAGTGACCAGAGTGATCAACTGAGCAATCTCTTATTGAAAAGCAAAACTGAACATTTGATCTTTTTCTCCCACTAATATTCATAAGAAGGGGTTGTTTCAGTTCAATTAAACGAGAGAAAAAAGTTCTAAGCACCTTTTATGAAGCTCTTGAGAAGAGCTTAGAGGAGCCTCTTAATTCTGGTGCCTACAGTCACTTATCAGCTCATTTTAAAGCAGCACTAATGAAAAAGCGGCAGCCGGCCTAGGTTATGGATGGCCTTGCTTTCCGAATAAGATTTTCACAGGAGTAAAGAGACCAAATAGAGCTGTTGGAGCTTCAGACTTTAAGGCTGCATTTAGACTCTCAACCAACTCATGTATATAAAATAAATTTTTCAACATCTGATTTGGGCCACTTTTGAATGTTTCTAAATCAGATATCTGATATCTAACCTACATCTAAACATTCATATTATTACTCATGCTTAGGGTTAGGAATGAGAACAAACCTCTAAGTGCTACGAACATGAATGATACTTCAAATCATGCACATTCTCTAAGCTTCCTGCATGTCAAATAATAAAATGGGCATTTAAATCCCATAAGCCTGCATAAAGGTGGATATATAGGTGTGCAACCTTACCATCCACATAGTAATGAAGCCTAGGATGCCCTACAAAATCATTGCTCGTTTAAGTATGAGAGAACGGCTGTGAAATCCATCTGTTGAGATCTTAATGCCTAGAATATTAGCCCACAGGAAACAGATTCCCATTGCAGGTTTTTAGGATCTGTTTAAATGAGAAGAAGGAATGCAAACCCATCTGCTGTAGAAAAGCTGGTTCTGTCAGCTGTTTAAACCTGTGCAAATGCAAGCATGTGAGGTGAGAGTTGGGGCTCTTACCTGGAGGGTGTGGCAGATACGCCCCAAGCAGTTTTGACCTCTTCTTCTCATATCCTTTTTGAGTGATGTCGCCTGCAAGAGAAAGGGAGCGTCAAAAATGTGCAAACAGCCTTTATTAACATAAAAAACAAATAAACCACAATCGGCTCTTTGCTTAAGCGGATTATAATTGTAGATTGACACCACACCTCCTGTTTTATTCAGGATATCCATGTTGGGTTGGGAAAACATTTCATATTTTTTTGGAAAATGGTTAGGTAAGGTGCTTTTGGGCAGATCTTCCGAAACCATCCGGACGGTGTGGGTGACGGAGAGCACATCTCGCAATGATTAATGTAACAAGGTTTTGTGACTTGTCACAAAGCATTAGGCGACTGGGCCATCACATTTGCGTGGAAATTAAGAAAAGATCTGGTGCATAACGAGAGCACGGCGGAGACTTGACAAGTGAGAGAATAACTAAATGAGAGAGCTTCGATAAATCATTAGTTCTGTTACAAAAGTTAGCGAGCCGCCTTTGCTGTCTATTGCCTACATAGGCAGCTGCATTTTAAGGTAGAATAATAATTTTAATTAATTTCTGACTTTCAACGCTGAACAGCACACACATAGCGCTGTTCATGAGCAGAACAAACTAATTATTCATCTTCCTAGCAATGTAAAACTTCAAAGCAATGAAATACACAACCACACGATGTAAAACATGCCATTTTAATTATGATACTTTTTGGTACTTAATAAAATAAAACCATCCATCTACTAAATATAACAGAAAATATGACAATTTCAATTATTATATTGAATTAATTTTGTTGATTCTTTCTGCCGCTGAATGAAACGTATCCATCCATCATACCTAAAGATAACATTAAATTAAATTCAATTTAATGCTTGTTGAATAAAAGTACTAATTTTCTTTCTGAGATTGCATTCTATTACCTGCGTTTCCAATACCCTTCAAATTGCGCAAACTGAAATTGAAAATACGCCCAATGGAAACACGTCAGTTTCACAAAAACTCCCATATAACACAAAAAAAATTTTATGCTCGCATGAGGTGGTTTTTCAGGAAATTCAAAAAAGGAATATTTTGCAAAACTGCAATAGAATTTTTATTTTATTTGGGTTTTTTTTCGCATTTACAGGTCACCTAGTTTACGTAACAATCACAAGATCATTCTTTAATGTACTATAACCTCCAAGAAACACCTGATACGTGGCCGCTCTCAAGTATAATGGGCTTTCCTTGCTATTAATGCTTGGATGGATAACCCCTTATTTACACTGACAACACACGTCTGCGGTGCATTACAGCTCCGACACGGCCACTTTAGTCAATGCTTGTGTTTATACCAGCTGCGCTGCGGCATGTAAAATCTGGGGTCGACAATATAATTGGCCCGGTGGCCCGGACGTACTTTTAAAACCGTCAGGGCCACCAGATCGCTCCAACCACTAGCCCGGTGGGGCCAGTAAAAATAATGCCTCGATTAAAAAAAGTCTAATTTCACATTAATTACCTGTGGTTCTGTGTTTTGATTTCTGTTTAATCGTCTCGGTAACCACCGCTAACACGTTACGTGATCCCGACAGCCCCGTCTGCACCGCCTTGCTCGCTCCCGCGGTTACGCGCGCAAACTGCACACTGCTGCTCAGCACCTACCTATAGCTACTATTAAGCTAGGCTACATGTTTCTGAAACCCACATCACCCGGCCAAACGCCGGATAAAAAAGAGAAGGCAAGGAAGAGAAAATCACCAGAGGAATTGAGGGAAAGCGAAAGGGAATACGAAAAGAAAAGGCAGAGAAAGTTTCAGCCCCAGTGGCGAGACCGCTGGAATTGGCTGGGCTTAGGGGTGTGCGATATGACGATTTTTGATCGTGGACGATAAAAATGTCTCCACGATCTGCTTTTGAAGAAATATGGTAGTATCGTGCTACAGCACACATTATATCAAATACAGTTCTGGCGCCTCCGTCTCTATATACTGTACAACACGACATACAGCAGTAGAGTTACTCTGACAGGACACTGCACTTATTCGCGATCGCAAAAGTACATTATTTGCACACAACCCTTGCTGGTTAAATGTTTAATTCGCGCGCTGGTCTGACGTGCGCTTTTTCTGAGCACATACACCTGAAGCACGCGCACTAAAACGCCTGTCTAACAGCGCGAGCGCCTGATTACTCAACTAACTTATTTTTTGCGCTAATACTGTCAAAACACACAAGGTTTACATACAGATTCAGTTGGTTATCTCTAAAATGAAAGTAAATAGTTAAAGAGAGAAACGGATGTGTGCCTGTATATTAGATGCGTGCAGCTCTTAAAGGGACAGGACACTAAACATGCTGTCGACTGTCATTAAAGGGATAGTTCACCCTAAAATTTAATTTCTGTCATTATTTACTCACTCACATGTTGTCCCAAACCTCTATTAATTTCTTGTGCTGAACCCAAAATAAGACATTTTGAAGAATGAGGGTAACAAAACAGTTGCTGGTCTACATTGACTTTGATAGCAGGAAAGAAAAATCCTATGGAAGTCACTGAGGACCAGCAACTGTTTGGTTTTCCACCTTCTTCAAAATAGCATTTATGTTCAGCAGAAGAAACTCATTCAGGTTTAAAACAACTTTTGAGTAAATTATGGTATAAAAATAAAACATTATAATAAAAAATCAAACCGCAAAGAGAAAAATCACTCACTATTCTTGACTGAAAAACTTTAATACAGTTGCTTTAGGAATCAGTCTATCTAGTGTTTTATTTTTATATTTGTTCATTCAATTTCATTGAATGCTCTGCTAAATACACTTATTGTACCTGAAAATAAAGCACTGTTTGTTTTATTTGTATATTATGTGTATTTGTAATTTGTATCTTTGTTCTTATTAAAAAATAAGAAAGATAGAATGATGACAAAGATTTTTATCTTCGCCCACTTTGGCCTAAATATCTGCCATGTCTTTTTTTTTGTTACCTTGAAAGGCTTTCTTTCTAGTTTGGCTATAATGCTCAGACAACTTGTAAAACCAACATGACAAAGAATCGTGATAAAATCGTGAATCGTGATATTTAAAAAAAAAAAACGTGATATGATATTTTTCCCATATCGCCCACCCCTAGCTGGGCTACGATCAAGAAAAAAAAAAGAGGTTTACTGTGAGCTCTGCAGATCAATGCCCACATATGCAGACAAGTAAGTTAGAGAAAAGTTAACGTGTATGAAACCTATGGTATGAACATAATATAATGAATTGCTGTGTGACTACGGAGAATGAATCCTATGCAATAGGTTTATTTGCACTTGTTTCATGTTTTTGCACAGTTTTGCTGCACTTTGCACTAAACCTACCTTAAAAAATAAATGTTATTCATGTTGTTCAAGCAAACTGTTCTTTTTCGTGATTATTGGGATCAATACCCGACGCGTTGACCTGGGCCAGTGAACTTCAAAAGACACTGGCCCGGAGGGCCAGTGGCAAATTTCCCTTATTGTCTACCCCTGAAAATGCATCCCAGAAGCGGCTCTCCATGCTGCTTTGCTAAAGATACATGCCTATGTCTCCTTCAATTCAAAATAATGGGTAATGTGGTGGCTGTGGCTATACGTAAAACTACCAACATCCGTCGCCATGACTTATCACGAGAGGAAAAAAAAATTACATTTTAGTTGCATAACATTGGTAAATAGAAGCGCCGTTACTTCGCAATTTTTTTTGCGACACATAATAATATATCGCAACAGTTTTGCACAAATCTGTAATGGAAATGCACCTAATGAATGATACATTCAATCCTATCTTTGAATAATAAGAAGGGCAAAACTTGGCATATTAAAAGTCAACATCATGCGGCCTACCTTTTTGACTGGGCTTTAGTAGATGGTCTCTTAAAATACAGTCTAGGTAGGCAGCACAGTATGTTTTGGAACAAAGCTAGTCTCATCCTCCTCACCCTTGAAGCCAACATAATTATGTTCCCGCACACTGTATGCACTATACTGCTGTGATCTAGTGAACATCTCCAGTTTAAATTCTTGAAAGGACAGGAAAAAGTGACAGCGAAGGCTGTTTTTCCCTAATGACCTCTTTAACGGCCCAATAAAAATGGCTGGGAGGCTAAAGGCTTGATGAGGAGGAAGATGAAGGGGGTTTTGGGATGAAAGAAAAGCAGAAGACGAAAAGGAAAAGGTTTTTTTTAAACAGAGACTGGATGATTCATTTCCTCACACCCACTTGCCGCCAATCAAACTGCCTTATGTGGAGGTTTCTGCTCAGGAGATTCATAGCATTGAATGTCCCTATCTCGCTTACTTATTCTTTGCTCCGCACACACACACTCTCTCTTTTGCCATCTTATTCTCTCCTCGTCCTTCCCTGAGGGACAAGTCCCTCATAAATTTTGACACCTCTGCCTAAGTCTGTAACCATTAAAAGCAAGAAAAAACGTGAGTGCAGACGACTCCGCCATGAAGAGAGTGAAAACGAGGGCGGCGGGAATGACAGGCGGCTACTGGACAGTCATCCTTCAGGTGTGCGACACACCGCTGTTTAATCCGCTGGGGGTGTGATGTTGGCTACATTTCTCGCGTACTTGGCAGCTGCCAACCGAAAACATGTCGTACGAAACAAAGAGAAGCTGTCAGACTTGTTGCATACACTGCCATTTCATATTTTCTGAAAAAAATGGAACAGATATACAAACAAAATCAAGATTTGTATGAAAGATAATATTTTGCTAATCAGTGGCGTTTTCTACTGCAATCACAATTATTATTGCTTATACCCATGGTCGTTATACTATCCGGTCTTGTCTTGTCTTGTCCACGGAGACTCGTCTGGGGCAGGCGTCTCTTCTTGTAGTGGCCACGGAGGCCATTTCCAGCCACCTGCCCCCTTGTCGCGGAAGTGGAGGCAGTTGCTGAGGGACCCTGTGAAGACCCTGACTCCTTGTCATGCCCAGAAGAAGCCTCAGCTTCCGAGCTAGCCCAGGAGGGCTTCCTGTTCCTGTTTGTCTAGTCCTGTGTGGACTGTCCTGTCCTGTATGTCTAGCCCCGGAGGGCTCCTGATACCCCCGAGCTGCCCCATGGAAATTTTGGGGGGTGGGGTAGAAGGGTTCTGGCTGGATTGGCCGGGCTGAGGGACGAGGCCACGGCCACGGCCACGGCCACGAAGACCACCTGCCATGGCCTCCTGAGCTCCCTGCACCGCCTTGGCCTCTGTCTGTCTGTTCCACTCTGGAGGTCCCCGTCCTGTGTTCCTGTCCGTGTCTGTCCTGAGGGGCCTCCAGAGCGCCCACCCCAATTTAACAATTCCCCGGTCTAGTGTGATTATTAGTTTATTCTTGTTCAGCTGTGTTTGTCTCGTTATCTATGATTAACCAGTGTATTTATAGTCCTGTCTGTTCAGTTTGATTCGGTCTGGTCTACTCGTTACTCCCCGGTGTTCCTGTCTGTGTCTGCCTTGCCTTGTCTTGTCCTGCCTTGATGTCTTTAGTAAAGACTGTTATTTTGCGTTACATCCTCGTCTGCGTGTTACTTGTTCCTCCCTGCTGTGTGCACCGTGACACAGTTGTGCTGCTTAATATTTTTTTTGGAACCTGTGATACTTTTTTCAGGATTCTTAGGAAGCATATATCAGCAAATTTCAGCGTTTATTCAAAATAAAAATATTTTGTAACCATATGGTTCCTTACCATCAGTTTTTATTGATTTAACACATCCTTGATGAATAAAACATTTTATTTCAAAAAAACAAAAAACAAAAACTCACCCCAAACTTTTGAATTGTAGTATATATTGATACAAAATTTCTAATTTCAATTTGAATAAATACTGTTCAAGAATCCTGAAAAAGTATTCTAATGACATATTTACAATACTACTTAATTTTATAATACACCAGCAAAATCATGGCCAATATTCAATATATTATCCAGCTCTATGTCAGACTTGTTCTTGATACTATAATCATTCTAGACTGGAATTGTGGATCCACCCTTCTGAAATTCCTTCAGAACAGACTCTGAGCTGAATGTAAAACAGTCCTGTGCTGTAGGCCGGGCTCCAAGAGATCCGATTACCCCGCATGTTTCTGGATGAGCTGACATCTGGATGTGACTACACTGAAAAAAAAAAGCCCTATATGATTCTCTTCTCAGCTGAAAAACACTGAGCTAGCCTATGCTAACAGGCAAACACATGTAACAAAATGGCTTCATTCCACTCAGTAAAAAGTGCAACAACAATGCAATTCTTGGTTTTTCATGAGCGCACAATGTAATTACATGTTACAGGTGGTGGAGCTTATGGCTCACAGGCTACAGGAAACCATCCTTTTGCCTTTTCCACAACATAAACGTCTTAATAATGGGCTTGAGTGGAAAGAATATGCCTCTATGGAAATCACAACCTCAGAAGCAAAAATTCTCTTCTATTTATCTAAGAGGATTACGAGCTTGGAGAATATTTACAAGCCCTTCGTAGACCTTTCTAGGGCCTAGAGGAGCTCGAACAATGCTCCGTCTAGTGTTATAGCTCGACACAAAAGCTGAAAGAAATTCTGCATCGATTCGTGTAATACAACCCATCTTTAGCTCTAACAAACAGAAGGTTTTTGAACAGTGCAGTGTAAGGAATATAATGTCAGAGGGCTTCCAAAAAGACAGGATATTGTGATGTCATTGGTTTCCTGTTTGGTGTGAGGTAGTATTCCACAGGGATCTAATCAGGCAGAGGGCCGAGGCGTCAGATGTGCTGTGATCATCTACCGTACCTGTGTTTGTGTGTGAGGCTGCGTGAAGGGCAAAACGAGCAAGAGCAAATAAAACGTCCCCTGAAAGTTTTCGGAAAGTTAAAAATGTATGAATGTCAGTGCAATAGATAATGAAATGTCAAAGCCAGTGGCATTTATTTTTTAGAAAGATAGCACACTTTTCAAGCAAAATGTTTCACATAAAGAGGTGATAAAAAGCGATAAATAGATTTATGGTCCAAATTTAAGACTGCTAGGACACCTGTGTGATCTTGAAGAACTGATTTCACACATTCAACAATAATCATCATGAGACCAGCTGGTTAAAATTAACTGCAAACATGACTCAGGAATTAGTTTTGAGAAAAGATGCCATTTAGAATTATATTTTGTTATATAATGCAATAAAATTGCACACATTTATAAACTTTGATGCACTGATATTAAAATACTGGTTGATCATTTTCCCTTTTTAATTAATTGTTATGGCGAATGACTAAAAAATGTCTATCAAATTACTTTTTTGTCTAAATAAATAAATTTTAAAAAATCAACATTTAAATGTGACAAATTAATTTCAAGAGCATTATGAAAAATGGATATTAATTTTGATATTTGCAAATGATTACATTTAACAGTGTCATTTAAAAAAGTAAAAAAGAGGGAAAAAAGTAAATATGCATGTGCAAAACATTTTAAATAAATATTATATAAATATGCAAAAATAATCTAATAATAATTCGAAAATAATTATCAACCAGTATTTTAATATCAGTGCACATAATGAAATAAAAAATTATAAATGCTTTTTAAATAAAGTTTATATAAACTCTATTTAAAAAGCATTTAGAATTTTTTATTTCATTATGTGCACTGATATTAAAATACTGGTTGATAATTATTTTCGAATTTATAATTAATTATGGTCAATGACTAAAAATGTCTGTTATATTACTTTAAATTACTTTTTTGTCTAAAAAAAAAAAAGAATCAACCGATTTAAAATGTGCCAAATAAATTTCAAGTGCATTATGAAAAATGTATATTAATTTTTAAATGTGCTAATGATTACATTTAAACAATAAAGTATAAGTAAAAAAAAGAGGAAAAAATAAGTGAGGAAAATAAAATATGCAAAGAATGCATGTTTAAAAATGCTAAAAATATTATGAAACATGAATATATATTAAAAAATTAAATGTCATATTTATATATTAAAACTTTATTTCTATATATTTTTTAATTACATTATATCATGAAATAAAAAATAATAATAATAATATTTATTTATTTTTTAATGTGTACCCCTAATTGAAATTCAGACATTTTAAGTATCCAAACACATTTTGGGGCCACTGTACAATGAACCTCAGAGCAAAAGCACATTTTTTAAAACACATTAGCCCCAAACTCCTTAACCATCCCAAATGACATCACTCCTTATATTTACACACCAACTGCCCAGTTCACCCACATCCATCCCACAGTGCACATCAAAAAGTAACAATGAGCTATGTGTTTAACCCCCGAACAGCTGAACACGGATCAAATTACTAAACAAAAGGGTGCGCCTGAAGGGCTAACTGCTATTTCTGACAGTTAAAACTGTTGTGTGATGTGGAAACAACGTAGTCAACATGTTTTTCTTTGCCTGTATATCCTCATGGGAGGAGGGATATCAGAAAACTGCTGAGCATGGTCTCTCCAGCGCACTGGTAATGAACCTCCCAATCAATGAGAGTTTCACTCAACTGACTCAAACCTCTCAAATAAAACAAAAATGCACGGAAAATTCACTTGTGGGAATGAAGTCCAGTCGAATCTTTGAAACTCCTGCAAGGCCAGGTATTCCAGACATCTAAGAACCTCATTGCTCTGAGGCGGAGACGGTACATTAGCGCTCTGCCTTTCTCAATGAATAAACCATTCTTAAATTGAAATATGTCTTTCCCTAGAGGAAATACTCTTCCCTTGACCCCTTTGTAGAAGCTCAGCGATAAGGCCGCAAGTGAGAGAAAGGTGTCGATATCAACAAGCGCTGCAAACTTTAAAAAAAGATAACAGGAAGTGCAGCACATTGACAGGAAAGGCCGATGTGGATGGTTTCAGTTGCGATAGACCTTATCTGATCAGATATATCGGGACTGTTTTTCCCAACAGAATCATCCAGAGGACACAACATAAAAATAAAGGCTGAGAGACTGTTGAAAAGCAGGTTTTCTTATTGTATTACGGGGAATTGGCTCATATTACCAAGGTTATTCAGGTATAATTTTCTTACAACGATAAACGCATCACTCCTTGAGGTGATGGAAAACTTGTAGTCATGGGAGAACAGGTAACTATGGTGACTGTTGGAGAAAGCGAGAGTCAGCAAACACCCGAGTGATAATTCTCCATTAGTCTCACAGATTATTGAATCCACTGAGGCCTTAGCGAAAGCTCATGCAAGACTTGTTTTCCGGAACACGTCTTCATACCATCTAAATGTTAACGGAGGAAATTGAACCAGCATGATTTCATGCAGCAGTTCAGTGGAGCAGGAGTCTGATACTCTGATATTCATTATATAGAGCGAGGCAGGTTGTTGTTTAACTTTATCATTTCCTTGTACCGTGACAAGACTGAAAACTTGTCTAAATTAGATTAAAATCTCATATGCTAACGCTACACGCAGTAGTGGTGCTCGTTTGGGTGACAAAGTTTTGAATCTAGCCTATGTGCATATAAGCGGAAAAGGAAGAGCAGGTCATTATATTGTGATTAAAGTAGAGATGCACTATACTCTATACTATTTTGTCTAAATAAATTAAAAAATATAATACAAACTAAAAATCAAACATTATATACACACATACAATATAAACTTTTAAAATTTTATATATACGTATCATGCTACATACTACATAATTTAATTAATTAAAAATAAATAATTAAATGACTATATTAAATATATATACTAGGGATGTGCATCTCCATAACTGAGGTCGATGCAATATGCATCTCGATGCATAGTCAACGATACGATACATTGAAGATACATATGAAGCAACTAGCGATGCGATGTGATACGATACGATTCACCCCTATTACGATGCAGTGCGATTCGATTCGATTCAGTTCGATTCAAGACAATGCGATTCGATGCAATGGAAAAAATATGATCGCTTTTATTTCTTTGGTTCAGACAGACAGCAAATCATAAATTAACTTGTGTCTTCTGACTTCTAATGCCTCAAGGCCTGTTTCATAAAACAAGTTTACCAAATAGGCCAGGCTTATTACAGTCAGTCTGACTCACGGACAAATGATTTGGTTCCATAAAGCAAATTTAACAAAGATCAACCACAGTCACTGTGGCCACTTATGATGGAAAGCTAACCTGGTCTAAAGCAGGCTAACTGTCAAGCTAAGCTGAGCTCACTGACCAATAGGAATGCAATGATATTACTCTCTCAAATACTATCATAGCCATGCAGCTTTTCGCTCTGGTTTTTTAACAGCTGTACCTTTTATAGTTAGAACAGATAGCATTAGAACATTACAATCTAACATTGCTCTTTAAAGCATTAACAATCACTAAACTAAAAGTTAAAATCACTTAATTAAAACTACATTTTAACTGTTATAAGAAACACACATTAACTCATCTGAGCTTAGTAATTAGGACTGTATTAGCTAACATTTTATTTACGCATTACAATAGTCCCTTTACAGTTACTGCTATCATAAAATGCATATTTGACTCAGAATTATTGCGTTCCGTTTGTTAAGTGTGCATGCACGCAGCAGTGCTCGTCCACTCACGTAAGCCCACTCCTGACATCAAAATGGATATATTTGCATGACTTTCTAACATTTACAGATGAAAAATATACGTGACATGTCAGTTATGCACTGAGGAAAACAAAATGTCTCAAATGCATTAACCAGCACAAATATATCCGTTAGAATTGTGAGATTTAAAAAAATGAAATAGTGAGATAAAAAACAGCTTTGCAATGACTTTTTTTCTTTTTTATTCCATTAAGGAAGCTTACATAGATTAATGTTGCAAAAAAATTAAAAATTATATATATTACATAATATATCATACCAGAAACATGCATTAATAAATTTAATTTCATTTTATTTTCCATGACTTAAAGTTCCTATACATATGGAACAAGTGCTATCATCACCACATCAATGACCTGAAGAGAACTGCTAATCACTGAGAGTGAGAGCTATTCGGACAGAGATGAACACCCTTTTGTCCACTCGACTAATAAAGACACAGTGCTTCATTTATCCTGCTGCCGGACAACCTGATGCTCTGTTGAGTGATTTCCTGGCTTTGGAACGGAGGCAGATGAAATAACAATCAGTCCCAGCGCACTGTTGGAGCTCTAAACACAGATGTGGCAGAAAAAAAAAAGACCAATATACTTACCACGTCCCACATGCCAGACTCTTTCAACTGCACTCCTAAAGGTAGCACATGTGAAAATTAAAAAATGAAATAACAGATCAGTGGGAGTAAGTGGGTCCAATTCAATTAACCAACACCCCAAAACCCACTGCTTTTCAAAACCCCATATTTATGCACTACAACAGCTGGAGATTTACATATTACACTTAAGATTCTTCAAAAGAAGTGGTTTTGGATGGAGCCGCTAGCCGTTTGTGGGTCAATAAAGTGGTCTGGCTCTGTGTAAAGCCCTTTTAAATCTGGGTCCACTGAGTCACTCTACTACAGCATAAATCCACAGCCTAAAGCTCTTACTCTACATACTGTACCATTCAGCTCAGTATCAGAGCTTAACACTCAGCTCAGAGTCAAAGAGAAGTACTTAACTTAGAATCAGACTCTAATAATCAACTCAGAGTAAGGCTGGAGTATTCAAATAAGAGACAGTCTGCAACAATCAACCCAGAACCAAGATAGAATTCTGAAGTCAGACTGTAATAATCAACTCAGACTATATTATTAATGAACCATTCTGTAATGATTAGATCAAACTCATATTGGAATAATTTTGTAACATTTTTACAAATTTTAAATATTCAATAACGATAAATATATTTTTTTTAAATCTCTAATATTGGCAGATAACCATACGGCACAGATAAACTGTGCATCCACAAATCTTTAATAATCAAATCTGACATTCATAAATCTGTAATAATCAACTAAGGATCATCAGACCATAATGATCAGCCCAAGTTTGATCTCTCATCAGTGAAAAGAAGCAGTGCTGAAATATTGCCACCTGTCTGTGACAGCATGGGAAGGATGGAGAGCGACTACCATCTCGATGTGCTCGACCTTGCACAAGAACCTTTTCTCATCAAATAGACAGGACATGATCACAGCTAGCCGTTCTGCGTATTTTATGCTTGCCCCCTGGGCTCAACAAGGCTGTCGATGAGAACGCGAGACCCCTGTGGACCCTGAACGCACACACCAAAGAGAGGCGTAGCAGAAACGTGCAGTTTCAACCAAGAGTGTCACATTAACTGTCAGCGGCTGTCACTCTCCCTTGGTTTCGCATGTACTTTTGATTGATTGTGAAAGAGTGAATTCAATAAACAACAAGTGGGGAGTAATATTAACATTTAAATACATGACATATGCAAAAAACATGTCACATTGATTTTATTATTCGGTTTTGACTTCACATGCAATGTTATAAATGGCCCGTTCTACGCTGTTGTGCACAGGTGAGTTACCAGAACTGGTTCTAAGGAAAAACCTCTTCCTCTCGGTAAACATTTTGGCTTTTTTCCGGGAGATGGGGGTCACGCCTGATGCTCATTTGCATTTAGATTAGCTGGTAAAAATGACAGACTCCCAACGGTGGGCCTTTCCAAAATCACTTTTATTCTGAGGAGAATCCTGACCAACCATGTCAATGGCTGCCGCATCGATAAGATGACTCTGAAGTAAATCGATCCAAATCCTGTTCTGTGTGGTGAATTACACAGGCAGCTGTGGCCACAGAGCAGATGAAAGTTCAGAGAAACTATAAACCCCTGCTACGATATCACATTTGACAATATCAGCATTCAAATGACTTGAAAAGTCCTCATCAGTTGAGCTGAATGAGGTCTCTCCATATGATCTCAAACTGCAACACAAAATAAACTGATTTAAAGATGTGTCAACAGTGTATTAAAAGGAACGGCAAAAAATTCAAACTGCTTTCCAAACAAAAAACAAGTCTTTTCTGTCTGCCAGTGGTTGTAGCTGAATGTACCTGCTCTAGTCTTTTCAATTACTATTACTATTTTGTAGAAATTAAATAAAAATGGAACAAAAAGTAAAATCAATCATTTTAAAATGATACAAGGAACATTAGACAACACTATAATTTACAAATTCTTGTAATTGTTTGGACGAAATCCGCTAATAAGATTTTTTAAACATACTTTTGAATACTAAATCATACAAGTTTAGAACAACATGAGTGAATAACTACAGAAGTGAATAAATAATGCCAGAATTGACGGCAGAAAGTATCTGAAAAAAATATCTTAAAGTAAAAAATGCTGCCTATATAATGCACAAAGCAGCATATAGTGGAGACAGACTGTCTAGCAGTATGTGTTCATGTGCTTTTGCACTGGAACCCGCAGTCAACAGCTTGCATGGATCTATCACAGCACAGAGGTAATCACACTGAGTGCATTCACAAATCACTTCATGCCATTATTTGAGGTCTTGGTTTAGAATTCCATCTCTGTGTCTCTTTTTGCAAATGCTCCGACGTAAATCAGCAGGTCTACAAACAGAAGCTTTTAAGGAGGCGTTCTATTCTGGACATATCGCCGTGACACATAATCAATTAGAAAAGAACTGCGAACACTTTGGGGATTCCATCCCACCCACCCCCTCTCTCCCCATCCCAGGTCAGTGAGTGGTCCGTTGGCACAGAAAACCCATGTGCTTTTAGCCGGGCCTTTATAAACCCGACTCCCTGAATGCCATATTGCGCTGTATTCTATTCAATCAAATGAAAACGCATTACTGAGAAGATTAATTCACTCCAGCCTTTGCATTTGTCAAACTCACGGGAACAACTTTAAGAGCTCAATCTTCTTTTCAGTTGAGGGAAATAAATAAATAAATGTTAGACTTAAGCAGTCTGTTAGGAGGACTATTCTTGACAGGGGCAACAATTATAGTCACCATTAGGAGTCTAATAAAACCATTAATGTCAATTTTGCTGCGTTATAGATCAGCAGAGCAGGCAGCGGATTCAGACGGGAGTTAAAGATCGCAGGACAAGACCACGACTGGTTATCGGCAGGTCTGTCATGATGCCTTAGGAGAGGAAACCTTCTTTCAAACCTCATTACAATGTGAAAATGATCATAAAAAATGGCATTCAGCTTTAGAGCTCAGTGTTGCTTCTCAGTAAGATCTGAAATGAACTTTCACACGTTTAATTAAAAAATAAAGATCAAGCTCAATCAAAAAGAAATTGGATTTTGAATAACTCTTCATGCAAAAATGAAAAGTCCATAATCATTTACAGCTTCTGCCAAGGAATAATTTTTTTATTATTATTATTTATCTCACAATTCAGACTTTGTTTCTCAGAATTCTGAGATATAGCTAAACTAAGAAATACAAATGTTAACTTGCAATTTTAAGATATAAACTCTTCTAAGAAGCAATTCTATGGCAAATGAGTCAGAATTGCGAGATATAAACTCATTTGCGATATGCTACCTTTGAGTTTACGTCATCGCAGAATTCACATTAAAAGAAAAAAGTCTGAATTGTAAGGAAAAAATTCAGAATTGCAAGAAAAAGAGTCACAATTACCCTTTTTAAGCAGTGATTACCAAATTGGTTTTGGACTCCACTGACTTTCATTTTATGGACAAAAATATTATAGAGGAAATCTCATCACCATAATTTTTGTAGTGAACTATCCCTTTAAGATCCCTTTATGAATTGCTAATAAATCATAATACAGGTCTTTAAAGAGAAACACTCAGACCAGAGCAGCCAGGACAAACCAGAAGTTGGCTTTTGTTTTCTAGAAGGATGTGGCGTTCAAAAGATGTTCTTGTGATGTAACCTCAGAGGCAGCAGGTGAATGTGTCGTGTTGTTTTATGAATTACAGAATACAGATATAACAATAAAATGTCTATTTACACTCAGCAGACAGAGCCATAATAGAGTCTGGCACGCCAGACCCCCTTCCTCACCAAACCAGTGAGTTCAAACCCCCATTTGGATAAAAGTCAACATTCATTTTATTCCCGCCAACGCTCTTTGTCACCAAACAAATGACTCCAGGAGTACAACAGAGCTCTAATGGGTGAGAGGGAACATCAGGAGAGGATATTTCTGTCAGTGTGAAGGGTCTGCGAGGTGAGAGCTAATCAAAGACAGAAAAATAATAATAATGACAAAACCGGACCATTATGAGAGCCGGGGATGAGGAAAAGGTCAGGCATTCGCCCACGGCAGGAGGGCTGTGGAGCAAGGGAATCACAGCGATAAGTGGACACAATTGGTCCATTTTTCAACTACCGGCTCTTTGGACCTCTGGACTTTTTTGAAATGAAACCCTAAAACACACTTTTACTTAGTTTGGCTGCAAACAACGTCGATAAATATACAATGCACGCATTCAGTATTTTTCGGAATTAACAAATGCCATTTCTACCACATCTCAAATTAGAGTACATATTGTGTTTAACCAGGAAATGACATCATTGAACATTTATGGACTTTAGCAGACTAAAGGTCTCAGTGAAATTTCAGTGAAAATTGGTAGAAGAAAATGTCCATTGTTTACTGACAATACTAAAATCAGCATGAGGAAATCTTTCACAAAATTCTGATCGTGTGGATTCCTATTCAAATTGGAAACTGGACTTTGCTCATGTCAATTCAGTGAATGGTAAAAGTGACCGCACTTCAAGGCTAATTTCAAAGCTAGCATCTTATGTATCCTAAATACACAGAAGGTAGTAATATTTTCATTGTTTTCTTGCATAATTTTACAAATTTACAGCTTGGTTGGAAATAATGTATTTTTTCTTGTTTTTCCACACACGACACGTCCCATATTTCATATTCAGCGTGCCTTAGTTCCAACACTTTTGTCTCCTTGGTAAACAAGCACACAAACTTTTAATAAAACTTCATTAGAGGAGAAATTTTGGACCTTAATGAGGTTGAAATGATGCCACAAATGTGGGACAGATGTAATCTGTGTAACAATTATTTTCACACAAGACGCAGTAATATGATTTGCGCCTACTTGTTTAGAAATATTGATGTTTACAATTGTGTAAAATTAAAATTATAAAAAAAAAAAAGTCAAATCTTTATTCCACTCATTTAGATACAAATATAATATTTAAGATTTTTATGATTGTACTGTTTTTTTACTTTAAGACTGAAAGTCTAAGTCTGGGTCTTTTTTTTTTTTTTTTTTTTTTAAAGAGTAAAATAATAAAATAATATGGATAAAAAGTTTTTGAAATGTAGCATGATGAAGTCATGGGAAAAAGGTTTCCAGACAGTTTTAATATGACCTTCATATAAAATAGTTTAAAAATAGTTGAAATCTGTTTCACTATTAACTACTGAGATATAAAAGTCCCGGTAACACTTTAGTATAGGGAACAATTCTCACTATTAAATAGCATGCCTATTATTAACATATTGGCTGTTTATTAATTCTTATAAAGCACCTATTCTGCATGACCATATTCTACATACCTAATCCTACCCAATATCTAAACTTAACAACTACCTTTTTAACTATTAATTAAATAAAGGAGTTTACTAAGGCAAAAGTCGAAGTTAATGGTTTGTTAATAGCGAGAACTGAACCTTAAATTAAAGTGTGACCAAAGTCCCCTCAGCAGAGGAAACTAACAAATGCATGATGTGAGTGAGAGCGAGTGACGAAGAAGGGGCGAGAAGAAGTGAAGGGGGAACAGCTGAGCCGGGTCACAACTAACTGCCTCTCTAATTCCTGAGATCCACGTCTTTTCATGATGCGACATCAAAGCCCTCCACAAGTTTCCATGGAGATGCCTCTTGTCATCTTGGATGGCTTCTATCACGGCTCTTATATGTGCTGAATGAACAAGAGCAGACCGTCAGAAGACAATGATTCGAACCACGAGACTGCTGGAATTAGGGCGACTGTCTCCTACTCTAAAACACTCTGCGGAATGACAAGATTTGGAAACCACTGAGAATCTGGTATTCAATAGAACTTCGTCAGGTTAGATGTCATACTGGATTTAGCACGGATGAAAACGAGCCTGCGAGGGAAAAACTTGCAGTGGCACGCACTGTATAAATGTCCAAGATCACATCATTTTCTCTGGGAGAAACTCATAACTTTCAAAACTTTTTTATGGGGCTTGTGTCAGACGTTTTGTCTGCTGAACAGTCAGTATGTTGTGGTATGTACAACAGTACAATCCATTGTACTTCTACCCTCAAAGCCTAGTTTGACTAAGTCTGACTCTGACTACTGTCTATACACTGTTGACCTAACTAAATCTAAACGGTTCTTCACGACCTCCATTACTTCATCATATAATCAAACTCAACCTAAACTGATCTTTTTTTTCTCAATCTTTTAAATAAGAGTTTGATGTATTAATTTCAGTACTCAAAACTTCATCCTCAGTCTAAAAAGAATATATTTATAAAAGATCATAAAACAAAGCAACAGAAATGGCTAGTTCCAAAATTGTTTTATCCACAAAAAAGTCTTAAATAAGACACTTGACAAATCAGCAAAACTTTTTCCATTCCAAGGGTCAAAATTAAAAATCATGAAAAATATTATGTAAAATATTAGGTACAAGAAACCTTATCATTATTAGTGGACCTCGAATAAAGAAAAACAAAAAGGATAACAAATGTAATTATATCAAATTACTGTACAAATCCTAACCCTACAATAAAACATCTGGTATTTTTTAATTGAACAAATACATAACTTAGTATTGAAGTAAGAACGCACAAAAATTAAAATTCTGGCCAAATTAAGCCAATAATTAATTTCAAGTAATGGCTGATAAACAATAAATTACTTATAGAAAATTATAGACTATTTTGCCTAAATAAATCAAACAAAAAACACTACAAACTAAAATCAATAATGTAAATGTGACAAGTTTAGGAATTTAGGCATCAAAACATTATGAAAAATGGACACTAATTTTAAGATTAGTTAAAACTACATTTCACAGTGTTGTTAAATTATTATTATTTTAACAAATCATATATGTTAAAAGATTATTTATGGTTTTAAATGAGTGTCAGATGACAGCAAAGGTAACCTAAATGTAAAAATAGGAGAAATTAGCAATTCCCACAATTAAATACATAACACAGACTGATACCGAAATTAAAATTTGTGTTGATTTTCTAAAACATAGCTAGGTCAGAAACACACACAATCCTCATCTTGCCATATCAGAGCTAGCTAATTAAACTAACAAGAGTCTTTTCAGCCCTTAATTACACTGTGTGAATCAGCACGCCGCTGATAGCTGTCAATCAACAGGTGTAAACAGCTTCAGTAAATCAAGAGGATTGCACTTCAATTCACTTACTGACTACAGCGAGGAGGACAGTCTCAGCCTGTCATACGGATACAGGGTGACCTTGGCAGGCTTTAGCTCAAGCCTGCAGGCCCCGCTGATCCTCTGAGCGGCTCTCACACACACACAGCAAACGCTCGACGTGAAAACACAGTGAATATGAAAACCCTCAGCTCTCTGAGGGTCTCAGTATCCATGGTAAATCAGAGCATTACCTAACTCCCTCTGAAGTAGGCTGACGGAGTCTGAGCTGCATCAACCGACTGATATCGGCATCTGCACAGCACAGGGAATATTAATCGCCTCACCCTCCATGACATGACGTGATGGACGACGTGGATGCTGCATGTCAAAAACATCAGCACACAAAGACAAATCCTGTGCCATGATCAGTCATACCCGCTAAAAAAAGACCAGTAAAGCTGGACACCAGCTTATAAAACTGTTTTTACATGCTAGTGTCTACATCAGGGCTGTCCAAACTCGGTCCCGGAGGGCCGGTGTCCTACAGAGTTTAGCTCCAACTTGCCTCAACACACCTGCATGGAAGCTTCTAGTATGCCTAGTAAGAGCTTGATTAGCTGCTTCAGGTGTGTTTGATTAGGGTTGGAGCTAAACTGGTGGTTCCGTGTCAAATTTCGAAATATAGAAATGTTGGCCAATACCAATAATTATTTATATTTTAAAGCCAATAACTAATATATTGGCCTATTTTTTTTTTTTTTTAAGAAGTATCTTTTACTCATCAAGGCTGCATTTATTTTATCAAAAGTAGAGAAAAAAAAAAACAGTAATTTGTGAAATATTATTACAATTTAAAACAAAAGTTTTCTATTTCATTATATTTTGAAATACAATTTATTCCTGTGATGCAAGGCAAAATTTTCAGCAGCCATTACTCCAGTCTTCAGTGTCACATGATCCTTCAGAAATCATTCTGATTTATTATCTTTTTTTTTTTTTTTTTGGAACCTGAAATACTTTTTTCAGGATTCTTTGATGAATAAAATGTTAAAAAGAACAGCATATTCAAAATAAAAATCTCTTCTAACAATATGTCTTTACTGTCACTTTTTATTAATTTAACACATCCCTGCTGAATAAAAGTATAAATTTCTTTAAATTCTTAAAAAAAAAAAAATGACCGATTCAAAACTTTTGAATATAAAATATGAATTTTTCCTTTGATGGCAAAGTTAAATTTTCAGCATTTTTACTCCAATCTTCAGCGTCACATGATTCTTTAGAAATGATTCTAATATGCTGATTTGCTGCTCAAGAAACATTTATTACCATTAATGTTAAAAACATTTGTGTTGCTTAATATTTTGTTTTAACATTATTCAGGATACTTTTATGAATAGCAAGTTCAAAAGAACAACATTTATTTAAAGTTTTTTCTAAAAAAGTCTCTACTGTCACTTGTTATCAATTTAATGCATCCTTGCTGAATAAAAATATGAATCGCTTAAAAAATATGTATGTGAGCGTATGTATATATTTTTTATTTTTTTATTTTGCAGATTATGAGATTCTTTTCTTCTATTGAACACAACATATATTTTAAAAAATGTACAATGGAAGTTTTCAATGAAGTTTGCAGTGAAATCTTGTTTTAGACCTTACTGACTTTCATTGCATGGATCAAAAAGGTTCTTCAAAACAACTTTTATGTTTGGAAGAACATGAGTAAATGATGACAAAATTTAAATTTTTGGGTGAACTCTCTCTATAAAAGTCTTTAAATCAGGTATGCTTTACGGCCTGGCGATTTTACCTTAACCTGTAACTCACAGGTGTTCCTAACGACTGTGAGACAGCCAAGACTAATGGAATCAATTAATACAGCAGACAGAGTCCGGCCTAGCGGCACACACCTCTCCTCAGCATCAAACGCGGCAAGAAAAAGAACGAGTGAAAGAGGGAGTGATGAAGATATCATGATATCAGGACAAAAGCACTCAGATGTGAAGCCCAGGCCTCTCAGCGCAGTTCTGAGCTGTTTACTACCTCAAAATTGCCATAATAAAAACTCCCAGAAGGCTTTTCTTCCTTTTTTCCTGGCAACGTCTGATAACCTGCGCCAGGGTCCACTGGTTTATGAACCTGTAGCCTGGAATACAGCACTGCTCTTATACAGCCACCACACGTCTCCCCACTGACAGCCACTCATCTATAATTCAGCGGCTGAAATTTTTTGACCTGTTGGATTATTTAAGCAAGGCACATTTCTCAGGCTGTGGACCCTGTGATCCCAAAATGTCACTTTGTCTCCTGTACGGTCCAGGGAATCTTGGGGGCACTGGGGCAGGATGGGCGGCGGTCGCACATGTTAAGTCAAGTCAAGTCACCTTTATTTATATAGTGCTTTTAACAATGTAGCAACTGCACAATATCAAAAAAGGAAAATAGTGTGTCAATAATGTAAAATGAAAAGATTAAAAAAAAGATTTTCAGTTAAACACATTTCATTATTGAATTCAGTGATAAGGTGAAATACAGCTTCAACATGTCACCTCAAAAACAGAATCAGAGGTGTAGCGATGAAATAAAGCACTGTTCCATCAGCAGCTGAGAAACTATAATGCATATATGCATGTGTGTTTCAGCACAGAGGATGGTACTCTGGGACGTTTCATCTACAGTGACATCAATCTTTTAACAGTTGTGTCTGCATTTGCGCAGGAGGTCTGGACCACAGGCTTTGAGATCTGCTGATGCCTCAGAAATTTAGGTCACGTTCACTATATAGTGAGAAGCAACATAAGTAACTGAAACAAAAAAGCTAAGTTGCAGTTGGGCCCTAAGTTGATATGTTTCTTGTCTGTAAGTTGCCTAATTTCACACCCCTACTTGATCCACAAGTATGAAATTGTTAAAGCAGGGAAGTTTTATTCATTTCCATAAATCAGTTCCTTCGAAATTTTCAATGAAACAGTTCAACAAAGATCAGCAAAGATAAAGTGATTTATTAACTCAAAAATGTTTTAAAAAGTGTTCAAGGACATTTTAGTAAACTTTTGTTTTGTTGATTATTGAAGCTTATTATATATAACTAAAAAAGTAAGCAAATTATATATAAAAAAAGAATAGAATTCTTGTGTTCATTTAGTGAAAAATATGCCTTTAATAAGGCATTATATATATATAATTTGCATATATATATCACATACATATATTGTCAGTCCTCTGTCGTGTGTCTCGTGTTCCCGCCTCTTGTGTCCTTATTTGGTTTGTTTCCTGTCCTTGTTAAAAGTGATTATTAGTTCATTCTTGTCCAGCTGTGTTTGTCTAATTATCTATGATTATTCTATGTATTTATAGTCTTGTCTGTTCAGTTAGTTTTCGTCTGGTCTACTCGTTACTCCCCGGTGTGCCTTGCCTGGCTTTATTAAAGACTGTTAATTTGACTTTCATCTTCGTCTCGTGTTCCTCGTTCCTCCCCGTTGTGTGCACCGTGGCATACATATATATACACATATATGAGGGTAAAAAATCATTTTTAAAACATGGTAAATAATTTTAGTAAACATTTGTTGTTGACTATTGAAGCTTATTATTATATAAATTAAAAAAATTTTTAAAAGTAAATGAAATATAATAAATTAAATTGAATTCTTGCCTTTTAAAATATGCCTTTTACTGTTTACTGCTAATTGCATTCTTTTTTTTCCAAATACAAAAGCAGTTTGGTTGAAATGTTTCCACTAGAGAAAAAAAAAATGAATACATGGTAAATCATTAAACACTTTAAATACATTTATGCATACTTGACTTGGACATTAATTTTTTATTTCAACATCAAGGTTATTACAAATAAATACAAACGTAGACATTGTTTTTATGACTTATTATGAGATGATGGAAATTGTTTCAAAACATTTTAGAGGAGTTTAACATAGTCACAGCACAGAATACTGCTGTCACACCGCAGGGCTTTTCAAGGTGTTAATGTATTTTGACACATTGTTTCCAGCAATCAGATTCCCATATGCTAACATCCTCACAAGTAAAAAAAGGTTTCAACTTATTTTATGCTTATTCATGCTGAAACGGTCTCTTCCTATTTTTTAGTGTCACACAGTATGACTGAATAAAAAAGCATGAACTGATGGTGCAGAATAATTTAGTAAAAATAAATAAATAAATACACATTTATTCATTAATTTAAGGCCTAACTGCATACAGCCGCCTTCTCAAGCATGCTCGTTAGAGACATCTATTGTGTCTGTCGACTGTAATATATTGTCCAGGTTATTTGATTCCCATACACTTGACTATTGTAAAGACCAAACAAAAGCCCAAGTCATAAAAGTGTGCAGAACATGAGCCAGTCTGTTATTCTGTCACATCTCTGCACTGTAGGGTTGAAAGCGCAGCTCTCTTCCAGTCACAGAGGAAGTGATGTAATTGATCACACAGCCACAATACCCAGTAGATCAAATTTTTAGAACCTCTTTGAGCCCATCGCCAGGTGAATTATGGGATTTGAATGTGCGCTTAGGAACCAGTGCGGCTCAAATGTGTGGGCCTGAGAACAAAATATTCAGGGCAATGGTCGCCATAGCAACAGACAGAGTACCTTCCTCCTGTGGGAATACTCATCGATGGCTGTAGCACTACAGGTGTAGGCTCTATGAGTGCTGTAGGACCATCCTTGCCGTGGCAGTTTGTCTTTGAGGCTCAATATAATAGCTTTTCAAAGTGCCGTATCCGCTTTGCTATACACGCTTGTTGGACTAGATGTAAATAACACTTTCTGAGCGTACACGACACGAGATCTCATGCAAGAAAGCCTTTTTCCATACAAACCGGGACTAGGATTCTCCAGCATGGTAAATTTATGCAACATATGTGCATGCGTGTATTATGCATGAACATATGCTCCTGCAATCCCGTTAAAAGATCTATGAGCCGGATCATTTTAATCTGTTAGTCAGTGGTGATGTATTAGGTGTAGAACACTGGGTCATGGGGCTTTTTATTAAATTGTTTAAAAAACCTTAGATTAGAGCTACAACCACATGTCCACTTTTCAAGTCCATAAAGTGAATATTTAATTATGTTAAAGGGATAGTTCACCCAAAAATGGCTGTTATTCTGACATTTTTTTACTCACTCATGTCATACCAAAGTTGCATGACCTTTCTTTCTTCTGTGAAACATAAACAGCATCATGGCAACAATATAAAGTGTCTATCGATAGAGGTTTTGCTATTTTGTGTATATGATGGTATGCAAATACAGTTGCACAGTGTAATACAGCTTAAAGCAAATAAAGCATGGGACTTGCTTCATGTAAAAAAAAAAAATTAAAAAAAATTAGTTTTTAATAAGTAAGTAATTAAAAAAGATTTAAAAATAACTTTTAGGGATTTGCGAGACAAGTCAACTAAACAATACTGCTGCTGCTAATCGACAATGAAAATACTAGTTGTTTACATTAAATTTTTTTGCACATTTATGTTTTAATTTATAATTTATTACAAAGGCTACATTCAAAAGAGCTGTTATGTTAATGCTAAATTTTTTAAAAATAATACATTATTTTGAAAACTGTATATCTGGAGCAGAAATCAAAATTAAATTTTACCTCAGACGTCAGAATCTATACTGTTTGAATGTTCAGAAGTTATATTTAGTTACCTAATGATTCTTAACATTCAAAGGCTTGATTTATTACTAATAATGTAATTATTTTAATTATCTATAATTTATAATAATTTTATTAGTAACTGAATAGCCGCTGCTTGCTAATCTACACTAGAAATATAGTCATTTACTTTTTTTTATTATTATTATTTTTCTAATTATGTTTTACTTCATATTTTTACAAAGCCTACATTCAAAAACTATCATGTTAATGTTACATTTAAAAATAATACATTATTTTGAAAATTGTATATCTGGAACAGAAAACAAAATAATATAATTTTACATCAGACGTCAAAACCTCATATTTAACCCCATAATATACAATGGGCTTAGTTTATTACTAATTTGTAATTATTTAAATTATTTATAATTTATAATAATTGTATTAGTAATTGAATAAAAATACACAAACAAATTTGACATCCAAAGTCAGTAAACAGTGTAGTCAGTGTAGATTTTGAATCGGATTGTGATTCCCAGAATCAGATCTTGAAGTGCCAAAAAATTCCCAATCTTACCCTTAATATGGACCAATGAATTGTGCACAATAAGAGCAGGAATGTGCATTAAGAAAGCAATAGGGTCTATTCTGCTTTATGTTGACTTTAAAGTCCTGCACGTTTTCCTGTTTTGACATACGCACTTTTTATTCTCCATAAGATTCACCTTTATTTGGCCATTTTGTTTTCTTTGCAAATCAACAAACTCATCCTGAGTGACCGAGTGCAGTGACCCGACCAGCTGTTCGAAATATTTTCATCTATGCATGTAAAACCCAAGCTGGTTTTTCCCCCACAGTTGTTGTTTTAGGGCTGCAGAGAGTTGAAATCACCAATCTGGTAAGGAGCCAACGCACCGCTGCCCTCGTCTTGCTGGAAACGCCACTAAGCGTCTTAGACAAATCTTTTTCCTCTCCTCCCCGACACCCTCATGAAGAGCGAGCCGCATCCAGGTTCGCCTGAGGATCAGAGGTAGACAGAGGAAATGGAGGAAATCAAGCATGGCTGCACTGTTTATTTCCCGCCAAACGCTGAGGAGAGAGATGAACACACACAGAGCGATCTGTGAGAGGATGGCTTTGGTACAGCAGTCATCCCTGTCGCCCTGCATCGTACGAGGCGGAGCCGGAAACAACAGAGGCCAGACTGCTCCAAACGAGCATGGGAGGGCCGCTCAGACAAAACGCCCCGTGCACAGGCTTCAAACGCACCCTCATGCCTGCTATAGCGTGTCAGAACTGCATGGCCAAACCTAGAGACAGACAGACGGGCTGGAAAATCCAAAGACAGACATGCACCACTCACCTTCAGCAATACAGCTAAAACTATTGCTTCAAAATACTTTTCAACCTTTTGATGATATATATATATATATATATATATATATAGAGATAGAGAGAGAGAGAGAGAGAGAGAGAGAGAGAGAGAGAGAGAGCGATGGATGGATATCCATAGATAGACAGACAGACAGACAGATAGACATTTTAAACTAATTTAATGACACATAATTCATGACGTTATATTTAATATTGAATATATTTTTAACAAATATTTAATACATTGCTCAACATAGTTTCATACAAATGCTCTACACACAAACACAACATACTCAAATATGTATGTTTTTATTTTTAACACAAAATACGATAGTAAGATGTCATTTTTAAAGAAAAGAATGATTTTAAGGATACAATCAGTTATGATTCGAAGCAGTCAGCCGTCGTCTGTGACTAAGCGATCAACTACAGTACTCACATCCAAACATGACGGCCTGATCCATTTTTAATGATTGGACAAAGAAGATGAGGAGAAGAAAAGATTTGGGTGTAGAAGAGTGTTCTTGCCACAGGTCAATATTCATAGCAACCGAGAACCCTTAACAAAACCGTTACCATGGAAATAGAAACACGGATTCTAAAACGGGAAACTGTACATATCCTGTGAACCGCCTCATCATTCATGAGATCATATTTTAGGGGTAAATTTAGCTCACAATAAATTCCCACTGTGTCTGTGCCTGTTCTGTCTGACTGCTGCCACAGAATGCTGACGTTTCTATATATGCAAATGATCGGTATGACGCATAATTGGGTATTTCCTCACACATAGGTATTTTTAGCAGTGGATGAAATGAGCTTTTCAGGGTGAGATGAGTGTACGTTACTGAAAATGGCCAGCTGTCCCAGGAGAACCAAACATCTCTATAAACACCCTCCTGGCAAAGCCGTGGGCTCTTGTTAAAGAACGCAAATAAAGTTAACACACACACATTTTTCTTTTTCTTCTTGTAATTTTTGGTTGAAAAGCTTTTCAAGACTGATTAAACACTCCAATCCCTATATAAACAGTAAGTCAATTCTTTAGCTTTCATGACAGGCTTCATTTCTTTGACTGAAAGAAACAAGAGCACAAGAGCTGTCAAAAGAATGACTAAGACACGCTTTTCACACAATTATACACAACATCTATTAGATAAAAGTGTACAGAACTAGCGTAGGATTTTTATTTACCTCTAATATGAAGCTACAAACATTAGCTAGCTTGTTATTTTTCACTAAACAATTTGCTAATTTTTGTGCCTAACTGATAACTATTAACAACAAAGCAAAATGTATTGTACTAATTAAAAAAAATAAGCTACACAAGGCCTGATTAACTAATAAGAACGACTAAGTAACATAATTAAACAACACCCATGAGGTGAAAATGTACATTACTTTGCATTTAGCTTGGCATTTAATTTCGCTCAGCCTTTTATTCTAATGTGAAGCTATTAGCATTAGCGGCCAAAAAATTGAATTGGCCATGAAAACAAGGCTGTGAGGGATAGAGGTAAAACACGTTCAATTGTTTCTACTGTTGTGGCAGCAACTGATGAAAATATGTATTCTAAAAACAAAAACACCCTAACTTATGTCTGTGGCACCTACGTGCTAATTATTGGATCAAATTGTCAATATTTTACAGACAAAAAAACCTAAACTAAATCAATTAATTTTACCACACCTTTAACCGCTAAAACCGTATACATTTAGCAATGTCTTTTTATTTACCTCAGCATTTTAATAATATGAAATATTATCTATCTAGTCTAGCATCCTACACTATTTATTAATATTTAATTTATATATAAATCTTCTATAAATATCCATAAAAAATATTTTTATTTTCAGTTTTTATTTTAAAGTTTCTATTAGTTTTTTTTTTTTTTTTATATGTCCATTTAGTTATAAATTATATTTATTTCAGCTTTACTTTTAGTAATTTTAGAACTTGTTTTATTTCAGTAGCTGCCAAGGCAAGGTTTCTAATTTGTACATTTTTTAATTTTTGCATCTGATATTTATATTTTATTTTAGCTGTATTAGTCATTTAACCACCTGGTTTTAGTTTGAGTTAACAATAACATCACTTCTTAATATTATTAAAGGGGTGGTTGACTTTTTTTTTCCAGGCTTGATTGTGTTTATGGGGTGCAGTCTAACATGTGTTCATGCTTCGTTTTAAAAAAACAAAAAAACATTATTTTTCACATAATTTACCTTCCACACCGCTCAGTTCCTTCTCTGATAAACATTTTTATGAAGCCCCTCCCTCAGAATTATGCGATGGGCTGAGATTGGTTAGCTGGCTCAGTGTGTTGTGATTCGCTAAACCACCGAGTGCACATCTAAACATCCCGCCCCTCACCTCAGAATGTGCTCCGGTTGTATGGTAAACAATGGTGTCGTCTATATTGCTTATCAATTTGAGCCCAATTTTGACGCAGAGGATATTAGTGAAGATGATCGTACTGAACTTGTGCAAGCACGGCTCTTAATGTTATGTTTGTTTGTTGTTGTCACATACTTTTAGATACGCTTTTGTTTGTAAATGCTACTGCTTCAGTTAGCTTTTATAATACGGTTTTATCCTGATTAAAGCTTTAATACAGCAACAGCACGCACATCCATGTATAACGCTTCTCATTGCTATGTGAAAATAAGTGTATAATTTGAACAGTTTGTTGGAGCTGATCTGACGATCTGAATGAGAGAGAGAGAGAGATGCAGAGCAGACTAAATGATCAAACCATCATTGCTGTTCAGCATAAAATAACAAGGCAAACAAATACATTTTACTAATCACAATCTTCAAAAAGATTAACACAAGACCCGTCTGACTAAGAACAACACAGACCTGCTTTTCACACAATTAATGCCCATTAGGTGAAACTGCGTGTTACTTTGCATTAGCTTGCCGTTTTATTTACCTCAGCATTTCACTGAACCTATTAGCATTAGCTGCGCCTTGGAACAAGCCATTTTTCATGAAATGATTATCCCCTTTTTAAATGACAATTGCCCATTATAAATGTCGATAATAACAACACTACGAGGAGATGATTAGAAACACACATTTATTTCATTTGCCTCCTTTTAACATCCCTTCGTGTGAATTATGTGACTGTATTCAGGTCAAAGCTGGAGGGGAGGGAGACAAACCTTTGTTTGCCTTGCCGTTGGTCTATATTGCATTCATTCATGCAACACAAAGGCTTGTTATTTTCTCACGGCTGCTGGATATATATCACTGATTGTTCATCTCCGCAAAATTCAACGACCGTACGGACTAAATGAGGCAGATTCACCAAACAGGATTCCGCCCTTTAAGTAAACAACAATCTGATAAAGAAAACTATTATCACAGCTGAAATTGCACCGCTAGTGTATTGCATAAGACAGATCATCTGTTTTTAGGTGCACAACATACACAGCCTGTGTCTCAATACGAGCTGCAAACCTAGACAACAAGAGTTCACTATGCTGTATAAATAGGCAGCTCACTGGATTTTGAAACACAGCCATTCCTGACATTGTTTGTCTGTCCCATAGTTGAACCTGACAGTAAAAGTGATAATAAACCTCTCTTAGACATCAAATATTTATTAAACTGCAGGCGGAATGTATTCGGAATTAAAAATACACATTCGTTGACTTCCTAACCAATCCCGTGCCTCGAAAATTGACTTTGTCATTCAGACATAACTTTACACGTTGACGTAAAGCTGGCAGCTAGCTTTACACATCTCTCCGAGGCGATAAACTGGGCCAAGCTGACGGCACACAAGCAGCATCCCCATCTGAATTCACTCTAACATGCTCCGCAGGGAGAAACCATCTTCCACCCGCAAGAAAGTCCAACTCACGGGGAGAGAAAGGGAGAGAGTTGCCTAGCAACCGGGCTCTTGGAAAAAGGCAGCAGCAACCATTTTTCATGTTCAGTTTCAGATTTGAAATCTAATAGCAATAATTGAGAAAGAGAGAGAGAGAGGAGGGAAACGAGTGACGGATGCGCGCATGTGTGCATGTACACACATAAATACGATTAACACAATTAATTTGATTAATCACACTCTTTCCTCCAAATTACATTCATAAGCATTGCATCCATGTGCTAATGAATTGAGGATTTGAGGGTCTGAATACATACTGGGGATGGTTGGTTCGGGGGGGATAGGGTTGTTTCTGATCATTTTATTAATAGAATAAGCTAAATAAATGATACAATTCTGAATTATTTACTGGCAAACACTACTCCACAAACACAAATATTTTGGCATTTAAAATGTTATCACCTAAAACAAACATCAATATGGCAGAAAAAAATCTGGCCAAAATATATTTGAAATATATGATGTAAACAATTCAGCTATATTCACTGGCCACTTTATTGTACACCTTGCTAGTACCGGGTTGGACTCCCTTTTGCTTTCAGAACGGCCTTAATTCTTCATGGCATAGATTCAACAAGGTGTTGGGAACATTCCTCAGAGATTTTGGTCCATATTGACATGATAGCATCACGCAGTTGCTGCAGATTTGTCGGCTGCAGATCCATGATGCGAATCTCCCATTCCACCACATCCCAAAGGTGCTCTATTGGATTGAGATCTGGTGACTGTGGAGGCCATTTGAGTAAAGTGAACTCATTGTCATGTTCAAGAAACCAGTCTGAGATGATTTGAGCTTTGTGACATGGTGCATTATCCTGCTGGAAGTAGCCATCAGAAGATAGGTACACTGTAGTCATAAAGAGATGGACATGGTCAGCAACAATACTCAGGTAGGCTGTGGCGTTTAAACGATGCTCAATTGGTACTAAGGGGCCCAAAGTGTGCCAAGAAAATATCCCCCACACCATTACACCACCACCACCAGCCTGAACCGTTGAGACAAGGCAGGATGGATCCATGTTTTCATGTTCTTTATGCCAAATTCTGACCCTGCAATCTGAATGTTGCAGCAGAAATCGAGATTCATCAGACCAGGCAACGTTTTTCCAATCTTCTATTGTCCAATTTTGGTGAGCATGTGCGAATTGTAGCCTCCGTTTCCTGTTCTTAGCTGACAGGAGCGGCACCCGGTGTGGTCTTCTGCTGCTGTAGCCCATCTGCTTCAGGGTTCGACGTGTTGTGCATTCAGAGATGGTATTCTGCATACCTTGGTTGTAACGAGTAGTTATTTGAGTTACTGATGCTTTTCTATCATCTCTAACCAGTCTGTCCATTCTCCTCTGACATCAACAAGGCATTTTCATCCACACAACTGCCGTTCACTGGATATTTTCTCTTTTTTGGACCATTCTCTGTAAACCCTAGAGATGGCTGTGCGTGAAAATCCCAGTAGATCAGCAGTTTTTCAAATACTCAGACCAGCCCATCTGGCACCAACAACCATTCCACGTTCAAAGTCACTTAAATCCCCTTTCTTCTCCATTCTGATGCTCGGTTTGAACTTCAGCATGTCGTCTTCACCACATCTAGATGCCTAAATGCATTGAGCTGCTGCCACGAGATTGGCTGATTAGCAATTTGTGTTACCAAGTAATTGAACAGGTGTACCTAATAAAGTCGCCGGTGAGTGTGTGTGTGTATGTATACTTTTTTTATTATTATTTAAAATATATATATATTTACACATAAATATATACACATATACACATATACATATATATATATACATATATATATATATATATATATATATATATATATAGAATAAACTATATATATATATATATATATATATATATATATATATATATATATATATTTCCAATGCAAAATGCAAATTGTTTAAATGTAAAAGGGCCAAAAAAAAAGGAAAAGAATAAAACATTTCCAATCTTACTATACAATTACAGTAAAAAAAAAAACATGCAATTGTAAATTTTTAAAACCTATATTAGAAATATATTGATGCTCATTTTTGTATATTTAAATACATTTTATTTTTTATTGTAAATTTATTGATTTATTTTTTTGCCATTAAGTCAAGTGTTTTTTCTTAGTTCCTACCCAAAATATACACAAACATGCTAAATACATGATAGAAACAGAACAGAACATTTTAAGGAAATATATTTTTCAAATGCAAGATATCTTCCTTTAATACCTACAAATGACAAAATATATTAAAAATGTATTTCATGTACAATAAATGTACATGACAACTGGGGTAATATATACATGCAATGTACATATATTTTTAAATCTATATTAGTACTATTTTTTTAAATATATTAAAAATATCAGATTTCTTTTTTTCTTCTTTTTTTTGCCATTTGGAAGCAATTGGCTTTTCTTAGTTAGTTAGTTAGTTAAAGTTCTTAGTTCTTTTTCTTAGTTAAAAATGGTATTCCCATATGTCAAAATGGTGAAAAACGGTACAAAAACAATTTGCTAAATGGTCAAAAAAACACGGATAACTTTACCTGTGCTGACCTCTAAAGTGCCAACAGTGCCAGTACAGCTAGTAAAAGGGGTAATTAGTAAGCTTGACACAAGCCCAGTACAGCCTAATGAAGAGGTCAATAGTCAGTGAGGTCATCAAATCGAATAGCAAAGAAACGCATGAATGTACATAACAGATAACAACTAGGGATGGGATGGGTCACATTGGGCAACTAACTAGTCAACCACCAACCACCTGGTTGATTAGTGAGGCTTTGTTCAGGCAACCCACAGGCTAGTCAGTTAAGAAAATATTTCATTTTGCACATCCCTAGAAACAAGCAACACCAATGTTTACGTAAGTAAAACACAAAACACTGGCAGAATGAACACAGGATGCTAAATGACAAGAGGGCTCTGAGTTCCAGTTTAGAGCCTCACAAATCTAAAGCAAGGCACAAGGAGAGTATTGATGTCAAGGCTAATGTATTTCATGTGCAAATGGGAAAACACCACCAGGAGACTCAATTAGGATTCAAAGTTTCCAAATATTGTTTGAACAGGGTAGGACAAGACACTGCACATGGGTAATAATGAACACCCAGAGTCATTCTGCGGGGAAGTACGTCTCTTCTCTCTTACAACGAGTCAATTCTGAAGACATATTGTAGATGAAAGCCCCACTGAGAGCAGGGCAAACATAGCCAATAAGGGCAGGAATGTTCCCCCGTGGAGCACATAACCCTAGACACAGAGACATCCATTGTAATCAACTACGTCAGATCCAGTGGGAGAAGATGGATCCTCGGGACATTCTGAGCTGGGCTTGGGGAATCTTGAGTCTTCTACTGTCTTGTGATCAGCTGAAGATCACAAACACCATTCAAGTAAACATTAAATCAAATTAGACCCTTTATGCTTTCTTAATGCATGTTCCTGATTTTTAAATAATTATTGTGCAAGTAATTCCAAATAAAATGTATCAACATATAACAAAGCCACATGGGTGGGAAAAATAATGGTAAACAATAACAAAAAAATACAATTAAACAATAAACAAATAGCTATTTGGACATGACATAAAAAAAAATAATATATAATAATTTAAAATAAAAATCCACATTCGAATGCAAATACGCTGCATTCAAATTTTAAATGCGTGTCAGGCAGCCTTATATGTGGCACACAAGATGCGATGACGATGTAGGTGTCATTGCATTTTAATGCTTTTTTTAGTCTATCCAGTTGAACCCACTGAATGCGGCGCTGCTCATTCAAAATATTGCGGAAAAAGAGAACATCAATGTGGAGATGATGTTTACGTCAACTGAAACCAAGCTGTATTTTCTAGAGGGACATCTGTCACCGTTGCACTCACGCCTCGCACAAGAGAGCCACATGTTAAGAAAGCCATGTAAAATTAATGTAAGTTCAACATTTAAAAAAACATGTCTCGAGACTTTATGGTGTTTTTTTCTGCATCCCACTGCATCTCATGTTTTTAAATGAAAAACGTAGGCTACTCTTTGTGATAGGTTTTCAGTATTAAACTATACATACTTACATGATGCTTGTTATTCCTAATTGTTTAAAGTCCGTGTAAAGAGAATTCTGAGAATTGTTTCTAAACACATTACAAATGTTAGAAATATATTGCTGAAACACATTGCAAAGACTCTGAACTATGTAGTATTTAATTGTGGAGTTAAACAGTTTTTCACCAATTCTGTGTTACTGTGTTATTTTGTGGGCGGGGCTAAAACAGTGGCTCGATGACAAACCGCCCCTAACACTATAATAACTATGTTGAGAGGCCAAGTTAGTTTGTCTTTTTGAATATCTGATGTTAGATATACAGATTCTAGGCAGGGACGGTTCTAGGGTGAATGGATACCTGGGTCTTAGCCCAGAGACATTAATATGTGGCAGAATACATGCAATTTAAAAACATGGAGCGTTCACAATTCGCATCTAGAAACGCGAGCTGTACCACTTTCTCTTCTTTCAAAGTGCACCGGAGCTTGCACTCTCGTGGTGTTCGCCATTGCTAAGCAACCATGAGCCACGCTCGCCTTGACGACGAGAAGGTTTCAACTGCAGTGCTGACAAGCGTCTACAAGTAAATAACGAACTTGCACGCTCAAACATGTATCCAATTAAGATTAACCCATTCAGGTTGTAGCGGTATTTGACAGTTAAGAGAGACGGCCACTTTCCCGTGAGTGGGCGTGGTTTCAGCGTCAACAGCAGACACACCCCCGGCGTTTGAGAGCAGAGAGTCCTGCTTATTTTTCAAAGATTTTGATAACTTATTTTAGTTACTTGGCGGTTTTTCTTATCATTCAAATGTGGCTGGGTGGTTAATAACACATTTTTCTGTTGTGTGACAAACTCAGAACACATTTTAATATCACTTTACACGGTCTTTAAGCAACGTAATTAATTATATATGGTTTATAAACATTATTTTAAACATTATGTAATTTTTTCAAAGATAGGCTTGTTTTTTTGTTGCTTTGAAGAAACGTGCATTAGTACAGTAATATTTTGCTCGATGCGCCCACTTGTGGCCTCAGGAGAGAAGCCAAAAGCTTTTTTTCCTCCTAACTGAAATGAATCCTTTTAAATTCGAATATAATTCCAATTTTGATAATATTTTAGTACAAAATTCGAATTTAGTTTTCAGACAATTTGACAGCCCTATTTGCAGGTACTGTAGTTTGTATTATGATGATATAGCCTAGCGCTAGTGGCCAAAGCCTTAGATGTCATTATGATTCCCTTATGCCCTTAAGTGTATAAAAAAATTATAATTAAGTTCAGCCTAACGGAATATTGGGTTTCACTATGAAATATGTATGTAAGCAGGCAAGGCCAAAACAAAATGAAATGAAAACAAAAACTAAAACAAAAAAAACAAAGCAAACAAAAACAAATACAAAACAAACAAAAACCGAAAACAAAAACAAAAGCCAAAGCAAACAAAACCAAATTTTAAAAACAAACAAAAGAATTAAAACAAAAACCAAACCAAAGCAAACAAAACCAAATAAAAAGACAAACACAATCAAAAAATGAAAACATAAAGCATAAAACAGAAGTCTTGTGCACAAAAAATATTATTTCTGTTGTTATGGATGCAGGAGTCAAAATAAAATGAAATAAAACAAAATACAAAAATATTTTAAAAAAGCAGTCTTTTGCACAAAACAATGCATCTCATCTCTGGTTGGCTGGTCATCATAGCTCATTCTCTGGCTAAGGAACTGAGCAAAACTAAAAGAATGCACTGTCTGGATTTTGTAAACAATCAATCCAGTACAGAAAGCAGAGCAACTTTAAGTCAAACCATTAGCACACACAGGACGTAATACTCCTCATTTCAAAAGCTCTGACGATATCACTGCTACAGGGAATGAATGACATGCAGAATAAAATCTGCAAAATGTCCCTCAAGAGTACAGTTTAATCCCTGAGCATTTGGGCTGCTGGGAGAGGCTGGCGTGTGAGCTGAATTCAAGACGCGTTCTTCACAGTGGACATACAATCACACAAGCACACTCATACATACATACAGAGTGAGCCTGCAGAGAAGTAATATAACACCCAGGGAACAAGGTGCCACGCCTGACCGCGCCAAGTCAAGGGAGAAAAACAGATTGAGGGAGAAGACCCCGAACAGCGAAAGAGAAAGCAAGGAGCAGAGGAGGGTAGAAACATTATCCCACCTTCCTGCTTTGTGTGCACCAGAGAAAGGGCCTTTTAACACACATTACACAAGAGCAACAGGCTCGTGTTCATGCGACAAGCTCTGTCTGTGTGTGTTTGTGTGGTATGTGTGTGTAATTACTACAGTCATTATAAAAGCTATTAACAAAAACACTAAAAAAACATTCTTAGACATATATTAAACTAATTTTGTTTTTAAACAAATTTAAACATATATGTACACTACCATTCAAAAGTTGGGGTAAGTTTTTTTTTTTTTTACTACAATAATTTTAAGCAGCGACTGTTTTCAACATTGATAATAAGAATAAATATTTCTTGAGCAAAAGCAGCATATTAGAATAATACCAAATGCTGCTGAAAATAATTTAATAAATAAACTAAACCAAACAAAAAAAACAAAGAAACAAGCCAAAAACAAACAAAAACTGAACCAACACTAAAAAAACAAACAAAAAACAAAATCAAAACAAATCCAAACAAAAACAACAAAACCAAACTAAACCAAACAAACAAACAAAAACTAAACCAAAACAAGCAAAAATCAAACCAAACCAAAAAATAAAAACAAACATAAACCAAAACAAACACACAAGATCAAAACAAGCCAAACAAAAACAAAAACTACACCAAAACAAACAAAAAAGGAACAAAAAAATCTAAACAAACAAAAAAACACAAAATCAAAACAAAACAAAAAAAAACTATTCAAAACAATAGCAAAAACAAAATACAGCAGTCTTGTGAACAAAAAAATATTATTATCGATATGGAAGTAAAATGTGAGTCAAAATAAAATGCAATAAAATGAAATTGAATAAAATAAAATAATAGAATAAAAAAGGGTTTCATGTTGACATAAAAAGGTTTAAGCCATCTTTTAAATTGTAATATTTCATTATATTACTGTTTTACTGGTGAGCACAAGAAACGTCTTTTAAAAACATTACATTATTATTATTAATAATAACAATAATAATACATATTTTATTTTTATATGAATTAGATCAATAAAAACAAATTTAAAAATTAAAAAAAAAAAAACTCTAGTTGGTGAATGTGACCATATTCATATAGTATTTAGATGTCATTCCTCTGTACTTCAAAGTACCAAAGAGACCAAAAAATTAAATGGTAACTATGATATTACCATACAACAAAACCACAGCAATGTCAAAGTCCTTCTTTGTAAGGGACTCAATTAATGCTTCGAGTCAGGTGTAGGAGTAGGAGTCATGACATATTCAGACCGAAGAAACAGAGGTCGCAATGTTACAAAGCTGTCCTACAGCAACAGTCACATTTGGTCAATGTTTTGAGGTCAGGGAATCCAATGGGGGACTAACCGCAGAATAATATTCTGGCACCCCTTTACCTAAATTCATTACTTCAGACTTATATGCCCTCTAGAAGCTTACGTTCTTCAAGTGAACGACGCATTATTGTACCATCCCAAAGACACACAAAAACACTTTCACAGACTTTTTCATTAACTGTTCCCATCTGGTGGAATGACCTGCCCAACTCAATCTGAGTAGCCCAAACCTTACCCGTCTTCAAGAAACGGCTAAAAACTCATCTGTTCCATCTTTACTTGACCCTCTTACTCTAGCACTCTCTATTCTAATTTTATTTTATCTATTTCTTTTTATTTAATAAAATTTTTTTTATAAAAATAATAATTATCTGTACTGCGTTAGGCTAACCAAGACTTGTATAGCGCTTGCACGTTGTTGCTCTTTTGTTGGTTTTGATTGCTTCTTATGTCCTCATTTGTAAGTCGCTTTGGATAAAAGCGTCTGCTAAATGACTAAATAAATAAATAAAATAAAATAAAATGTCAACCCAACCCAAGTTCAAGCCATCGCATTATCATGAGCAAAGCATTCCTTATTTCACAGAACAGACTTACTGTGTGGACACATTTGACAGAACTTCAGAGAAGCCTGCATGCCTTCACCCCCACCCACCTCCCACAATTCAAAGCAGTTTCTCTCCATTACATTCATATTTCCGCAGCTTTTATACAAGTCCTGCAGAAGAGCAGTGGCTATTGGCCATGACAAAGGATTAAAGAAGCTTAGTCTCTCTTTTGAGATTCCGGATTCTCTGTTGGTTTGAAAAAGGGGATTACTTCAACAAAAAAAGACCACACTTGTATCCCCCCAGTTTTTTCGGGAAAGAAACTCGACTTTTGTTTAAAGCCTGGTATCGATTTATTTTGAGAGGCCCATGTGGAAATGACTTTTCGAGAGTCCCTCAGACTGAGATCGGTTCTGTTATGCTTCCTGTCATACGGACCGGACGTGGCCAGCGGTGCAGTTGTGGAGTGAGAGGTGAGCAGCTGGATTCCTGGAAATCACGTTAACTGGAGAGAGCGGTTTGGAGTCTCTAAGGCACTGGTAGAGGGGTTGGTATTCGTGGATTCGCCCCTGAGAAAACAGGCTGCTCATGTGTCATGGTGCCAGGTGTAAAATGCCAGGGTCTGTCGACCGTACCTTGCCAAAACTCCATCCATCAGTGATATTCAAATACACTGCTTTTGGGACCCAAAAAAAAGAAGATTGAATGAAATTCTTCAACACTTCATTGGCGTTCCATCACATTGAGCTTCCATTAAAGTGTATAAGAATCACGAATAGGTTAAGAACTGAGCAAAGCATATTACAGGAGAAAAAACATCAAAGATGACCTTTTAAAGGTGGTGTTAGCTGAAGTAGAAGCAATTCAGCATTTTAAAGGGAAAGTCCACTGCAGTTTTCATGAAGGCATACTCCACCAGACTTGATGCCAATGATATTACTGACAGGCAGGCCATGTTTAAATATGTGTCAGGGTCATGTGCCATCCAGAAGTGAACTGATTATGCCTTTTAAATTCCAATTCAATCCCTGAATTTTAGTAGCAAAAAGGATAGATAGATAGATAGATAGATAGATAGATAGATAGATAGATAGATAGATAGATAGATAGATAGATAGATAGATAGATAGATAGATAGATAGATAGATAGATAGATAGATAGATAGATAGATAGATAGATAGATAGATAGATAGATAGATATTCTTAAATTGATTCATTGCTTTTGGTCCGTTCACAAAAAGCTAACATATGGCTTCAGAAGACTTGGATTACAATTCATACGAACTACTGAGGTGCATTTTGGAACATAACAGAGAAACACAAAACCTGTTTGTGTTTCTTAACAGAAACTTTTTTTGCAGGTTTGTTTATTAAAATAAAGAAAATAATGACAGAATTTTCATTTTTGGGTGCACTTCCCCTTTAAGAGCACCTCTGACACTGCAAAAAAAAAAAAAAAGCATGTGATTCCTTCAGAAATTCTTTCCTTGCAATAACCTAAAGATCAGATCCATCAGTAAGGGGGTCCATGATACTGGTGAGACTGAAATCAACATTTAAGTCTTATCTCTGGGCACATGTTTCTCTCTCAAAGAGCCTGGAGTGCATTATGGCACAGATGAAAGAACCACCATTTTCCGCCACATTAAAATGAACACCTTAATTGCCTACAGAAGGCGTGTGCTCAAGATGACGCCAGCAAGGTTAAAACTGCAACGATGGCCGAAATGAAGTTTTGGGGATGGTCTAGACAGATTCATCCAGGTGGCATTTCTAAAAAAACAGCCACACAAAATCATGCAATATTCATCACACGGCAGACCTCAGAGGAGGAGAACCGCACATCAAAATCTGCTCACGAAATCTGCCTCAACCGCATGATTTATCAGCAGTGACGGAAAGAGGTTTCAACCTGGTGCATCCGAAAACACACTGTAGATACGTACAAGCTCAAAGGTGTTTTTAAACATGAATTTAGGTCACGGTGTGAGTCACAGATGTAGCTCGAATAAGCAAAAAAAAAAAAAAAAAACCTCACGACTCGTAGCAAGCCTGGCTGATGGCGAAAGAGAGCAGCTCCACACATCTCCACACTCCCATGAGACAAAGCCCAGCACATTCTCATACCACAGCCTTCACATGCTCCTGAGCTCTAAAAAAGGCCTGCTCAGAGACGGCCTATGAATAGAGCGCATTGTCATCCACAGGCCTTAATGTGTCCACGGTTTCACAGAGGCAGGGCCTCTGGGCAGCCGGAGCTGAATAATTAAAGAAGAGTTCTGCATTGAAAGAGTCAGGGTGCAGAGCGGCAGGCGGTCTGCTACGGCTCATGAGCCTCAATCTTTCTTGCTTTAGTTCGTTCGCCGTTCCCGAAGCACTAACCGCCCATGATATTGTGTTTGCCTTGGTAAAATGAGATTGTTCCCGAGTCCTTCGGCGAGAGGCTCGTCGAGTTGATGGTTTGGATAACAAGCCAAATGATCTATCAGCATCTGTTCGAAAATATTGGAGAGGATACAAAATAGCTACCCTACCATAGTAGTCCTGTTCTAAAATCTGGTAGGCCACCTACCTAGATAGCATTTGCGATGCCTGTTTCAAAAACCGCACAACATCACCTGAACCAAATTCCAAAGCATTGTTATAAAAACAGTTAATGGATAGAGCAATCCTAGAATTTCCAGGCTGCTCTAGAATTAGAATAGAAGCTCAGCAGAAAATAACTCACTATAAATATACCTATATTTCATTCAATACCAAAAAGCATCGATAAGCAAAATAATTTAATTAAAATAGTGCATTAAGTTAATAATATAATGATAAATACATATTTGATTTCATATTATTTAATAATATGAAATAATTAAATCTTAACACAAGTACTGTGCTGTAAATTCAGTTGACTATAAATGTACTTACAATTCATTAAATCCAGAAAAGCATATATAAGCTAAATAACTTAGTTAAAAATAATAGTATATTAAATTAATAAAATAAAATGATAAATATATCATATTTAATTTAAAACATTTAATAATGTGAGTGCTGTGCATTAAATTCAGTCAACTATGAATGTACTTATCTATTCAATACTGAAAAGTATATGTAAGCTAAATAATTTAATTCATAAAAATATTGTTATTGCTTATGAGAGAGTATTGTGCATTAAATTCAGTTGACTATAAATATACACATTTCATTCAATACCAAAAAGCATCTAGAAGCTAACTAATAAATTATTATTATTATTATTATATTATTTTAAATGTTTAATATTAAATAAATTGAATAAATGCTTATTTATTTCAATGCTGAAAAGCATCTATGAGCTAAAACATTTAATAAACATAATAACAATTAATAAAAATAATTGGATTTTAATGGTGTATTAAAATACTCTGCCATTAGCTTAGCAAAATGCAATATGTCCAATTACAGGAACTCAAAAGTGAGTCAAAGCGGATCAATTAGATTTCCCAATGGGCGGAGTCAAGCAAATGACTAAATGTACTTTCACTCATCACTTGCAGCGATCACTGCTGATAATTACACAAACTATTTCTCCTCTGAAAAAGATTTGAAAGAGATTAGTTAAAGTAGCTGTCTATGTAAGTTGTAGATAACAACACTCACTATTTCCTGTTTTTTACTCTCTGTTAGCTTCATGTTGTCTCTCTCTCTCTCTGTTCCATTTCCTTTCGTTTGACTCTCAACACAACATTTTTCTCAATTGTCCAACCTCTAAAAAGTGCCCCAGAACAAACTGTAAAAATCTGTGGCCGCTAAAACTTTAACAACCCTTGCTGCAGTATCCAAAAACACAAAAGAACATTCTTTCCCAAGCAGGGAATGTGAAATTGAAAACAGTGAGCATTAGCCAACAGCTCGCCTTTTTATGTTTTTATTTTAGTCCGTGTGGAGAGATCCTAAGCAGAGTCTCTTTTAAATATGGCCTTCAAGCATCCCACTGCTGATATTCCAGAATTTGTCATTGATATATGAACTTATACAAAGTCACATATTTGGCAGCTTGCCCCTGGCTAAATTCACGAGCTGCGGGTAACGGTTGGGAAGGGCCCATTACAAACAAGCAAATACCGAATACACTGAACAGAGCCGTTCTAAATGGTATAAATAACAGAAATGCCTTTTATTCTCATTGGTCGGACAGGCATTTCTAATTACAGTTGGCTTAATATCTATGCACATTCTCCATTCCACACGGATCAAACATGTGCCCCACTTGTCCTGTGTTTAAACAAATGGCCTATTGGCATCATTCAGAAATCAGAAAACTTGTTTTAAGCATAATACTAACACATGACCTAAAGGTCCTTATTCTACACTTCAATGTCCCTTTCATCATTACTAAACCGATTTGGAAATAAAATCCCAGATTTGTTGCTGCAATTGATATTTATACATCAGCGTAATGTCACTATAAGAAAGAGCTGAGGAGGGTAAAAACTAAATGAATATTGATTCTGGATGCACATAGGTAAAACCATAAAAACACTTCTGTTACTTGAAATAAAATAAATGCTAAATTAAATTAAATATAAAAATTAACTTATTTTATTTCAGCTAGATGTCAAGACGACATTTCCCATTTTCATTTGTCTTGATGTACTAAAATAAATTAAATACATTTAAATAAAAATTATACAGACATTTTAAAGCTGCAGTCCGTAAGTTTTGCCTCTTTGTCGCCATCTCTGTTTGAAAACCTGGAATTGCAGTTACTTGAGGAATTATCTTCCTTGCATGGGGTTGTGAGTCAGCCGTTTTGAGATGAATGTTTGGCAGTCAGTCATCACACAGGTGTGGATGTTTACTGTACTTCGAAATTACAGATTCTAACCTACATCTTGGAACATATGGCCCAAATAAGAATTTTCACTGTATATTGCCATCTGAACAAGTAAGTAACAAGTCTGCCATATTTGTTCTGACCAACTGAGGATAAAAGCATTACAATAAATCGCGCTTCCAATGGTGATTAAGTGTAACGATCGGTTAGCTCATGTCACATCAAACCGTGCAAAGTTTTATTATTATTATACTTTATTCTCAAATTATTCATGTTAACAACATCAGCATTGCGTGACTATGGGTATAGTGTGTATTAACGTGTAGATTTCAATTTCTGTACAGTCTAATCTAATTGTCATCCCATTTGAATTTCATATTAAGAAATTCTTTTAACCCAAAAAACTAATTATGCTCCCTCCGAACTGGTTTTCTTTAAAATACAAATCTTGTGTAATCCCAGGCTATCTGTAATTAGAAGCACATTTAAAACTGGAATATAATTTAAATTCATTCATTTGTTTCATAAACACATAATCCTTTCTGGATTACAATCCGCCATCAAAATTATACATTTAATTATTCTAGCTGCTGTGAGAAAAGGCTATAAACGCTCTGCCACCTGCTGGATCCTCACATGTGATAACCTAGTAGCCGGGGCAACTTCTTTATGTTTACAGACGTGACGTAATGACGCAGCAGCATCCTCGAATTTCCCGCGAAAACCTACCCGTACCACTCAAATAAACTAACCGTTGTGAATCGGGCTAAAGTAAGGCAATAGTTTTGAACACTGGCGGGTTATGTACTTGCTCAAATATTAATTTCGGATCATTTTTAACCAAAAAGTTACAGACTGCAGCTTTAAAAAACTAATAAAAATGACAAAAAGACAATAAAATTACTAAAACTAACAAAAATCAAAATGAAAACAGACAATATAAAAAAAAATAAAGAAAAAAATTATACTAAAATAATACTGCTTGGCACAGCATCTTAAAAACAAGTGACGTAATCACCAAAACATTTATCCGATGCTTTATTTAAAGATGCACAGGGTTTTAACAACTCTGACAATTAAAAACAATCCTGTAGAAAATTTCACATTTCTGTCATCTGTTTATTTCTTACTTTCTCTCAATCATTTCCTTATTATTATTACTTCGTCTGGTATTTAATATGAGCGAAATGTTAAAAACGAGAGATGATACCGATCAAATCACTGCGGACAGATAAGAGGAAGGGAAGGGGTCTCTAAAGGCTTGGAAACACAAGCACATTGTTCCTGAGCAGCACTGTGATGTAAACAGGGGACTTGATTGAGACCACATGACTGCATTCCTATAGCAGCTTCAGAGACGCATACAAGAGATGGACAGTAAAACTGCTGCGGCTGCTGGCGTCCAGCTGTGCAACCGATGTCTGTCTGTTGCAGGATCATGTGACTTAACGCATGTCAGCAATTTAACATCCGGGACAGAAAATGTGAGAGGTGCTGAGAGGTAGGGGTGTAAGAAAATATCTATACACGTGAGTATCGCGATATTTTGTTTGGCGATACTGTATCGATTCTCCAAAAAGGAATATCGATATTTAAAAAAAATAAAATAAAAAAATCATACAAGATTCATGGCAGTTGTTTCGTTTTGAGTTCATATTCTGAACTTAAACAGTGACAGGAAATACTAGCATCAGGGCACTCCACTAATGTTAGCGTTAATATAGTTCGCTGCCAGTAATGGAGGATGAAAGAATTGTTCCAGTTCTCGTTTCGGTGTACAAAGCTGAAGTGTGGCGCCAATTGGGTTTTTGTGGTAATGTCCGCCCTGGGCCCGCGGCGCAAGCGCATTCTCGGTTCTGCCGCTTGCCGCGTCCCGTGTTGAAGAGTCTTTGCGCGGGGTTGTGGCGGGCAGTAGAGTCTCCATGCAGCTGCAGCTTTCTCTCGTATTTTATACATACATTTAACTTAAGAATCATGCAAGCACTTGAATATTTCCCCCTTTACTCGTACTGCACAAAAAGTGGTTCAATAATGTTGACTGATTATTGCAAATGCAGATCCCAGTGTATTCTGCAGTGTGTTGGTATTTTTTGCTAAGGTTTGCATATGGTGGTGTGTTCTTAATGACAGCTTTCCTAAAAAATATATATATCTTATTTCTAAAATAAGAAATATCCCAATATATCGCCTTGCTTACAATATCGCAATGTATCGCAATATATCGTATCGCAACCCCTGTATCCTGATACGTATCGTATCGCCAGATTCTTGGCAATACACAGCCCTACTGAGAGGTGCTTGGCCAATGCAAAATGTTAGGGTATTACTTTAGGTGGCTGTTTACTGGTCCAAGACCAGATTTTTTTTAACCGATTTTATTGTCTTCAAACAAAAATCATAAGTTAAATCACCTAGAAAAGCAATAGCACACTTCAACAACCAATATGAACATGAGAAATAGTCAAAATGATGCTTGCTTGCTTGCTAATAAAAGACATTAATTACAGTATGTGGAGAACAACATTCAAAAGTAATTTTTTTTTTTTTTTTGAAAGAATGTATTAAAATAAGAAGAAGAATATATTACATTGAAAATTTCAAATAAATGTTCTTTTGAACTTTCTATTCATCAAAAAAATCTTTAAAAAATGTATCATGGTTTTCACAAAAATATTAAGCAGCACAATTGTTTTCAACATTTATAATAATAAGAAACATTTCTTGAAATCATTTTAATATGCAGCGAATTAGCATATCAGAATGATTTCTCTAAATGCAGCTTTGGTGGGCATAAGAGACTTTAGCTTTTAAAAGGATAGTTCACCTAAAAGTGATTATCTGTGATCATTTACTCAAACTCATGTTGTTCCAAACCTGTATGGCTTTCTTTTTCTGTCAAGTATTTGGAAATATTTCATTTTTTGTCCATACAATGCAATATTGTCATTGGGTGGACAGCTGAAACATCCATCGAAATATCTTCTTTTGTTTTCTGCAAAAGAAAGCCATACAAGTATGCATATTATAGTGTTGCCAAAAAAATAAAATTTAAATTTAAATTTTCTGAACACTCATTGGTCAAATAAACATATAGTCCAGCCCCAAACTCACACCATTGCTTGAGTCAATGTTGCTGTGGTCACGATGTTCAAACATACAGAGCAATGTTTTAATGGCACCATCATGTTTACACTTTTCAAGAGTTTGTATAGTTGTCTCTGCATATGAGGCTTGGATAGAGCAAGTACACATATCGGAACAATTACACACTCCAGCTTTAAGACCTAAATGTTGCAGATTTCTTCAGAAGGGTAGAAGATTTCCATCTGAAACAAATCGAGCCTTCTCTCTGCATGTAATCATCAAGGTTCACGAAGGGCAATGCAGACATCTGTTACGTTTTAACACCAAACCCAACACATGTGCAATCTAATGTTGTAAAATATTTCACTTATTAAACCCATTCAACGCCACTTTCACCTCCAATTACGAGTGTATCAAGGCTTAACGACTGAATTACAGCCCTTGGTCGGAGTAGTTACCTTAAAACACAAGAAAAAAAATATATTAGCACTGGAATCAAAAACAGGGCCCTATGATTTCTGCGATGCAGAAAACTCGGACGATATTGTGGAATCCAGTCATAAAAATAGAATTTCCAGTATAACGTGGAATGTCATGGAATTCGCCATATTTTGGACGGATAAATCAAAAGTAGGCCAGTATAATTAAATCAGAACATGATATGGACTAGTGTCTATGAATATTAAGCCACAAAAATACTATTTAAATATGAATACTGCATGCGCATCTCTGTGTGAATGATTGGACCAGACGCACCGTTTCGTTTATGGTTTTAATTCTCTACCACCACAATACTGTATATGAGTACATGAACACATAAACATAATCTCTAGAACTACTCTGAGAGTCACTTCATGAGCATTTTACCATTTCTTTTGAGTAACTATCGCCATATCAAACAGAAACCTAAAGGTCTTCACAGCAACCTGTCAAAAAAAAATTTTGGTAGGTGCCGATAGCCTCGTGGGCAGTGCCTCGACATGTAGTGTCATTGCGCTTCGGGCGTCCCGTATTCGAGTCCTGGCTCGCGGACCTTTCCCGATCCTGTCCCCCCTCTATCTCTCCAACTTCGCTTCCTGTCTAACTACTGTCATATCAAATAAAAGGCAAAAACACCAAACATAAATCTTTACAAAATAAACAAAAACATGTTTGGTTAACTTGAAGAAACTATGACAAATATATTACTTAATGTAATGATAGTATTGCTACTAATAATATTTATTATTAAAACTAGGGCTGTTAATCGATTAAAATATTTAATCGCGATTAATCGCATGATTGTCATGCGTTAACTCACAATTAATCGTAACTTAATCACACATTTTTATTTGTTCTAAATGTACCTTAAATTAGTTTTTAATACTCTAATCAACATGTGCATGGACAAATATGGATGCTTTGTGCAAATGTATGTTTATTATTATTGAAACCATAGTCAACATAGAGCATGAAGACTAGACATGTTTTAAAGTTCATAGATGTTTTTCAAAGAAAATTAGACACATGAAAAAAGAAATACCAGCTTCACATTACTTCTCTTACTTTGCATTGAGCAATTTACTTACATAAATCTTTTTACATTTTTGCAGGACAGGGCAGCTCACTTCTTCTGAACATGCAAAATGTACATTTATTATTATATTTGTTTGCCTCTCTCTCTGTGCCCACATACTGTATTTTGATGCAGTATCATTTTGATTTTTTATTTATATATTTTACCGTTTCTGTAGTCAGACAACGGAATGAAGTTGGCAACACTGTGCATCTCCATTTCTCCAACTATGGGCTTTGCCACGGGTCAAACAGAAAATGCATGCTGCTTTAATCGCACGTTAATAAAACTAGTGCCGTTAAAATGAATTTGCATTAACGCGTTATTAACTGTTTGTTAACTTTGACAGCACTAATTTTTCGTTTTTTTTTTTTTTCCGTGACGTATTGTCAAGTATGGTGACCCATACTCGAAATTGGTGCTCTGCGTTTAACCCATCCAAGTGCACACACACAGCAGTGAGTAGTGAACAAATGCACACACACACACACACACACACACACCGTGAACACACACCCGGAGCAGTGGGCAGCCATGCTGCAGCGCCCGGGGAGCAGTTGGGGGTTCGGTGCCTTGCTCATGGGCACCTCAGTCGTGGTATTGAGGGTGGAGAGAGCGCTGGACATTCACTCCCCCCACCTACAATCCCTGCCGGCCGGGGACTCGAACCCGCAACCTTTCGATTACGAGTCCGACTCTCTAACCGACTCTCTAACTCTCTAACCATTAGGCCACGACTTCCCCATCAATTAAAACTTTATTTGTTAAGGATGTTTAAAAGAAAAAAATATTTACCAAAATTTATTTAGCAGAAAAATGTGAATACACACAACATAGTATTTCTGGGAAAAAAAGACAAATAAAATAATAATAAATACATTAATTACATAATAAATAAATTAAATAGAGATGCTTTTGATTATTACAATTTAATGAAACCATTAAAATGAAATCCAGGAAAATAATGAAAAACACAGTAAAAAAAAAAAAAAAAAAAAAAATTAAACTGAATTTTAGAAAAACATTTTTACATTTCATAGGGCCTTAAAAATGTAATGTTTGTTAAACTTTTAATAAATTGCACACGTTTCATGATTTCAATTAATTAGACATGCTTTTTGATTAATACAAATTTTATTTAACCATTAAAACTGAAAAAAAAACAGATGCAGACAAATTAAAACGGAAAAATTTAGAAAAAAATTAAACGGAGTTTGGAAAAAATAAAATGGGTTTCATAGGGCCCTAAAAAAACATGGGAGTGTTTGGAAATGGAAGAAAGGAACAACGTCCGAGTTACATCCTCAAAACCAGGAAATGCATTCAGCTGCTATAAGGAAGCAAATGACATTATTTAGGGAACGCATTATTTACAGCATTATGAAACACCAGGTTACCCTTACTATTTAGTTAGCACATTTTTCTCTAATCGGGACAGACGGCAGGTTTGGAGGAAATGAGCTTACACCTTTCGCTTAAATGGTAAAATTTGAACGTTTATTGAGTGTCTGTGAGTCTATGAATAAAATCAAGCAGTTTAAGCTTGTACTGGAATGAAATGTAACAGTTTGAGCTTGTCCATACATCTCCCTCAACTTCGATGGCTCCAGTTATGCTACATCGGACTGATGCTGCAAGATTATCTCGTAGGCATCCAATGACACTCTTCCAACAGTCACAACAACAACAACTACAATGAGAAAAATGACAATCCATGCGGAACATGTGGGAAACTGGATGTGTAAAGGCATGTACAGAACTTGTGTAACTCTAATCTCGGTATCATATCGTTAAGGTTATTCGGAGGTAGAACATGTGAAACATATGCTAACAAGATTTCCAAGTCTCTTGTGCGACTGCAATTTGTACAAGCTTGTGAAATACTATATGTTTATTTAGACAAAGAAAAACAACTTTGTCTGACTAGTCCTCTCAATTAGATCTTAACATCTGCTTTGAGTGGGGGGGGGGGGGGGGTCACAGGGTCAATGGACAACAGTGATTGGATGGTATTTGTAGATTTGTGGTAATAGATCTCCTTTATCACGCTTCATGAAGACACAAGTGCAAGTTCGCTTTCATCTCATGAAACATGTCAAGAATGAGTCGTGTTTAGATTGTATCCCAAAAATCACACAAAATGTATATTTTGTGTGAAGAAACAAAGCCTGCATTGTGACCTAAGCACATTTTCCCCAATAAAATAAATCAATATTGTAATGTATCAGGATGTTGTATTTCTTGGTGATTCTCATTATAAAAAAAACAAATAAAAAAAACATCAATACTATAGTAGTTTTTTTTTTTTTATATATATATATATTAGCATAAATTACAACATATAGTCCTGTAATGTATAAATATTTTACTATGGATATATGTGTGTCTGTGTGTGTTATAAATAAATAAACATGCACATATTTTTCATAAATTAGATTAATCTTAAATTATACAGCACATCAAAAATAACTTTAAATATATAGATACGTATATATATATATATAGGGCTGGGTATCGAGTTCGATACTCTTTAGGCACCGACCGAATTGCCTCGATACCACCGAGTATCGAAAAACGTCTTGTCGTTCGGTACCAAATTTCGATACCTAAGGGGTTAATCTCATCACCGTCAGTGAGCCAATAATCCTGCAGCACTAGGTGTGTTTGACTAGAAGCGGCGCGGCGCTGATTGATCAGTGTTTGACCTCCGCGGGAGCGTTTCGAAAGCGCACGGAGCAGTCCGCTCTTTAAATCGCGCGGTTTGTTTATTACACTCAGACTGAAGCACGCGTGACGCTCGCGGTGATTTCAGCGTCTGCCGCCTCTCTAAATGAGGACATAAACACATGAACAACATCTCTAGACCTGCTCTGAAAGTCACTTCATGAGCATTTTACCGTTTGATTCGAGTAAAACTAACTCATATCATATACACACAGAACTGTAAAGGTATTCCAGGCAACCCGTCAAAATAAAAGTTCGGTTTTACTTGGAAGACACTGCGGCAGAAATATATTAATATTGTTCAGCAGACAGTTCATACTGCTACTACTAGGCTACTATTAAAATTATTAAAACTTTTTTTTTTTTGTAATGATCACACAACAGTTATTCCATGTTTTAATTTTAATAGTAACCCCCCTTTGTTTGCCAAAATAAATAAACTTTAATTTTCAATAATTTAAAGATAAATTAAATTAATGTTTTATGTCTTCATTTGAAAACCAGATACAAGCAGAACACAGAATTTCTGAGGAAAAATAAAACATTTCATAAGGTTATTTTAAGAATAAATTTAAATAAACTAAGTTGTTTTTATGCATTCAAATAATTAGACATACTACACCAGAATTTAATAACAATAAAACATGTGGTGAAAGAAAATAAAACACCCACTTATGAAAGTGGATGAAGATTTAAAATTTCTTGAAGTCTTTAACAACCTAGAAGTGATGATCTGTTTTAAAATGAACACGCACTAATGTAAACGTAGCCTAACAGTGAAAACTGAAAACTATTTGAACTTTATTAAAATTATTTATTTATTTATTGTGTTGGATATATTTTGTTCCTTTGTGCAGTGGCTCAGGAGATGAGGCTTTGAGTCTGTATAAATATCAACAAGCTAAAAAAATAGTTTTTTGAGATAATGTAATCTTATTAAAACTGATTTCATAAAACTGGTATCGAAAAAAGTATCGTTCAGGAACCGGTATCGAACTCAAGGTATCGGTATCGGTATCGAAATTTTTTGAATGATACCCAGCCCTATATATATATATATATATATATATATATATATATATATATATATATATATATATATATATATACGGTCATGGCCAAAAATATCGACACCCTTGGTAAATGTGATCAAAGAAGGCTGTGAAAATTCCTTTTGATCTTTTTTTTAACAATTCACAAAAATCTAACCTTTCATTGGATAAGAATTTAAAATGGGGGTAAATATCATTATGTAATAAATGTTTTTCTCTAATACACATTGGCCACAATTAACGGCACCCTTTTATTCAATACTTTTTGAAACCTCCATTTGCCAGTTTAACAGCTCTAAATTTTCTCCTGTAATGCCTGATGAGGTTAGAGAACACCTCACAAGAGATCAGAGACCATTCCTTCATCCAGAATCACTCCAGACCCTTTAGATTCCCAGCTCCATGATGGTGCTTCTTCTCTTCAGTTCACCTCACTCATTTTCTACAGGGTTCAGGTCAGAGGACTGGAATGGCCAGCAGAAGCTTGGTTTTGTGCTCAGAAACTAATTTTTGTGTTTTTTTGAGGTTTGTGTTTGGATTATTGTCCGGTTGGAAGATCCAAACATGGCCCATTATAAGATTTCTAACTGAGTCAGTCACTTGTTGATTTTTTTATCTGTTGGTATTTGATAGAATCCATGATGCCATGTGTCTAAACAAGATTTCCAGGACCTCCAGCAGAAATATAGGCCCACAACATCAAAAATACAGCAGTATATTTCATTGTATACATGGGGTACTTTTATATCCCTGTGTTCACCAAACCCATCTTGAGTGTTTGCTGCTAAAAAGCTAATTTTTTAGTTTCATCTGACTATAGAAGCCAGTCCCATTTGAAGTTCCAGTCGTGTCTGATAACTGAATATGCTGGAGATTGTTTTCGGATGAGCTAGGAGAATTTTTCTTGAAACCCTCCCAAACAACATGTGGTGATGTAGGTGCTGTTTGACCATTTTTTTTTAAGGTTTTCTGACCTCGAGACTCATCTATTTTCTGCAATTATTCCAGCTGTGGTTCTTGGAGAGTCTTTAGCCACTCAAGCTCTGCTCCTCACCGTGCATTAGGACGATATAGACACGTCCTCTTGAAGGCAGTTTAGTAACATTTTATATTGATTGGAAATTCTTAATTATTGCCCTGATGGTGGAAATGGGAATTTTCACTGCTCTAGCTCTTTTCTTAAAACCACTTCACTAATTTGTGAAGCTCAATTATCTTTTGCTGCACATCAGAAATAGTCTTTGGTTTTTGTCATTGTGATGGACAATTAAGGGAATTTGGGCTTTGTTTGCCCTCTTATTTATATTTCTGTGAAACAGGAAACCATGGCTGGATAATTTCATGTTCATAATCACCCTGGAGTGCTCAAAATTGTGAATATGAATGGGAATATACTTCAGAGATATTTTAGTCATAAGAATTTCTAGGGGTGCCAATAATTGTGTCCAACGTGCATCTGAGAAAAACATTTATTTCATAATGATATTTCCCCCCATTTTAAATTCTTATTATCCAATGAAAGGTTAGATTTTTTAGCATTTTTTAAATAAAAGATTAATTAACAAATTAACAATGCAGATTAATTTTCACAGCCTTCTTTGTTCATATTTACCAAGGGTGCCGATATTTTTGGTCATGACTGTATATATATATATATATGTGTGTATGTATGTATATATATATATGTATAATATATAATTATATTATTATACTATATTTAACATTAATGTAATAAATTATATATATTACATTATTTAAATTAATTATTAATTTAACATTTAATGTAATATACATATATACAATACATATAATACATATAATTATTTAAAGTAGTATTTGTCAATATTTAACACAATGTAAGTGGAAATGAGGGAATGTGCCTAATTTTGAAGAGAATGCCACAATGCAAAAAAAGGTCCCAAAATAGAGCAAATTTTCTTTATACAAAATAGAATTTCTTAATGATGCGGGGTGAAATGTGACATGGATATGTTCCTGAAGCTTCATGAGATTCATCTTAGAACACCTTAGTATAAGGCGAGGTAAAGAGGCATGTTTTATTTAGTTCATTAACCTACATTTGGATCATGAAGAAATGAGATGTACAAGGAAAAGAAAAAAATGCTGGCGTGATGCCGTGAATGGGGAAGTGCTGTTTAATATTCAATTTTCTATGGAATACATGGGAGTGGGGGAAAACCGGGATGCGTGGTATTTGCTCCCACAGAGACTAAAGAGACGGGGAGAGGAAATGATGTCAGTCACACCAGATGCTACAACATCTGTTAATAACTTCTATAGGTAAACAAACCATACATTCCCTCCTAAATCGTCACAAAATCAACCAAAATCCAGCAAAGACAAATATAAAATTAAAACTGCAGGTAAAGCAGTAAGATGTTGTCTGTCTGGCACAGCTTACGAAAAATTTATGGCATTTAGCAAATATCACGATCTCCCCATGTCCAAGCACAGGTGACTAGCAGTGACACAACCTCAACACTGCTATCTTGCACCGCACGCGGCGCCTCGACCCCACAGCAGAGCCTCTGTCAGCTCTCATCAGAGCCCCTCACATACCTCACAACATTCCATCACTTCCTCTCTCTTCTACATTTGCCATACAGCAACACTGACTAAATATTCTAAAAATCCAGCTCCTTTAGAATTTCAAAATAAAACATTTCTTTACAGGGTAATACAGATCTATAAAATAAATCTACACATTAGTATGGATCAGAATATATATATATATATATATATATATATATACAGTGGTGTGAAAAAGTGTTGGCCCCCTTCCTGATTTTTTTTTTTTTTTTGCATGTTTGTCACACTTGTTTCAGATCATCAAACAAATTTAAATATTAATCAAAGATAACACAAGTAAACACAACATGCAGTTTTTGAATTAAGTTTTTTATTATGAAGGGAAAACAAAATCCAAACCCACATGACCCTGTGTGAAAAAGTGCTTGCCCCCTAAACCTAATAACTGGTTGGGCCACCCTTAGCAGCAACAACTGCAATCAAGCGTTTGCGATAACTTTCAATGAGTCTGTTACAGCGCTGTGGAGGAATTTTGGCCCACTCATCTTGGCAGAATTGTTGCAATTCAGCCACATTGGAGGGTTTTCGAACATGAACCGCCTTTTTAAGGTCATGCCACAGCATCTCATTTAGGGCTGTATACCTTGGAGAACCTGGCGATACGATACATAACTCGATACACAGGTCACGATTCGATACGTACCTCGATACAGAGCTGTCTCGATACGATTTGATACAATGTGACACGATTCAATAAAAATACATGGGCCAGAGCCAATTAGTTAATGCTGAACACATTTACTCAACAAACAGAACTCTGCATTTTTCTTCAATTTATTGAAGACAAAAGTGCATTATAACAAAGTGCATTTTGCTTAAATATTTGCAACTTTAAGTGCTCTGATTAATTGTACACAAATTGTATTAATCTGTAAATTACCACAAGTCAACATTTAACTTTCCAAGGGTACAGTCTGAGCTCACACAAGCACAAAATCTTCTTCTTATTATTCTTAACTTCTTATTAAATCTTCTTATAATTCTTTTTTGTGACACCATGTACTGCCATAACATATTTCACTATGAAATCACTTAAATGCTACATCTTGCTTTAACATTTTCCATGAGTTTTTTTAAACTCGCGAGCGCCGCTGCGCCCCCTAATGGCTGGGCGGAGTATCGATACTAAGGGCTAGAATATCGATACTGTATCTTTTTTTATTATATCGGTATGTATCTAAGAATTGATATTTTGAGCACACCCCTAATCTCAATAGGATTCAGGTCAGGACTTTGACTAGGCCACTCCAAAGTCTTCATTTTGTTTTTCTTCAGCCATTCAGAGGTGGATTTGCTGATGTGTTTTGGATCATTGCTCTGCTGCAGAACCCAAGTTCGCTTCAGCTTGAGGTCACAAACAGATGGCCGGACATTGTCCTTCAGGATTTTTTGGTAGACAGCTGAATTCATGGTTCCATTTATCACAGCAAGTCTTCCAGGTCCTGAAGTAGCAAAACAGCCCCAGACCATCACACTACCACCACCATATTTTACTGTTGGTATGATGTTCTTTTTCTGAAATGCTGTGTTACTTTTACGCCAGATGTAATGGGACACACACCTTGCAAAAAGTTAAACTTTTGTCTTGTCAGTCCACAGAGTATTTTCAAACACTTTTTCACACAGGGCCATGTGGGTTTGGATTATGTTTTCCCTTAATAAAAAAAAACCTTCATTTAAAAACTGCATGTTGTGTTTACTTGTGTTATCTTTGATTAATATTTAAATCTGTTTGATGATCTGAAACATTAAAGTGTGACAAACATGCAAAAAAATTTAAAATCAGGAAGGGGTCCAACACTTTTTCACACCACTGTATATATATTTGTGTGTGTATATATATATATATATATATATATATATATATATATATATATTCAAATGTAATTAATTCATTGTCACATGATCCTTCAGAAATCATTCTAATTTGCTGATTTGGTGCTCAAGAAACATTGCTTATTATTATCAATGTTAAAACAGTTGCTTCTTAAAGTTGTTTCTCCAGGATTCTTTGATGAATTTCATCAAAAGAACAGCATTTATTTGAAATAGAAATCTGTTGTGCCAATAAAAGTCTGTTACTCAATTTGTCCTTGATGAATAAAAGTATTAAATTTCTTTAAAAAAAATTGTAACGACCCCTAACTTCTGAAATTCTGTATACACGCACACACACACACACGTACATATATTACTTCTACTTATACTACCTGACACTAACAAACTAGTTCTACTATTTTTGTAAAGAAAAATTGGTTCTTTGGAGAAAGTTCTTGGCTTTTGTGATGAAACATTCCTGTTACATAAATCTGTGAATATTAAAGTCAAAGGTGCAAAATGATATCAACACACAAAACATAATAAACATCTTCACATACAGATACAGTCCTTTGTGCTGACATTCTCAACAGGCAAGGACTCAAATCAGGGTCAGATAGGGGTTCTTTTCTTCCACAGCCAGCATGACCCCTGTTTAACAACTTAACCTTTTCACTTACTAACAGTGTTACCCTGAGGGTGAAATGAGATCCATTCATCCTTTATTTGGCATGAACAGGACTAATACTGAGTTTGAAGCATCAGTATCCATTAAGGAGTCTGACAGCATAGACAGAAGACCACTGAGAGAAACTCTCGACAATCTGGGGATGATTTCCAAGGCATGTAACTCAAAATCAATGTGAACAGCCTCACGTGCATGTAAAAGATGCATAGCAAAAATAAACCCTCAAAACAAGGTTTGACTTATAAATGGAGGCAGTGAAGCACACAATACGTTTGTTACATTGTATACCAACTTTACAAACACGATATTGTCCTTAAGGGCATTATAGGTCAGCAAACATATGCAACTCTTTCTGATAAGCAGACGTTCGGTAATTTCCAGGCCTTTCATCCTGTGCCAACACACTGAGATAATCACCTCTCCATGAGTGCAGTGCTAAACAGCACCACAAGCTAAGCTGGAATGGCAAGGGAGCATCTTATTTCTACAAAGGCAAACACAAACACAAGCAGAGGTTCATAGGAATCATACAGTGCTGCAGAAAGAAGGAACCGAGCCAGAATATTCCCTCCACCGCAATCATAAAGTGAGGCAAAACGTTTAAATGCAAAAGGAGCTGATTAAGGCTAACGAAGCTTGAAGGGCGGCAAAAAATACTGGTGTCCACTTGCAGACGGAGCAGCCTGTGATCATCTTTAAGTGAAGTTTGGCTGAAATTACATTTGGCTCTGAATAGAATGCAAAGGAGGTGTTTGCCATTTGAACATTCAAAATAACACACGCTGCCATTCTACAACTACAAAAACAGAAAAATCAATTAAAAACGGCTTCCATAAATGAAAGGACTGGTTTACTAGTGTGTGAATTATTCAATGACTTTAGCGCAAACCATGAACTAAACCGTGTAACTTTTTTGACATACCTGTTATGTAAATTTATACTAAAGTGATAAATAATGATATGACTTTTGTTTTATCAAAGTACCATCCCATAATAAATGCTCGAGCAGTTGTTGCTATGGCTACCTCCTCAGGCAAACATGACAAATTGTCACAAAAATCTGTTTTATTATTTTACCAGCTGAAAATGTTCTTTTAAAACAGCTTGGTTTGCTATTCTAAAATAATTTCAGCTGGTTTAAGCTGGATTTCAGCTGGTCTCTCAGCTAGAGAGCTTACAAAACCCCTCTAAAACCAGCAAACTAAATTAAACTGGTTTAAGATGTTTTAAGCAGGTTTGTAATCTAACTTTTTTGGTTACTGATACACTAAATCTTGACATGTAACAGACAGTTTAGAACCCACTATGCTGTCTGTAAAACAGATTTAACACTAAACAAAGAATATATGTGATTAATCTGCCCAATAAACCCACTGACTGTCATTTTTTAGATATAAAATGATGCTGTTTTTTGCTACACTGGTTGGTGCTGGCCTGCTGTCTGCTGGAACTGTGAGGCAGGGTTAACAAATGCACGAGCACTTATCGCCTTAAATGGTTCATATCTACACACAGCAGACAATTGCACATGCCACACACACACAAACACATATTACAAAGGACCACCAGGCGCTAGAATTAAACGGGAAAAGGGAACGTTAGCAAACAGTTCACTCAATTCAGTCAGATGCCAAGATTCTCAACATGACACACGATACAAATATTACATGCCTGTGTTTCTGGCCGACTCCAAATCACACAGTGCTGCATTAAAAGCCGTAATAAAATTACCAGCTTTGAGCCACTAATAATTGGTTTGGCCAATACTGATACCATTAAGTTTTTTTCCCCCTAACTAATACATTTTATTGGTAGACCCAATGTTAAACATCCAATAACCCAATGAAGTTCCAAGTATCGGTAAACAAACAATTATCAGCCCATCTCAAACTACTATTTGTTTGTTTTTTTACAAATATTAATGAATAAATATGCACAAATATTATATGCATTATTACACACTTATATATATATATTTGTAAATTGTGTTTTTATTGTTGTAGTCCAATAACTGAAAAGGTAGGGGGGAAATCCTATATGTTTGCATTATCTGTCTTTTATGTTTGAAATGCAATAAAAAATCTGGTTAAAAAAATATAAATGGAAACAAAAAACTATAATTAGAGAAGTTTATCTAAACTTAGAAATATACTGTATAAGTCATAAGAAAAATAATATGAATGTAGCATCAGACAGCATTAAATATCAATATCTAATAATTATATCTATGATATCCTGTGTAAATTAGACTTCAGCTTCAGATGCAGCTTTTGCAGTGTACAGATGCCATTTATGGCGATGCAATTGTGGGGAACTGCTTGTTTACCTAACTGCATAAATAACAACACAGCCACAGAAATTCAAAAATATCAACGGTTACATGAAGATTCCACGGCGGTATTTTGACCGTTGGTCTCTAGGGACACGCTAACACAATCCTAACGGGGAAAAATCTATTCTCTAGTCTTTGAATGGTTTCCTCAAGGTCAAATAGATACATTGTAACAAAGAAAATACGGCGGGAGTTACAGCAAACGAACAAACGAACGCCTTTATGAACACAACCTCAGCGCTGCTGCGGGGATAATAATTGGCTCCAACATCTGGTGTTGGTTGTGTTGGTATGGTGGTGGGGTTTGGGGAGGGAGGAGGAGGAGGAGGAGAGGAGGGGGCCGTTAACGTATCCTCCGCAACAACCGTATTGTCGAACAAAATAAGTCATTTAAAATGTCAATCATACCTTCGGATAACTCCAGCTCGAGCTCAGCCAATCTGGCCCGCACTTCCAATGGAAGGGGCAGCGCATCGCGGTCCGCCATTGTCCGTTCAAGGGTGTAAAAATCACTCTCGTCCTCTTTCTTCGACTCTTTCAGCGCTGCTGCCGTTTCTCCGCGTCGCAGCGGTGCATAAGGAGGGCTGCGGGAGACGCGTGTCCAAGAACGAACTGCTGGGTGAACGGAGATTTTCTGTCCCTCTCAACGAAGCCCCGCCATATCTGAAGGACTCCACCGTTAGAGTCAGCAGTGTAAGATGTGGACTGTCAGTGCGGTGAAGCTCGCAGACCGGAGCGGTGTGTGTGTGTGTGTGTGTGTGTGTTCGTCTATCTCTCTCTCTCTCTCTCTCTCTCTCTCTCCCTCTCTGTCACTCTCTCATGACGCAAGGCGACTGTGATTTTTACAGCCGCGAGGGGGCGAAAGAACGACTCTGTTTATGTTTCCATAAATTATCATTTCATAATGACAATACCTGTTCAGGTTACAATTATGTATAATATATATTTGTTTTAATAAAAAAACATGAATGTAAATTAAATTAAATTAAAAATAAAATATGTTAAATAAAAAGAATCAGCTTGAATTTAAATTGATCAAGTGACAGTACATTTGAAAACGATATCTTAACAATATTAAGCAACTGTTCTTAGCACAGATAATAATAAGAAATGTTTCTTGAGCACCAAATCAGCATATTAGAATGATTTCTGAAGGATCACGTGATACTAAAGAATAGAATAATGACTGCTGAAAATTCGTCTTCGTCATCACAGAAATATATAACAATTTAAATATATTCAAATAAAAACTTTTTTTTAATAGTTCACATTTTTTAAAGTTAATATTTAATATTTCACAGTATTTCTGATCAAATAAATGTGGCCTTGGTGAGCATAAGAGACTTCAAAATAAAAAGAATAAAATAAACACATATAAATAATATTTTGAACGGTAGTGTATATAGCAATAATTGTTCTGTATCCAACAGATATATAAAAAATAATGTCCTAATATTTGAGATCATATTGAAAATCTGGATTTTTTTTAAATAGAGTTTTAAGGAATATCTGGAATCTTGAAAAACAGTTTTAAGGATTAAAAAAAAACATATTAGTGTGAAATCATGTCAAATGAAGAAATGTGTAAGAAATCTGCACTATTTGTAGATCACCAATCCGACAGATTTATGACATCAATCATGTGACTCTGCAAAAATGGTCAGTTGAAGCACAAGATGCTGGATAATATGATCAAGTTTTACACAAACTAGTGGAGTTCATTCAGCTTGAGTGCAGTTTTCAAATAAAGCAAAAAGGCGACAAACCAAACACTAAAAGATTCTTGTGCATTTTCTGTATAACATTTTGCTAATTTAAATGTTTTGCTGATAATATAACTTGTAATAGAATATTATCTATATACTGATAGTTTTGCATTAATGCTTTAAATGGTCAGGAGTTCAGACTGACACTGAAATACACAAAGACCTGGAGATCTTTTATTCTTGTGCTGATATATAGGCCTTAAACCACAATGATCTCCATAAAGTATTAGTTTATACTATGCCACCTTGTGGTCATACTGGTGGTGACCACACGATTATGCCAAGATTGAGAATAAAAACCCAGCCTACTTAACAAACATAGAATTTCTCATTAACATTTATTTATTATTTTTTTTCCATACATTTTCTCATAACCAATTTTAGGGTACCATTTTAACATTTTCCAATTATTTACATCTGTACAGAGAAAGCACACACATCAGAGTGTATACATGTACTACAGTTTAGACTACAAGCATTTACACAGAGGAGAACAAAAAACAATAATCCCATCTCAATCCCAAAAGTATTGTGCTACACAAATGTAGTGACGAAGGCTTCGTGATGCCTCAACCACATCATCCTTTTTTCTACACTTCAGGAATTGAAAGAAAGAAAACAACAAACAAAAAACTTCCAAACTGTCATCTAAAAAGTTAAGGCAGAGACATTTTTTTCAAGTTTAAATAAAATTCAAGTTTTCAAACACTGTTAATTTATGCGTGATGTTTCTTTTTAATGTGTTTATTTTTTGGAACATCTTAAAGGATCATGTAATGAAACCTTCATTACTTTACCCATGGTATGCTTCATTTATTGATGGAAAAATGATCGGTTGCATTCATAAAGTCAGAAAAATCAACAAAAACTTTTTTTTTTATTAACAGGGAAAAAAAATACTCACAGGAAAAATACAAGAGAATAGAAACAACATACGTCATGACGAACATCTCAAAGCATTCTGCACGTGCTCCACGCTGCAGGAAGACATAAAAAAAAAAAAAACGGACTGTCTCGCTCGGCCCAAGACAATTTCAAACTCCAATGAGAACCAATGAACTTAACTAATGAACAGCATGGCCGAGAGTGACACTGAAACGCAAAGTCTGCATAAAGGAGAAACCCCACAAAACAGCGCTGGTCCATGTGTGCTGAAGGCTCAGATCTTTTTGCTCTTGATGTATACGTCACTATATAAAAATGTACACAATCCCACTCGTATATTTGTGGTGATATGAAAGCGAATCGGTGAAGGTCATATGATAGACGTTGGTGCATGTCAGTGTCTTTCCCTTCGTTTCTATAGATAAAAGCACCAAAGCAACCATGTGACGAACCCTAGCACCACACTGGGATAACAAATGGCGCTAAGAAGCAAATAATATAGCCATCTATCATTGAGATCACAGCAGACTAGGCACATGAACACATCACCCTCGCAACCTGAGGACTTTGCAGTGTGAAGATCTTCCAGAATCGAATGAAGAGGCATCAGAGCGGATTCTTCCCAAACTATTGGCGAGTAGGGAAAAACAGAAAAGAAAATGATACAGCAAACCAATGTGTGCCATTAAAAGGTTAAAAAGAAAAGAAGAAAACGTAAAAGAAAGCATGCACACAAGAACAGGTATACATACACCTGCTACAATATCACATCAGTACAATTTGATAGAGGATTAGCATGTAAAAAAATAATTCAGAGCTCAAGAAACAAACAAAAAAAACAAAAAAGTCACTCCAGTGCTGGAACATCCAAACATAAAAATGGAACAAGACAGATTTACACGAAAGTCTCACTCATGCAGTTGTAATGGCTGGGGCCGTCGAGATTTGGAATCACGTCGGCACCAAGACACACAAACTTAGCAAAATTATATACATATCAGTTTAAAAAAGGAAAGAAAACACACAAAAATTAAGTGTTTCAGGATCAGCACTATCCAAAAATCAGTATTTCCTCCCAACAGCACTACTTGAAGTTTTAACCCCAAAATAAAGGTGAGCTCTGACAAATGTTTTTAAATAGTTCATCTCCAACTGATGCTGGTTCATTAATCCCATTTTCCTTGGAAAACAACAAAAGATCTTGTAATCGAAAAACAAAGCGACAGAAAGGACAACAAAAATATTCAGAGAACCCTTATGCACAAGTGCTTTTGTCTGTAGGCCCTGATTCCAGTGACAAGCTGTCTGTCTGTGTGTGTGCGCTCGCAGAGACCGTGAGATAAGAGGGACTTTTTTTCTTTTTTTGAGCAGCCCTGACAAAGTTTTGTTCCCATTCGGTCCTGGAAGCAATGCAGAGGCCCTCAGGATTGGTGGAAGGAAGCTGTCGTACCGCCACTCGCTTGTTCTCCGGTGCTCTGATGAGGTTTCACTGTCTCTCTGGGACAAGTCGTCGCTGCAGATTTGGCAGGTGCGGGTGCTGATTCTCTGCATCTGCGTTCTGCCGAGTCAGAAGTCTTGATGTCTTCAGCAGTGGAGCTGAGAGGCCGGGGATCTGTTGATGGCTGCTGTGTTGGCGCCTCCCTTATCCTCTGACAGATCTCTGCGTAGCTTGGCTTCCGAGGCTCCTGGTCAAACACAATAAATTAAATCAAATCAAATCAAATAAATCAATTTAGGTTATCGATTACGCATTATGAAATGTAAATCATAATGTCATTCTTTGTAACCAAAATGTAGTATAACAAGAGGCTTTAAACCATCTGCGTACATTAAAGGATATGAACAGGATCTTATACCTAGAAGTCTCTTGTGCTCAGCAAGGCTGCATTTATTTAATAAAAAAAAAATGCAGTAATATTTTAAAATGTTCTGTTTGAAGATCTAATTTATTCCTGTGATGGCGAAGCTGAATATTCATTAGCCATTACTCCAGTCCTCATTGTTTCTCATAATACACTGATTTTATGCTCAAGAAAAATGTATTATTATTATTATCATCATCAATGTTGTGCTCAAAACAGTTGTGCTGCTTAATATTTTTGTGGAAACTGTGATACATTTTCCAGACCTTCTGATAACTAGAAATTTCAAAAGAACAGCAATAATTTCAAAAATAAATATTTATAAATTATATATATTTATGAATGTTTTACTGTCACCTTTGATCAATTTAATGTGTCTTGACTGAATAAAAGCATTCACCTTTCAAAAAACAAATAACAATATTACTGACCCCAGACTTTTGAACTTTAGTGTACATCTGCTGTTAAAGAGTTTGAGCCAATTACAAAGTGCTAAAGGAGATGAGGCAATAGAGCACAACAGTTCCATATGATAAGTTTCTGTACAACCCACAAGGCAGGTGAGGTTTTTCCAATCGTGAACTGCTGAATACCTGGTTTAAAAATAAAAAAAATAAAAAACTAACCAAAATCACAGCTAGTTTTTACCGTTGAAATTTAAATCATGGTAAAACAGCTCAGCAATGTCCACCAATTGTACCACTTGGTCTCCTAAAACTCAACTACATATATATAAAAATGAATATTCTGCTATAAAAATAAAATATACTCTAATTGTTTTATACACCATTTTTGATTCAATACATTACTAAAAGGTTTGATTCCACATGGTGAGGCTACCTGGACACTTACCGATATTGGATTGCTCAGTGGTGCGGTTTTAGCAGCGGGTGTCTCTGAGCATTTCTCTGCAGGTGTCTGCGTCTCTTTAGGTTTTTCTACAGTTGTCAGGCTGTAAAACACAACAAAAACAAGCAGTCCATTTACTGTATAACAATGTTCCATTTTCTTCAGTTTTCCAGCATTTCATATTTCCCCCAGAAGTACACTTAGAATATTAGTCAGTTACTTAAGTAACATTGACAAAGTCTTAAAGGTACAGTAGAAAAAAATCATGTAAAATTACTTATGATTAGCTGTCCTCATTCTACGTAAACACCACCACCTCTGCCAAATTGCTGAATAAGCGTTGACAAGTAAAATTGGGTGTTTATCTCAATGAAATCTTGAAACACCTTTCAAAAGTGATGCCATTCATTTTGGAATGCCACAAATGAAAATATCCCCACAACCTAACGGAATCCTGAGAAATCACACCTGTCACTGCGACAGCTGTGAAATTACTTCACAAGAAAAAAATTAAATAAAATAAATAGTAAGGAGGCCTTTCTCATGCTTTAAGCCTGTAACATCCACATAAGCCAGTGAATTATTTAGAGTTTTCTGACAGTACACTATTTGACAGAACATATGGTTGAAATGCCATAAGATAGTTAATATCTGAAATCACTTCCAACACCTTTAAGTGAAAACCGATATCAGTTACTCAGAATAAGAAAACCCACTTTGTAATGGCTGGAGAGGGTGAGTGTTGGTGGTCCACAGGGGTCTGAGCAGCAGGAGCAGGAGCAGCCAGCACAGATTCTTTGGGGGTCCCTGAGATCACACGGCTGGTGACCACATCCTTATTTAGAGGCTGTGGAGAGACAAAGGGGCCTCTGTGAAACTCCTACGGCAAGGACAGCATGAACAAACATAACAGCTGGACAGCAGGAACTCATACACACACACTAACTCACTCTACAACACTCAAACAACCCAAGGATTTATCATGGTTATGACTGACAGCAAGGTCTGCTGTGAACATGGCATTCCATGCACAGTGCAAGTTAATGTTTAAAAAACCAAGAGCATTTGGTAAATTCTCTAGAAATCGAAAAATAAGCCTGAAATGTTTTTCCTCTTCATTTTTTTAAAAGTCAAAAAGAAAGTTTAATGCTGTAGAACTCAAACACAAAAGACACTTGTGAAAGACTGAATGAAAGTCAACCTTGTCTTTAACTGCTCCGGTGACAATGTCAGACAGTCGGTTGTCAAGGCTGTTTTCAGTTTTTACTTCAGGCTTTAGGTTTCCAGCAGCTCCAGGCAGAGGAGGGAAGCTGGACAGACCCAGCTCAAAGCTGGGGGAAGGAGTGCGCTCCTGAACAGGAGGGGGCGACTGTGTTGCTGCTCCCTGTCAAACACACAGGTTGAAAAAAGAGAAGAAAAAAAATAAAATGTGTACAACAAATTGAGCCCGCATTGGCACATTTATTTTTAACCGACTAACTTTTGGCTATTTCTTAGTATGCTACATTATTACGCAGCACTACAGAAAAACTATTCGGATTGGTTAATCGCAGCATTCTCAGGCAACTGACATTTTTATTTTATACATGGTTGTGCTAGTTTTATGTCTTTCGTTTCACTCTGGGTTCTTTTTGCTGTCGTGAAGTAACTAAATTCAATATTTCATGTGCATTTATTTGTTTACTTGGCTGTGCAATAAGTAAGATAATGTACATTCAGCCCTTCAGGCTTTACTGTATATTATATTTCCAATCATAACAAAAGTAAAACTAAACAAAACACTTATCTATGCAGTGTTAGCTGAACCAAAGCAAATGACATACTGGAAACTTGTTGTCATCTCTTCTTTTCCTGTATCCATAGCCGCCCCTTCTTCAAAAGAAACAAAAAACAATCAAACAAACAATGTTAAAAAAAAATAAAAAATAAAATAAAATTACAACCATTTCTTAAGGAAACAGAGCTCTACAAGCTTTTTTTCCCCCATTTTGGATGTTTTAAAAAAAATATGTATGGAATTAATAAACGGCTGGTGCAGATTTGCAGCATTACCTGCCACGGCCTGCGTTCAGAGAGTAATCGGCTCCGTTCACTTCCATTCGTCCACTTCCAACCTGGTCTCGGCGCGGATAGCCCGGACCACTGGGTAGTCGAGGTCGGCTACCCAGGTGATGAGCCTGTGGAGGACGCATCCCATTGGGAACCCTCTCCGAAGGGAAAGAAGAGAAAGCAGCAGGGTTTTCCAGCAGAGTGGTTCCACGTTCTGTTGTGAGTCGAATGTGTGTTTTGTTGTGGGTCCTATTTGAATGAAAGAATGGTTACACAGCTGTTTTCTATTTTAAAATATTTTGAAAAGTAATTTATTCCTGTGATGCAAAGCTGAATTTCCAGCATATTTATTCCAGTCTTCAGTGTCACATGATCCTTCAGAAATTATTTTAATGTGCTGATTTTATGCTCAAGAAAAATTTCTTGAAAATTGTCAACTCCTCAAATTCTCTTGTTTATTTCTTTCTCTCTTTAAACCGGTAGTGTAAATGTATAACAGATGTTTTTACTGTAACAAAAGTACCTGTTTCGAGGTGCATAATGTCGCAAATTTAGTGGAGATGTTGCGCATTTAAATGTTGGAGAACCAGCAAAGCCATTAATGAACGCAGGGCTGGGAAATGGAGTAACCTGTTGGTAGACAATACCCGATTAGTACCACCCCAGACGCCACTAAGATGTTCCTCAGAGCAAAAAAGAACACATGGCACTTACCAGAGCCGGGTCCAAGTAGCTCTGCGTAGCTGACCAGCCCTGAGGCGTCACCAGTCTGTAAAGAGGAAACTGTTGCTGTGCTCCATACACAGGTGGGATGTAGTAAGGGGTGTAGCGCTGCTGGACATTTGGGGACACATCCACTGGTCGATACCCATTCTTTGGCACAAAGGTATTGACGGCAATGGCCTTTGCCTTTATTCTAGCCTAGAATACATTCATAGATGGACAAAAAAAGCTTTACTTGAAAGTGCGACAAAAGTAGAAACCTTGAGTCACTACAAATAGCACAAAATATCCTTCAGTGATGTCACATATGCTGCATTGCACTCTACCTTTATCGGCTTCCCTTGAAAAGTTTTCACCTCTTCTCTGAGATACTGATATGCCTGAAAGAGTGATGTATGCCAACATTTAGCAACAGGAAAAGAGCTTATTAAAATCCTGAGGCGGTAATCTGAGATGATCAAATCAGAAGCAATAAAGGAGACACTTACCAGCTGAGCATCTGCCTCAGATTCAAAGGTGATGAACCAGTTGTCATTGTAGGCAAACTCACAACTGATGAATTTGGGCAAGTTATCGCTCTTAAAGAGCGCTTCAACTTCCTGTAAAAATGAAAGCCAAAATGTCATATAGCACAAACATAAGGTCAGAGCATTAAAGATGTTATCGAATAAGAGCGATGCATGATTCGTACCTCCAGAGGAGTGGCCTCGGGAACCTCTCTGAGAATTACAATGCAGCGGTTCTGATTGGGCCGCACTTTCTCTCCACATTTGTCCACTTGGACGAGAGGCAGAGCTGGTGAGTCAAAAATGCATTATTAAATGTCAAACCCTTCTGCTGTGTGTAACCAAACCCATATTGAGAGTCTAAAACAAAAAGCCACACAAGCCTCATTTCCACTGTCACTTGTGGGGCTTGATCATGCCTCGTCGGTGCCAGGGCTAGAGGAGTGGTTATGAACAAAGGCGGAGTTTCTCCACGTCTAGAGAGCATCAGCGCCCCGGATAATTTCATAAATTTAGCAGCTATAACGCCAAAATACTTTAGCTCAAAACTCACTTTCAGACAGCAGCGAGTGTTTGAAATAAATTCTGTTTGAGATCAAATGTGGATTATGATCACCATACAAGGCATAAATATTTCATAAGCGATGCAAAAGACTATGCACGCAAGCCATTAATGTTACCACAGTAAACATGGTAAATACGACTGCTTGAAAAAAAATCAGCTTCTCATTCTCTATCACAACCGTATTAGCTATTAGCCCTTAGCCCTGGCTCGCACTGGCCCGACAGTGGAAAAGCGGCTACTGTGACCAATAAAAGTGCAAAGGTGATGATTTTAGACTCACTTTTTAAGATGTCTGCAATGAGATCCACATCAGTGGTGAGTTTCTTGATTTGATCAAGGTTTGCCAAAGTCACTATTGGCACATACTGGTCACTGTCCATTTGCGAGATGAGGTACATGTCGTTGGCTAGATTCTCCCTGGAAAAGGATTAGAGTCAGGTCACCATCAATCCTACATCGACTCAACATCCTCAGGCTTTTAAGAACATTCACTACAGTTTAAAAGTTTGGGGTCAGTATGATTTTTAATTGGTTAAATAGTTTTAAATGAATTCTTTTCTTCAGCAAGAATGCATTAAATTGATCAAAATTGTAATGTACATCCAAACCTACATTTGCCATAAAACAAAGATATCCCACATACGCAAATGCTAAATGCTCTTTTGCTCATTTGCATAAGTGTAACATCTCAATGAGATATTAACACAGAACAGTCTGAAATTCACTGTTCTTGATTTAAGGTACCATGTCAGGATACGTTATTTAAAAAAAAAAAAAGCTGTGAACTTCGAGTAAGTGCACCCAACAGGACCAGTTACAAATCAATAAGCTGACTCAATGTGATCAGTTGTGAAGATGCTAGTAAATACCTAGAGAGGCAGAACTCCAGTGTTGCCTTCAACTGTTCCCGAAGGTCTTCAAGCTGTCTGGAGGAGTCTGAATCATCCACGTCTGCACAAAAGAATAAATCAAATGATCAATTATTTAACAACGCTATAGTTATTAATCCTTAATGACTGATTGTGCTGACTTGTGTCATAGCAAATGTGTATAACTGTAAACAACTGTAATGAGAGTAAGCTGACAACAATGAAAAACGAGCAAAAGAATAATTACCTTTCATACTGGTGTTCTGGTTTGACACAATGCCCTTCTCACTGGCTGAGCTTCCCATGTACACCGATTCTGGCTGTGCTGCAAAGGGCAGCTCTACAGATGTAGATACCTGCTGTTCCTCATTCCAGTTCCCTTTGTCTTCACTATTGTTATAACCTATGGACAAAAACAAATCAGAACCTCTTTAGACTGATAAGGACGGTATACACCAATTTAACTTAAGCACAGTAATTTTTGGAAGTGTACCTCCTGAGATGCAGTTTGATGGGTCATCGGCCGCTTCTACCCATGACTGCTGAGAATCTGGGCAGATTGGAGCAGAGGCCTCCGGTTTAGGCATGTAATTGGCCCATGCCTTCGCATTGGGATTGAGGTCTGAGATCTTGGAGGATTCCTTTAAAAAAAACAAAAAAAACATGGATTATCAGTTGGGTACATGATCATGAATCAAAAGCATGTTCAACTATGGGCTGAACCAATGCCTTTACAGTCACGCCACTAAATCATGGTCAGTGGTCATTTAAAGTGGATTTACTGCATTACATACAAAAACAAGTAGCATCTGCAAGCTTGTTTTTTTTAGAATGGACTAAAACTAATAATTTTTCACGATGGCAACCTCACTTAATAATACAAATAAAATATATATTTTTATATATGTCATTTGCTTTGATATTTTTGTTACCTAATGCAATGACATTCATACACGTTTAACTGGGGAAAAAAGGTGTCCAAATAATTAAGGGCTACTGCATAACCAAGCTGTTAATTAAGGGCTACTGTATAACCTTTAACCAAAGCTGGTTAAAGAGTACTCACAAGTTCACTATAAGCATTCTGCCAGTCCCATACACAAGATCCTTCAGTGGCTAACAGGTTATAGGGATAGGGTGCTATGAAACCCATAGAGGTCTTGAAATCCTCTGGGAAAACAGACTCAGATTCAGCATCCCGTTCAACATTTTGCATGGTAAGGCTTGCCTCAGAGACAGCGTTGTCCCAAGCTGACACCAACGCACATTCCTCTATTTGGTTTTCAGAAAACAGGACATGTGGTTCTTTGGCCCACGCTGGAAGGCAATGACTAGAGTCCACCTCATCGCTCAACTCTGATTTCCCAAGAAGGTCTGACACCATATTCAGCATGCCTTGCTCTCTCTCCATTTCATCCGAGCCCTGAGGGTTTTCCACCTGCACGGGAACCGTGAATTGATCTTTATTGAGAAAATATATCTCGTAAGATGGCAAGGTGGCATAAGCGTGAACCTGGTCTGGCTCTACTGGTAACGGAATTGCTGTATTTACATAAGTAGCTTTATCACTCATGTCATCAACAATGACTTTCAAAACAGACTGATCAAAGTCAAGAACTCCAAGACTGCTCGTTATAAGTTGGGAAACATGAGGCATGGTAGTTGTCAAGCTCTCAACGGATGCATAATCACTACCATAGCCTTGTACGGCGCATGACTGCGCATCTCCAGTTTCAAGTGATAGTCTTGCAGTACACACGAGAGGAATGCCGCAGTCAACAACATCTCCTCTGATTTCCCCCATGTCATGAAGGTCTCCATGCTCCTTAATGGATGTAACTGAAGATCTCTGAGTGTCACTGGCTGGATGCTCTGAAGAAGAGTCCAGATACTGGCAAGTGCTTTCACTTGTGCAGTTTATTGATAATGAAGAGCAATCAAATGTCTCCAAAAGTTCAGGTTGGCATGGTGGTTGAGAAAGTGTTTGTATATCACTGCTAGCAGAACAAGCAGACTTCAAACAATCATTGTTGTTATTCCCATCATTTAGGCAATTAATCAGCTCTAAAGTCGGTACGAGCCCCTGTGGTTCAAGTTCTGACATTTCGGTTTCACCATCATCTGCACACAAACAAATCTCAGCCAGTACCTTCTGTTCATCCTCACTGAAGCTTTTGCTAGCAATATGCGTCTTCTCATCATGCTGTAAACAAGTCTCTCCTATTTCCTTGTCCACGACTTGCTCTTGTGCTGCTGCCGGCAGTTCACTTCCCAATCCCACCTGTATTAAATAACTCCTTGCAATGCTTTCTGGATGTCCTTTATTACAGACATGATTGTTTGATGTGTTTACAAACCATTTGCCATTGCTCTGGAAGAGATATTCCTCAACAGGACAATCAGAACTGGGTACAGGTACAGAGTTTGTGTGAACGTCATCAGAAACAGAAGAACTTACATTATGATGATCAGCTTCTTCAGATTTACCAGTGACTTCCATCAGATGCTCAAAGTTCAAAAAAGCATTTGTAGGAAGCGGAGAAAGACTCATGTTACATGGTTCAGCATTTGCAAAATTTGCATTTGGTTCTACATTCTGTTCCCCGTTTGGACTGTCACAAGATTCTGACACAATCTTTGTCTGGTCAGTGGGAAAAACACCGCAAGGGTAAACGTGTGTTCTCAAAGTCATGTCCAACTTGTCGTCTTTTGCATAACAAGTGAAATCTAAACAAATATCTTCTGCATGAAATGGACTGCTCAAACTCTGAAGTGCACCAGCAACCTTGAACATGTCAGATTCATTTGTCTGCCCTTCACTTTGCAATTTACTGCACTGGCAAGGATTCAGAATGACCTCCTCCTTTGCTGCTTTTTGCCTTGGTTCAACACCAACTCTACAACAGGAACGTGATTTTGACAGGTTGTCTTCTTTATCAGAAGTCAGTGGGGTTTCAGGGCAAAACTTTACATTTTCAATGTCTTCAGAGGCATCTTTACAAGAAAACCCTTGGTTCTCGGTCTCAACTAACTTTTCTGATGCAGATGTGCTGACAGCTGAGAAAGCTTGAGGCATTTTTTTGAGAAGTTTCTCAGTCGGGGTTTTCTTGGAAACACATTGATCTGATTCTATGATAGCTACTTTAAGGTTTGGAGATTTATCTGCTGCGTTTCTAAGAGAAGAAATGAAGGAATCGACATTATCTGACACAACTGGTTTCTTCTCCACCTTTAGATTCATTGAGTCTCTATTGTCATCATTTCTGCATTGATTTTCCAGTTCTAATTCATCCGGAGGACCATTTAGATCTTGCTGAGGGGGTCTGAAAATACATTCATCAAAAACAGTGTTATGCATGTTGAGCTCAGAATCACTCTCCAGATCTGTGGCCTTGTAACCAGAGCTACTATAAAGATCATGGTTGTTCAGTAGGTCAGCAGGTTCCCCCTGTGGCAATGCGGTATCTGTACTTGACTTCAACACAGACATCTGTCCATTTTGGGCCAGCAGATCTGGAGAGGGTTGATCAATGGCGTCCTCTACAGCAGTAGCGGGAGAAAGTGTGTTCTCTTTATCTGTACAAAAAGTGGAAACGTCATTTTCAGATAAAGGCTTTTCATTTTCTTGAGCAGGAAATGGTTTTAGAAGATCTGGGAGGGCATGTTCTTTATTTTGAAGTGCTACATTTACAGGTAGACTTGTGGAAGACCCCGTCTCTGAGGGACCTTTTTCTGTTTGTTGTGTTGCTGTAATTTCATGTGAAGGCTCTGAACCCGATATTGTGCTGTCTTTCGGGAGTAATGATTTATCAAACAAAGCCTTTTCAGAGACAGCTGGAGTGCTTGCGTACCTGACTGCGTCAGCTTCTGTCACAGGCTGGTGCCCACACTCGCCCCCGAGATCCTCTAAATCAATCAAGCAGATGCTGTAGAAACTCTGTTCTTTTTTAAAGCCACAGTCAGTGATCAACAGTCCAGAATTTCCCTCTTCTGAGTCATCCAGGTTTATTGAGCTCCTAGAGTATTTACTGAATGGAAGGGTGGTATGCTTTGGAGTGAACACAGGTTTTGATTGTAAATCCCACAGTGTTTTAACTTGATCCTCTTTTGCAATAATGGAGAAACCAGAGTGTTGATCCTTTAAAATACATGACGGACTAACGCCCAGGGTATTTCGTTCAAAGGTAATGTTCTCACTGTTGCCATCTCTAGTTAATTCTGTGGAATTCTGTTGACCGTCACAAAACCATTTTGCTCTCATTATGGCATTTTCAGCTATTCTCCATTTCACAGAATCCAATGTTTCATTTTCCTTAATTTGGCAATTGTCTCTACAGTCTCTCCGCATTTCACTGGCATTTCCTTTCTGGACCGTAGCCTCGTGGATAGGTGGATTGCCGACAGGTGGGTCCCAAAATGCCATTCCTTCCTGTACCCTGCTACCGCCCTCTTTCATGAGGTTGAGACCTGCTGACAAGTTTGTGGAGGAAGCATTACAACTGTTATCTAAAGCAGAGTTCACGTTCCCATTTTCAGAAGGTTTCTCGCCGGCCAGATCGGCGACAGACCAAGCGCAGTCTCTGACATCTTTCGAGCCCTCGGGAATGGCTGCCTGAAGAAGACTTGTTCTCTCGCTGACCAGGTTATGGTTTAGTTCTTTGCTGAAACAACACCCCATATTTTAATTTGTGAAAAGACGTCTATGCAAATCGGTGAACAAAAACTAGCTCCTCTCACAAGCTCGTCGGAGAGGGAAAGAGAGACAGCGGCGCACGCTATGGCTGCTTGCCCCCTCCCCAGACCCAAAATAGCACATTTAAAATTAAACAGCTGACTCACATGGGCCCATCACTCAAACGCGAACTCTCTTCAATGATTGGTGCTTCCATGGACGCTACACTTGCATTGTATGAATGGGATCAGCAACTTGGCAAGGTCCCAAAACACAAGGGTGGTTCACACAACCGCCTGTTAAGCCCTTTCACAACGCCCAAAGCTGGGCGGGCTGTCTAAGTTGTTTCTCTAGTTGGTTTTTATTCCCTAATCACAATTACTTAACATACTTAAAAAGACTAACAGGCAATATGTAGGTCATACTTTACCAAAAGGGGAATCTCTTTCTCCTTTGCTTCCTGTGACTGCTGCACCTGTGGCTCCACGATAGTTTTTCCTTCCTGGTCTGAAGTCATGAGCTGTCCAGGTTCTAGCTCCGAACGCAGAGCTCTCCAGACCACCAGGGAACTATGGAAGACGAAACAACGAAGAAAAATCAATTACAAATCATTAACAAAATCAATTCTAATGACAACATATACAAGGCAACTTATAAATGGGGAGCATCACAAGTAATGTGTTATAAGATTCAACAATATTCACAGCACAATATTCATTAAAGCTACAGTCCGTAAGTTTTGCCTCTTTGTCTCCATCTCTGTTTGAAAACCTGGAACCGCAGCTCTGTGCGGAATTACCTTGATTGCGTGGGGTTGTACTCTGGTTGTACTCTTCGCCATCAAAATGATACATTTAATTATTCTAGCTGCTGTGAGTAAAGGCTATAAACAATCCGCCACCTACAGGATCCTCACACGCGATAGCCTATTAGCCGGGACAACTACTTTATGTTTACAGACGTGACATAATGACACAGTGCCATACTCAAATTTCCTGTGAAAACCTACCCGTACCACTCAAATTAGAAAACATAATTATAAGCTTACCGTTGTGAATCTGGCTAAAGCAAGGTAATAGTTTTGAACACAGGCTAGTTATGTACTTGCTCAAATTTTGATTTCGGATCATTTCTAACCCCAAAAAAAGTTATGGACTGCAGCTTTAAAATAACACCAATTACCAACCAATTATACTTATACTTACACTTCCAATATTGTTCAAAATTGAGGGATTTTTTAAATAAATAATACTTTTATTCAGTATTTGACAGTAAAGCTGTAACAAAAAAAAATTACCATTTCAAATAAATGCAGAAACTTTTTATTCAGTATGAAAAAATTTAACACAATCTCCTCGAAAACATTAAGCAGCACAACTGCTTTCAACTTTGATAATAATGTGAAATGTTTCTTGAGGACCAAATCAGCATATTAAAATGATTTGTGACACTGAAGAAAGACTGAAGTAATGGCTGCTGAAAATTCAGCTTTGCTATCACAGAAATATAAACTACAGCTATTTTAAACTATAATAATATTTCACAATATTTAAGTTTTTACTGTATTTATCAAGCATAAGAGATTATTTTTTCAAAACACTTACAAATCTTAATGACCCCAAACTTCTGAACAGTAGTGTGTGCGTGCGTGTATTTTATATATATAATATCTGTTATTCACAACTGTTTATATTATAATATGTCATTTAAAAAACAACTCCATTATCAAATCAAAAACTTCTCGTTTCCTACTAAGAGTTTTTACAATAAATACAAATTCTGAGGGTTCCCCCCCCCCCCCTAATCTGTACAGTACAGCTGACTGGTCAATATAACTACTGGGGAAAGCATCTCTGAACGAGCTGACCTCATCAAAACCTACAAAGACTTAACATGCTGAAAAAGGAACAGTCTGTTACTGAAAACTGTTTGAAATACCAGATATCTCGAATTGATTACTATCTTTAACAGACTGCAAGATTGCATTCATGAGAAACCCATTCTTTAAACACAAGTTGTATAGACATTTAAACAGAATCTGAGTAAAAAGCATATATACTGTAATCAAAACTGTTATAAAATATTATAACGGCACAATTATGTAAACAAAGATCAATAGTGCATATACATCCAAAACAAGATCATTCTACCACGTGCTTTAAAATATTGAATTACGCATCTAGGGGAAGATAATTTACGCATTTAATATTTGCTTGATCGTGTTATTATTTAAAAAAAAAAACATACATTTGATCTGTCAAATGCGAATACTGACTCAAATCAGTCCTTTCAAATGACACATGGAGGATGTTTACATTATAGCAGTACGTAAACATGACAGGACCGCAATGCATAAGCACTTAAAATGACCAATATTTAAATGCTGTGTTAAACAACGACATGTGAGAACCATATGCAAATTAAATGATCGAAAATTACATAAATTTATTAGAGAAGTCAATTCAACTCAATCCATATGTCAAAGCACATGAATGCTGCAGGCCACAAACAAACAGACAGCTGCTAACAGTTAGCTGAACCAGTCAAACTATTCTTCTCTATAAAGTTAACTGCACACGAACATACCAAAAACAAACTTTAAAATCCTTAAAATCTTCAAGTATCAAACATAAAAATGTCAAACATCCATCAAACCGCTTATTTAGACAGAAAAATAAGAGTGTCTGTGTTAGCCTACATGCTAAAGACTGGCAGATATTGAGAAGTAATACAGCTAGCCTGTACAGTTAGCGCAAGCTGATAACTTCAAATGGCGAATAAGCACTTCTGGTATTCATTTTTGGATCAATTTACTCTCTAAAACTATACAGGGATGAAAAGCGTGATTATATATGCGCAATAATCACGCATATGAGTTTCCACTCACCTGTTTCTGCTCTCCGCGCACGGGAGACTGTTTGCGGCCCGAACGGACAAAACTTAGAAAACAAATCCACAAATCCGTGCAGGAAACTTTCAAACCACCACAAAACCTTAGACAGCCTCCAAATACCACCAGCCCCTCGATATCAGGCCTGATAGAGAACTTTAAAGGTCTGTTTGGTGATGTTTAAGTGACTGGCTAACGTTTGTTGTCGAGATGGTAACGACACGAGAGTGAATGCGTGTTATTCTTCAAAACGGCTTAAGTCTCAGTGCGAGAAACGCGACTAACTATAACTGTACGTGCTAGTTAAACCGCGATATGATACGGAACGGAGCCACACGCCTCTTCCCTCCCCGTGTATTTGTGTCCGGAGTTGAGCTTCGCTCTCTCGGCCAAACCGCACCACGAACTCCCGCCCAGAGCCGCTTTATTGACTAGCCCGCCCACTCTCCACTGCGGCCCTTTCAGTAACTCACTCCGCTTTTGACTGCAGTTCAATGAACGCTCTCGATAGAGAGTGCTATAAGACAACGAAATGTGAGTGCTCTGACGTCCATAAAATTAAAAAGTTACAAGCTTTTTGGTAGTTATCGTATTGAATGAAAGCATAAGGTGCTTAAATTTAAAGCGTGCGACTGCATTTTGTGTAAACATAATTTTTTTGGTTATTTTTATTAGCTACTCGTCCACAATAGACCCTTTTTTTACACTGATCTAAATTATGTTGGTGCATAATAAATGTACATGTGTTTAAATGTATAAATGATTTTGTTAGAGGTGGCAGCATTGGTAGCGCTACATCTAATAAGGAATGTAGCCCATCAGGATCTTCACTGAGCAGCATGTGACTCATATGAGTGTGAGCGGATGGTCTGGCTAGTATTAAAAGATTCTGTGCTTCTTGGCTGAGATGGACTACGGATGCTGATAACGGCCAAAAGGCATTTCTGATTTTGTGTGAATGTGCTGTTGTTCTCAAATCTTCTTAGTGCAAGAATTAGGGTCATTCATAAAAATGACATATCCACCATCCCAATAACGTATGACCGACTAAACAAAGGTGTAACAGTGAGAGGTAACCAGGAAAAAGAGAAAAGCTTTTAAATATGTCAGTCTATAGGCTATTTCGTAATATTCTATTCTATATCTATGTTTATCATGGGTTTAGTGGCTCTATACACACCATAATGACCTGTGAGCCATCAGATAGATGTGCAGTTTGAGGGCCAAAAAGTTCCCAAATGTTGTTTAATGCTTAGCTAATATGATGTTGTTTTTTTAAATCAATTAATTAATTTAAAGCATTTGACAATGCATGTTTATTCCGTGCCCTCAATAAGGAAAACAGACCAATCAGTTGAAAAACAATAACATAAAAGTCATAAAAATATCATTTTGTGGGTGGCATAATACGCGTGAATATTCCTAAAGCATTTTATACAATCTATTTAAACTGATCTATTCAAACTATTTTAGTTTGCATTAATAATTTGTATTTTTATTTGTGTATAGTAATTGGTATAATTTGACATTCTATGAAATGTTACCATATTAAAACAATATCTAAAAGTGTAACAATGCAATACATTTCACTGTAGCCTACTGAAATAATAAAAAAAGTCATTATTTTAATGAAATATTATACCAATAATATAATCTAAAAAAATATATAGAGCGAGAGGTGGGGAATACGCGATTTATTTACTCATTTAAATATGCATAATTGAAAATAAAAAGACTGGGTAAAAAAAATAAACAGTTGCTGTATTTTTATTGATGTGCTTGGAAGAATGCCTACAGTAACACATATGATCATGAGAGACACAAAAGGCAACCTTTGCGGAAAAAACGACCCAGGAAGGTAAACTTTATCTCTTTATCTCTCCCAAACAAGGCTTTGTGTAAAAATATGCTCTGTCCACCAGGTGGCGACCTCAGATCAGTCTCCCATCGCGCCATTTCGTTGCGGTAAAAGCCGCCAGATGGCAGTTTAGGATTGCTTCTCTCAGGAAAGGCGCGGTTCTTCTTCAGGTCTAATTTACAATATAAAAATATAAACTATTTGGACAATTAATCGCGCCAATTATTACTGACGCGTGTCCCGGAGGACCCCTTTTAGCGGTTGAGGTGAGTTTGTGCGAGTTTTGCAACAACTGAGTCTGAATCTTTCTGTGGGGCGCGCGTTCACTGCGTAAATCGAGCTTGCATTAAAGATGGAGGACATGCAAGAGAGCGTGTGTGTGTGCGCGCGTGTGTGTGTGTGGTGTGTATATATGTGTGTGTGTGTGTGTGTGCAGGGGGGATGGGATCAATTCTCGAAGGACAGTGTGTGTGTGTGTGTGTGTGTGTGTGTGTGTGTGTGTGTGTGTGTGTATATGCATGCCCCCTGTCCTTGGTGGCACTGTCTTCCATTTCACTCACGGCTATATTATCTTAATAAGCTGATGTGCATGTGTTTCGGTGTGTTATTGCAGGAACGAGTGTGACATTATGTCTTCCTGCCGCCGTGCACGCGAACAGTCAGTCAGTCAGCGCGCGCTCTGCTGTTGTTCTCTGATGCGCTCGCGCTGCTAGCTGCTAGTTTGAAATGTAACGTCTGGTTTGTGTACTTAACTTTCCTACACTTCCCCGAGTTGTCACGAATAATATGCCGTATTTACAGACTTAAGGGATGGAGGTTGGTGTTGGTTAAGTAATGTGGGTCAGTAAAAGATAAACAGCTCAACATTTTGCTTCAAAACGTAGCTAAGTAACTTACATAACTTTGTTAACTAGCGTGAAATCTCAGAGAGGAAAACTGTGTGGAGTGTTACTTACGTGTTTTGAATCATTCAAAGTTCAATTGTTGCTTTTCTCACTCACTTTAAAAACATTGATGTCCAAATTTAGCCGGTAGTTCCTTCATTAGGGTTTGTTTTATGAGTAGAGGAGTTCAAGCTAGTTCAAGGACTATATCTGGTATTTGATCACTAAACAGAGCAATATGTTTTATATTCATTCTGGCTAAAGTTATGGTTGTGTATAACGTCTTGAACAACATAACGTGCTAACTGACCACTTGGAAATGAGTCATTCATCTTTCTTCATTCTGTGTTTGTAAAATATAATTTTGCTAATAATCTATTGGCTAACCAAGTTGTCACAGTTGGATGGTTCCTCTATACAGACTGAATGAACATCATTGGAAAGCTCATGCTTCTCCATCAATCAACTTTCTATTTATATTCCAATGCAGTAATTTGTGTACACAATTTGTTTTAGGTTATACTGCTCTTTGAGGTGAGATTTTGGCAGGTGACTGTAAATTCTCATCCTGGAACTGGGTAAGCACTGAACAAGCGATATCCAAATGTTGTTTGTGCACTTTCTGAGTGTTGATTCAGCACTGAACCATACAACACTTTGATGCTTTTTGAGGAAATGTGGTTTATTTATTTATAAAATAAGAGAGGGCTTTGTCAGTGCATCAAGTACTCTTAAGTTAAGAGATGAGAGGATTTTTTTTACCTCTGTTGAATGCTGTATTTCTTGAAAATATATTGTTTGTCTTTACAGGTTGTATATCTTCCATTGGTTAGCATGCAATAACCAACACAAAATATAAAATGGATATAGCAAGAAAATATCAAAATGGAAAACATCCTTCCTTGAAAATATCAAGGAAGTTAAAATTTAAATGCGTTTTCCATGCCTAGAAGTCATAGGAATTAATCTAATTCATGAAATCTTAAGGGTTTAATATGCTAGAAACTACCCTTAGGTACAGTAAAACTACAGATTTGCATATCTGTGACCAAATTGTTCTTGAATTTGAATTTGTTCCTGGTTTACAAATTGGTCTGATTGATGCATTTGCAAATCAGTCTGTTTTTGAAAGATTTTTAAAAGTCATTATGCGGTACACAACTGTTTTTTTTATGTACTGGCCAAAGTGAAATAAGTTTATCCTTAGTCATCAAATCTGTTTTTGTACATACACTTTCTATTTACTCTTATTAAATTATGGCAGACATGAGTAATAGTATAACATTAAAATTGCTCACGTTTTGCAATTTCTAGTACCATGCAAACCACTTTGATCTAAGACTATTGTGATGAGGATTTTAGATGGGATTTGTGCTGATTGAAGAAACCCACATTAATATAAATGGCTTGGGACTCTTTAGTGTTTGATATGTAGTTTGTCTGCATGCCTCACACACTCTTGCTAAAACAGTAACGCTGTTACTTGTTTGTTACTTAAAATTGTTGTGCTAAATGTTTTAATATCTAAAAGTCTAATCAATCTCAGAGTGTTAAGAGTCATATTTGTAAAGATATAATTGGATTTATATTAAGTACATTAGTCTTATTGCATGTAAGTGTTTCTGTTTGTAATGTTGCCAGGAATCTGATGGCTTTTTAAATACATCAAATAAAGGCTGTGGTTTGTAATTCTATCTATACATCTTGGCATAGACGAGGGAGGCTTTGTGTAAAGTGTAAAATGGTTGATTTCACAAGAGACTAGGGTTCATTCCTGGAGGACTTACTGTAGACTTCAAACCTAAAGTCCAGCTCTAAGTACATCATAGCTAACTTAAATGTGAGATTTAAAAAAAAAAAAAAGTATTTTTTTCTTAATGAACTCCTTGGCAGGCCTCAGCTCAAATGTGCTGATTTCATTATCCCTCACCTTTATACAGTGAACTATAAGGGAGAAATATAATTAAAGACCGCTGCAATCGGTGTCCTTGGCTTTGTCCCTCTAGAGAACCACATACAGAGAGAAAAAGCTCTCCTTAGTGCATTATACAAGCAAAGATATCACCTTTCTACTTTGGTCATTCATCTTTTTTGCATTATTTAGTGTTTGTGTATCTGTGTGTGTCTATATGTAATGCTAAGATACCAAAATATGCATTTGTTGTTTTTATATGATTATTTTACCAATTAATATTTTCAGAAGCTAACCTTCTTGAAACAGACGTTTATTGGAATAAATGATGCCCCGGATAGTCATATTAATATTAAACTAGCATGACTTCACCTTTCTGTTGTCGTATTATGCCCTCTCCTGAGTGCGGGTGTTTTTGGCAAGCAATTTAGATGCGTGACATGTATTCCAGGAGGCCGTTGTTGCCATGGAAACACCCTCACTGTCGGTCATATGCTCTTATCCTGGAATTTTATTGGCTGTGTTACTAAGATCAATGAATGTTGCTTTAAGAGATAAGAAAAATCACATCACCTGTGTGATGAGTGAATAGTTTTAATTACAGAAGTGGATGTAGATTTTTTTTTTTCTTAGCAGTTTAATGAATATGAATGGGCTTTTAATAATGTTTGTGAGATCCTTAACACAGGTTTGTAAGGGTGTTTACATGCATGTATGTTTATGTATTTATTAAATGTTTCAGTTTATAATAGACTTGCTTACAGTATAAACCTGTATGGACTAGTTTAGCTCTGCGATTCAACTTTACATAAAGTCAAACATTGTTTTGACTATGTATATTTATTTTATAGTAGAGAAGTATAGTAAGTATAGTTTACTGTGCTTTTTAGAATTGATTGTATACCTTGAAAAAGACAAAACCCATTAAAGGGATAGTTCACCAGAAGATTTTTGAACATTCATTCATCATTTACTCACTCTCATGTTGTTCCAAAACCTACCTTCCTTCTGTGGAAAATAAGATATTTTGAGAAAGTCATGCAGGTTTGGAATGATGTGAGGGTGAGATGAACTGTTGCTTTAACCCTTAAAAACTGCGAAAAATTGCTTACAAGTTTAATAAATGGTTGGATATCATATTCCGTTTTCTCAGAATCTGAGCTTAGTCAAGCTAAATCTGTCCATAACAGAAAGATCATAGTCTAAAACACCCATTGTCAAATTTTGTCAACGTTTATTTGTAAACGATCCTTTATTTTGCATATTTAATTGTATTGCATAACACTGTAGTTTGCATAATTTAATCATTTCCATCGCTTTCTATTTAGTTAATGATTTGGGGTGAAATCTGTGGAATGGATTTAAACAAAATGGTTAAAGAGTATTGTGCTTATATTGGTATCCAAAATATGTAATAAATAAACATTCAAGCGGCAGGAATTGTTTAGAACTTTGAGTAACAGCTGTTCTAATTCTATGGGCACTGATTCTATGTAGGCCTGGTCATTCAAGCCTTTTCAGTGTTAAAAATGGTGTACAAGTGAGCAGTTTAGTAGGAAGAGTGTTAGCGGTTAAACAAACAATGTTAAATTTATCTACAAGATCATATGTCATTTAGCTAAAGGCTGAATTCCTCATTGACAAGCCACATGAAATTACATTATTTAGAAAGACAGTGTTGGTAATGCCTCTCGCTGCGGCCCACTCGCTTGAAAAGACCTTGATTACGCTGATGTCTTAAGACAGAATTTGATCTATAAAACATTGAGTTTTCTTTCAAACCTGAGGTGGATATGTGTGTCTGCAAGACAAAGCAAGAGTGAACGCTGACTGTGATTCTCACAGTCTCTTAGGGCAAATGTCAAGCTATTTTGAGTGTTTCACAGATCATTAGAGACTGCTGCCTGTCCTTAGCGCGAGTGTTTATGAGATGAACAGATGAAGGGAGATATAAATCCACTCCCATTCAATCTGAATAAACAATCTTCACTTCTAAACCAGCCCACGTATGGACTAAGGTAGATATATAGATAAAGATTTGATCTCAGATAGTAGATGCAGTGTTAAAAAGGCTGTTTTTCTGACACCTGGATAAATAATTGCTAAGGAAAGGGAATGGTGCACATAAGGATTTTTGTTTAAAATGTGCCTCGTTTTGTGAACAAGTTTGTGTAGTTATGATTAGCTACTATGAAAGCTACTTATAGTGCATTACTGCTGTATATTTTAACAATCAGGTTTGATTTACATTGTTAGTGCTATGATACATGAGTTTAGTTACAGAAAACTATGCTAATGCACTAATTAAATAATTATACAACTGATATAAAGTGCAACTATTTTGTTACAGTTTTGTAACTGTTACATATCTTTGCATCCAACCCCGTTCTGAGGAGGGTTTAAACAAAAAATATCTTTAATTTTCAAATTTTCTCTGCCGTTTTTAATTAAGAGTCAGCGAGGGACGTTGAAATCTGTGCAACAACTTATTGCTCCTTGTCATTGTTAGTTGTGTACGGTGCACTTCTGAAAGCATTGTTTCTGTGGAACCACTTTAATTGAATCTATTCTGGTGATGTTTGCTTAAAGATGATGTGTTTTAGCAGTAAGAGATGAACAAGAAAGTCATTATGTAACATAAGCATGAAGAGTTTCTCTTCATTGAACAAAATCATAAAAGCTAAGCATTAAATGCAGCTATGGGAGGTTTGTGCATGATGCACACACTCAGAATGGGCAGTTTGGACTGATGTAAGCCAAACTGAAGCATACAGAGATTCAGAGTGTCTTTTCCAGATTTAACCCCATTACTAATTCAACTAAGTGCCCAGAGTGATTTGAAAGAAATTTGATGTGCACGAACTTGAAAATAGCCAGTTATCGAATGTGAGGAAAGGGACATAATTGGTCTGATTTAAAAGCATCTCACCCAGCCAGTGCCAAGAATAGCCTCATTTGACTGTCATCATACAGTGCAAACTATTTAATAGTGTGTCCCCAGATTCTAATGAATCTGTGCTGTTTGCTCTACCAGCTCGATGAGAAGCTGCAGGCCCATTAGCACATTCACTGATACATTGAGTTGCTTTCGGGGTTGTTCTGTGCAATGCCATTACTGGCCTCATCTACACTTCTTTTTCCAATTTGACGTCACTGTGAGAACCATTTAATCTTGTTAAATCCATTGACCCCTATGCGATCTCTTGTACATCTTTTCGGTTTTGCATAAAAATGCAATGTATGTTTTGTTTTTTGTTTTCAGGTAAATGGGGTTTCTTGCGTTTAAGTAAATTTTCTCCTCAGTAAGTAGCCTACTGTTTTTATCATCCAGCAGGTCACTTCACGAGCCATCAATTGAAGATCACATGACTAGCTGAACACCCATTTAAAGCCCCACTGTTATTGGACACTTTTGCTGAATAATCATTACAGAATTAATGAATTTCTGAGTGTAAAATAGAATGTTTCTACAATATGTTGATATTCTATAATATTCTTAATATTTGTAACTGAAATCTGAGAGATTCAGTGACATTATATGAAGAGGAGATGATTATAGGAATATAAAAAATGGTAAATCGAATATGCAGGTTAAAACAACCAAATGTCTTTTTCACAGAGGCATTTTGTTGTTGTTGTTTTTTTTTAGATAAAAAAAAAAAACCTGAAACTAAAACTGATATTAGTTTTGAATCGTCTATTTTTATCTCAAAAACAGGATATGTAATTGGATGACTGGAAATAGCTATATGAGGGTAATAACTAATGACTGACTTGTGTTAAAAATACATTTGATTGTCTGGGTTTAGGGTGGGGCAACCTGTTTGGTAATAGAAATAGCAGGTTCGGAAAACCTTTGTGGAAACAATTGTTTCGTTTAGTTCTTCTAATGCTACAAATATTCCACACTGAACCTTTAAATACCTCAGAAGATTGGAGGTTAGTTGCAGATTGGCTACTCGTAGTCGAAGTCGAGAATCTTTTCAAAGAAATGATCTTTTTCCATGAGCCATTGAACTGGTGAATGTTCCTCCATTGTATATTGCTGACACTGACATTCATATTCTAGTATTCCCAAAAGGATTCAACTCTCTTCACTATCACCAGCCTCCACCGCTGAGGTGTAAATTACATTTTCTTTCCTGAGCTCTACCCTCAGTACATACTACATTTAGCACTTACTCATCAGAGAGAAACAGCATGTCTGCTAAAGTACAGCTATTTGTGCATGCGTTATTTTATTCAGTATTTGTTTGTCTTATGTGTCTGCTGCCCATCTCTGGTGTGATTATGTAACGGTCAGCTGTTGAGTTTAACAAAACTGCGTAGTCTTTTTCCGGAGCACAAGCCCAGTTTTGGCCTGGGCCATATTTACTGAGATATCCAAATCTGTATGGGGGAGGGGAGCGTTACAGATGCAAAGTAAGGGGTTTTATTTTCTCCTTATGTCCACTTAGAAAAGCATCTGACAGCAGTTTGGTATCAGAAACCCTGTATGTAGGGAATTCCACCCTGCATTCCTGTTGAGCTCCATCCATATATCTGTTTCACACTTACGTGCAGTGAATCAAGTATTTTGAATACTCAGTAATCACAGAAACATCTATTACTACAGTGTGGAAAGTCTCCTCTGGGGGTGGGGAGCCATCTTGTGTTGGTTAAGATCAAATCATGTGTGAAGATGCATCCAAGTGCATTTTCTAAATCAGCCAGGGATGGAAATATTTGCTTTTCATATTATCTAATAGCACAGATATTGTCTGATCTAATTTAGATCCATATACATCCCATCTCCACTTGAGAAGACTCTGTTTAGCCATCCTATCTGCCTCTGTTTCTGCTGTTTCCACAGCAACAGGGAAAAGCCATGCTTGGGATGCCCCCTAATGGCAGTGTGTCTTTTGTCAAATGTAATTTTTTTTTTTTTTTTTTCCTGAAGTACAAGTGATTAAGACAGATGTTATGTTTCTGTAATAAATAAGTAGTCATTATGATTGCATTTTGAGTTGTTGCATATTTTTGTGGTTTTGATCCTGGATCACAGTTTCATTGAAAATCATGGGTCATGCTGTCCCTAGTGGCTGTGTGATGTTCCTTTTTTTTTTTTCTTTTTTTTTTTTTAAATGGCAATTTTATTTTTATGTATCCTTTTTTTTTTCTTTCTTTTATATTTTATATATAAAAAATAATAATAATAATAATAATAAAAAAATATATATATATGTATGTGTGTGTAGGCCTATATATATGTATTTAAATATATATAGGCCTACACTTTTCTGTTCATTAAGCTTTTTGTACTGTTTTGCATTTATCTGCACTTAATTATGCTTCATATCATCCTTATCAGAGCTTCTGTTTTGTCTAAATTCTCAGGTTATGTGATCTGAAGCATTCTGGGCCTAAACTGAAGAATCGCAAACACATTCACGCCATCACTGCGTGATTCATCTTTAGAAGTCTCCTAGTTTTGTCAGAAGACACAACATGATCAACTCAGACTTTCCTATGTTGCAGTAAGTAAAACCCTTTAAAATGATGGGCGCTGATATAAATGTGCACAAATATGTTAATGAACATTTGCATTACGCTATGCAGGGACTCGTCAAATGACGGGCAAGGCGACACTGTGAGTCTGAGCATGAGTGTTAGTGAGCTGGATGACATTGGGGAAGGAAAGGGCAAGAAAAAGAGAGGCAGGCCTGGAAAACAAGGCGTAAGACCACTGCTGCTGAGCAGATCAACTCATTGCATTTATTTGAAACCTAAATGCATGCTGTCTGCCACTCTTCCTGAACTCTTTTTTTTTTTTTTTTTTGCCAGACGGCCAGTAAGAAGGCCCGAAGGTCTCCGGTTGATAAAGGTGGGAGGAGGCCGAATGGAGTGGCTCATCAGAATGGAGAGGGTACAGACCCCAGCACTCTGTTTGAGGTGGTCAAACAAGGCAAAAGTGCCATGCAGGTAAAACACAACACGTGTCTTGCTGTCTGTTTCTGACTATTTGAGGTGGAATTATGTTGTTATGTTGTATGACTGTTTTTTTTTTTTCTTTGCATTTGTTTCTAGTCCGTCATTGATGACTGGATTGAATCTTACAAGCAAGACAGAGACATTGCACTCCTAGATCTAATCAACTTTTTCATTCACTGTTCTGGCTGTAAAGGTAATTTATCTAATTTATTTCTCAACAGTTCCAAAGTTGTTGTTTTTTTTTTACCATGAAATCTTGTCAATTGCAATCATAGGAATTAGTGTTGGGGAGAAAAATATATTCATACATCATGATTCTTTCTCAAATGACTATCAAAGCTATTTTAAATTAAATTACATCTATATCTAGGAACATCTATATTCACCAACATTAATATTATTAAACATCTATATTAATAATAAGGTAATACATGTATTTACAGAGGAATCTCAATCAACTGATCACCTGATTCCTATGTACAGCCACAGAAAACAAGCTTTGGCAACTATCCCCTTAAATCACCAAGCTCATATGCTTTTGATGAAAAAAATTAGATGATTTGAGAATCATCTTTAATTAAAATTGATTTAAATAGGTATAGGAATCTGCAGTTACTCTACCATTTAAAAGTTTGGGATTGGTAAGATTTGTATTTTTTATAATTTTTAATGGTGTTGAAAGAACCATGTATTTGCTCAAAAATACTGTAAAACAGCAATATTGTCAAATATTTTTGTAGTTGTTTTTAATGTTTTAAAATGGAATTTATTCCTGTGATGGCCTTTACTTCAGTCTTCAGTGTCACATTATCCTTCAGAAATCATTCTAATATGCTGATTTGGTGCTCAAGAAACATTTCTTATTATTATCAGTGTTTGAAAACAGGTGTACTGCTTAAAAAGTTGTCTTTTGTCTTCTGTATCATCATAAAAGCCTTTAATGTCACTTTTGATCAATTTAATGCATACTTGCTGAAAAAAGTATTCATTTATTTCACAAACAATCACAGGAACTGTAAGGATCGAGATGTTCAGGAACATGCAGAATGCTGAAATTATCAGAAAGATGACAGAGGAGTTTGATGAGGTTTGTTGTTATTTTGACTTTTTTTTTTTTTAATTCATGTTAATGAAGAATTAATAAATTTCTCTGCTTATCAAATCCAGGACAGTGGCGACTACCCTCTCACAATGGCAGGACCGCAGTGGAAGAAATTCCGATACAACTTTTGCGAGTTCATCATGGTTCTGGTCCGTCAGTGCCAGTACAGCATCATCTATGATGAATACATGATGGACACCGTCATTTCTCTGCTCACTGGACTCTCAGACTCACAGGTCCGAGCCTTCAGACACACCAGCACGCTGGCAGGTCAGTCATTCACCATTGACCTTCAAGTTATACCCGATCCTGCAGTTGGGAGTTATTAATTTCTGTCATGTCTTGTTTCTGCTGCAGCAATGAAACTGATGACAGCCCTGGTAAATGTTGCTCTGAACCTGAGCATCAATCAGGATAACACACAGAGGCAGTATGAGGCCGAACGGAATAAGGTCGCGGGGAAAAGAGCCAACGAGAAGCTGGAAATGCTGCTGGAGAAGAGGAAAGAGGTGGGTTGGCTTCCTTTCTTCCAAGTTTTGTTCTACTGTCTCATGAACACGATTTCCAGTGTGTTTTCTTGTTTATTTCGTCTTCTAGCTCCAAGAAAACCAAGATGAGATTGAGAACATGATGAACTCAATCTTCAAGGGTATTTTTGTTCACCGTTACAGGTGAGTGGCATACAAATAGCAGGTAGAAATTGTACTTTTCAGTGTCAGTTTTTGAATTTTAAAAATCCATATCCACTAATCACAAATGACTAGAAACCAGTTATTCCATATGTTTCATAATCCTGTGGATTTCATATTGTGTTCTCTTGATTTCTTTCAGAGATGCCATAGCGGAAATCAGAGCTATTTGCATAGAAGAAATTGGCGTTTGGATGAAGTTATACAGTGATGCTTTTCTCAACGACAGTTACTTGAAGTATGTGGGATGGACGCTACATGACAGAGTAAGTGTTTATATTTCTCTCTGTGTGTTATCAGTAACATAATCTAGTATATACAATTATGCATTTTTTCATGTTAAATATTGTTGATCTAAATGTATAAAATGATGTAAAATGCAATCCTTTACAGCAAGGTGAAGTTCGACTCAAATGTCTAAAGGCCCTTCAGACCCTCTATACCAACAGAGAGCTATTCCCCAAACTTGAGCTCTTCACCAATCGATTTAAGGTAACATATATGCACAATTCTGAATACTCTATAACAGCTTTTATTATATCTCTCCATACCTTTATTACAATTTTCAAAATGTGCCTGAGTGCTGTAGACATCAGTAGGGCTGTGCGATTAATCGAAATCAAATCGCAATCGCGATTTGAGACATTGCGATTTGCTAATCGCAAAGCCTGCGATGTGGACGCAATATTACTCTGATCCAGAGCATATGCATGACTGCCAGCCTTGAGTGGAGGTCTTACTAATCAATAGAGCGAGCACACCTCTGTTCTCCCCGATAAGCACTGCTCTAGCCAACTGAATAAACGCCCACCATTTAAAAAGGGTCAGATCGAAAGTTAGGCAAATTAAAACTAAAGAAAAACCACGCTGCGCATCTCCCGCGTCTCATGGACGAGACGCACACATGCAGCCTGTCTCGTAATGCTCTTTTATACTCACGGTCTCGCGCCCGGTTCTGCTCCGCAAGTCTGTCACGAGTGCATCTGGCAATATGGACGAGGCCTGACGCACACGCACAACCTGTGTCAACTGGCTCCACGTTTAAAACGAATATAAATTAAGTCTAACTGCTTGCCAATTTCACCTGGATGAAATGAAACATTCAGCACATTTCCCACTTGTTCTTAAAATCCCAAATATTTAAAAATGAATGAATCAGCCCATGTAACATGTAATACTTTAATAATTGACGAAAGAAATACAGTTCTTTATTTATAAAAAATAAACAAATCTTTCTTGTGAAATTCAGTAATTCTGTAAAAGTAGTAATACCATTATAATCTTCCCAGCAGAAAAAACAAAACAAACAAAAAAACAGTAGAACGCCTCCCAAAACACAATAGAAAATTTAATGGATTTAAGGGTTATAATGGGAATTGTATTGGTTTTAATGTAAACTATTATGGTGTCTACTGGTATTTGATGCATTCTATTGGTGGGAAGTAATCTAGCAGATGGCAACCAATAGAACAACAGTAATTCCTATTGGAATAATGCCCAAAACAAAAAGGAATTTTGTAATGGTTTTTATGGAATCTGTAAGAATTTCTGTGATGGTTTCTATTGTTTTTTTTTGTTTTTTTTTCAGCAGGGTAACAATACTCATACTGTGCTGCACATTATTGACAATATTGAGCTGAAGCTTGACTTTGCAAATTTAAAATCGCAAATCAAAACGCAATCGCAATATTTGTCAAAAATATCGCAATTAGATATTTTGCCCAAATCGCACAGCCCTAGGCATCAGTTTGGAAATGTTATGATGTCACTTCCTTTCTCTCAGGACCGTATTGTGTCCATGACATTGGATAAAGAGTATGATGTGGCAGTAGAGGCCATACGACTCGTCACTTTGATTCTGCAGTAAGTATTTTTCACACAGTCTTTATTTTATTATGTTTGTGTGTATATGAATATTTATATTAGTGCTGTCAAATGATTAATCGCATCCAAAATAAAAAAAATTGTTTACATAATGTATGTACATAATATATTATGTATATATAAATACACACACATACAGTATATATTTTGAAAATATTACATGTGTATATACATTTCTATATTTTATATTGTATATAAATATATAAACATAAAAAAAAAATATTAAATGTATACATGGATGTGTTTGTATTTATATATTCATAATTAATGTACACCGTATACACACACATATTATGTAAACAAACTTATTTTGGATGCGATTAATCGTTTGATAGCACTAATTTATATCTACACACATACATTTACATACTTGTATAAAAAGTTTAATATTAAAAATTTATTTATTAGAGAGCATTAAACATTTCACACTACAGTATACTACATTGTACTTTAAATGTAGCAGGTATTTATTGAAAAATAATATAGTAATATATTTGTTTTTAATATTACAGAATAACAGTAATATAAAAATGTATATTTTATAACTGGTCTCCTGTGTTTCTTATAAGATTTCTCTTGTGTGACTCTTTCTTCCACCTCTCACATTTTTCTACATCCTTAAATCTCTCTCTCGTTTGTTTTTCTGTTTCCTGTAGTGGTAGTGAGGATGCTTTATCTAATGAAGATTGTGAGAACGTCTATCATCTAGTGTATTCGGCTCATCGTCCTGTTGCTGTGGCAGCTGGAGAGTTCCTTCATAGAAAGTGAGATGAATGAATGTGTTTTTGACAGCCACGTTTTACTTTCTTAAACGTGATGACTGCATGTCAGACTCCTCAAATGTTTTAATCAATTGCTTGTGTCTGGCTGCAGGTTATTTAGCAGGCATGACCCTCAGGTTGAGGAGGCTATGGCAAAAAGACGAGGCCGAAACAGCCCTAATGGGAACCTTATAAGAATGCTAGTGCTTTTCTTCCTGGAGAGCGAGGTAAGAAAAATGAATGTATTTTTGATGGTTTAATGCACAGCCTTTATTCACCAAGCATTTATTTATTAACCCATCCCTTTATTGAGAATGTGTCACAAACAGGGAGGAGTGCCATGAAATTTAAAATTAAAATCAAATTGGTTTAGCAAGCAGGATGCAGAATTGTAATCCAATTTGAATTCGAGAAAGGAGAATTAAAATTTAATAAATTTAAATTGCTGTTATGACTTGCCTATTAAATATTTTTCACATTTACTCAACACATGGGTTAATTTTAAACATTCAATTTCAATACAGTTCATAAAAAAAATTAGTTCAAAAATTCATAATAAATATTGTAGAAAATAAGTTAACTCTTAGAAATGAACTTTTCTTTTGTAGACCATGATGAATCATTTATTGTCCTAGTTCTAGCTTGCAGCTATTTTTTTTGTCAGTATTTATTTTATTAATTGTTCCATTTATATTTTTATTAGCCTATATACTTGTATCCTGCATTATTCACGGTTATCGTAATTAGGCATAGTTATTTAGTTACAAAGATTTCGAGGGAAAACGTATGCATGCAATCTTGTTATTCCTATTCAACTTCCTGTTTCATAAAAGAATTCCTTCCTGCTTCATAAAAGGCAGCCAATTCTTAGCTCCTAATATTTTCCCAACACTTGTTATTGCTGTTTATCTAATCATCATGTTACTTTTTTGCATGGAAGCTTCATGAGCATGCGGCATACCTGGTGGACAGTCTGTGGGACAGCTCACAGGATCTGCTGAAAGATTGGGACTGCATGGTTGAGCTCCTGCTGGAGGACCCTGTGCAGGGGGAAGAGGGTACAGCCACCCACATTTATTTCAGATCTTTCTGGATGAAACTAGCATGTCTCGGTTTACTCATTAGTCCTGTCTGATTGTGGGTTTTGTTGTAGTGTTGGGAGACCGGCATGAGGGTGCACTGATCGAGCTCATGGTCTGTACCATCAAACAGGCTGCTGAAGCTCATCCGCCTGTGGGCAGAGGAACAGGAAAGAGGGTAAGTTGTCTTGGAATCAGTCTTTACTGTAGACATATTATAGACTATAGGTTTAAAGATTTTCTGTTGTTCTTCTGCACATCCCTCAGGTGCTCACTGCCAAAGAGAAGAAGACACAGATTGATGATAAGAACAGACTGACTGAACACTTGATTGTTGCTCTGCCCATGCTGCTTTCGAAGGTAAAGTACCATGCTCCAGTAATGTCAATGTTCATGAGACCGGAGAATGTCCTCACAACACAGTTTTCAAAACAACAACTGTACATGCAAAACAGAACCAAATTGCTGTTATTATAATCAAACAAAGTTGTCTACAATTTAGGCGTTCAATGTGGCATGGCACGTAATCTATTGATGGTTTTCCTTATTCCTATTTTTGTTATGACACACTACCAGTGCGTGCATTTATTTGATCAAAGTAAAAAACATTAAAAACAGTTTATTGTAATATATTTAAAACCGTAATTTATTTAATTTTCACCTTGCAAGGATGCATAATTTTCACAATGCAAGGATGCATTGCATTGATTAAATGTGACAGTAAAGAAATGTATCATATTAAAAAAACATTTTATTGATTTTTTTAAACATTTTAAAAAAATTTAATTCTGATATTTTGAACTTTCTGTTCTTCAAAGAACCCTGAAAAAAGTTTCTACAAAAATATTAAGCAGCGCAACGTTTTTTTAACATTTTATAATAAGAAATATTACTTGAGCACTAAATATGAATATACATAAATGTAAAAACATTCTCAACTAATACTTCAAAGCTAGCTTGTGCTAGCTTGTGATGGCATAAAGATGCTGAAACAAATGACATTGAATTTTACAGAAAATATGCTTCACATTTGTTTTGCTTTTGCCTTTAGTACCAGGCTGATGCTGAAAAGGTGGCAAACCTCCTCCAGATCCCTCAGTACTTTGAGCTTGAAGTCTACAGTTCAGGACGAATGGAAAAGGTCTGGTGGAGTTCTTACTACTGTGACATAAAAATCTAAACCGACACATTGTTTCGTTCAAGTTTTCTGATATTTATTCCTGTGTCTTTCTGGCTGTGTTTAGCATCTAGATGCCCTGCTGAAGCAGATCCGGGTGGTGGTAGATAAGCACGCTGAGATGGAGGTTCTGGAAGCGTGTAGCAAGACTTACAGCATCTTGTGCAGTGAAGAATACACCATCATGAACCGCGTGGACATTGCTCACAGCCAACTCATCGACGAGCTCACGGACAGATTTGCTCACTCAGTGGAAGACCTGCTGCAGGAGGTGAAAGAGCGGTTTCATTTCAGTGCTTTTCATCTTGTGTATGAATATTAGTGACTTGCCTTTATGCATTTGATATTAAATTGTCTTTGTTCATTTCCTTATTTCTAGGGTGATGAAGCAGATGATGATGACATTTATAATGTTCTTTCAACGCTAAAGAAGCTCACTGCGTTCCATAAGTAAGAGACCAATTCCCTCTGATTTTTGTTTTTGAAATGCAGAATTCTGTCTACAGAACATTGAGGTTTGCTTTGTATGCTTTCCAGTGCACATGACCTTACAAAGTGGGACCTTTTCAAAAATTGTTATCGATTGTTGAAGATGGGGATCGAACAGGGCTCCATGCCAGAGCAGGTAAACGTGTTAAGCAATGAAAATGGATGGCGATTGACGGAATTCTTATGATCTAACTTGGTAACATGATATAAATTGGCATAAAACACAAACTTACATATACAACTGAAAAGTTTGGGGATAGGAAGGGATATTAATTTTTAAAAGAAATTAATACTTTTATTCAGCAAGGATACATAAATTTACCAAAAGTGATGGGTATAATGTTCTACCTTTTATATAAATGCTTTTCTTTTGAACTTGCTATTCATTAAAGAATCCCAAAAAAAAATGCTTGATGGTTTCCAAAAAATATTTAAGTGGCATAACAGATTTTAACATTGATAATAATAAGAAATGTTTTTTGAGAATTAAATCTGCATAGTAAGATGATTTTTTTAAGCTTATTTGACACTGAAAACTGGAGTAATTGCTGCTAAAATAGCTTTGGCATTATAGGAATTTTTCTTTTTTTTTTTTTTTTTTTTTTTTTTTTTTTTTTATAATAAATGCATAAGTACCTAATAAATGCATCTTTGATGAACACACGAGACTCAAAATGTAAGAAAAAAAAATCAAATCTTTCCGACCCCATACATTTGAACTGTAGTGTTGTACAAAACAAACATTAAAGCTTGGCAAACTATTCAATTTTAAAAAAAGGACATACTGATAACATAACAACTTCTATGTACATCATAATGTCAGATGGTGTAACATGTTTAATAGCCTTTTGTTACTCATTAAATGATGAATCTGTATTCTCTTGTTGTGGTCAGATCGCTGTCCAAGCTCTGCAGTGCTCTCATTACTCCATCCTGTGGCAACTTGTGAAAATTACTGAAGGATGTCCATCAAAGGTTTAGTACACCCCATAATATACTGTTGTCAAATACATTAGCCTGATTTATTTATGTTCTCTGAGAATTAAGTGACATAGATGTTAATATGTGTTTCCTGGGCAGGATGATCTTGTGGCATTAAGAAGAGTGGTGAAGTCATTTCTAGCGGTTTGCCAACAGTGCCTGTCTAATGTGAACACTCCAGTCAAAGAACAGGTGAGTAGAGGCATTTTAGTGACCATTTGCTGGTGTTCTTTAATTATAATCTTAAAAAGAGCGACTCATAGTGCACATTGAAACATTCACATATGAAATTTAAGAGTTTGTCTGTTTTATCTCCACAGGCCTTCATGTTGCTATGTGACCTGCTGATGATTTTCAGTCACCAGTTGGTCTCAGGCGGTCGAGACGCTCTGCAGCCGCTGGTCTTCAATCCAGACAGCACTCTGCAGAATGAACTGCTCAACTTTGTCCTGGATCATGTGTTTATCGACCAGGATGATGAAAATCAGAGCATGGGTGCGTGTGTGTGTTCTGATGCACTTGTGATCACTGGTGACTTTTAAAGCTATCCTGAGACTCAGACAGTGAAATAAGAAATTGGAGAATTTATTTATTTATAGAGCATTTAGAAAAGACTTTCTATCAAGACTTCTTAAACAGACTCTACCTTAAAATTTTCAATTAATGTTGGGCTTTTTCTTTCAGAGGGTGATGAAGAGGATGAAGCTAATAAGATTGAGGCCCTTCATAAGAGGAGGAATCTGTTGGCCGCCTTCTGTAAACTAATCATCTTCGACATTGTGGACATGCCTGCTGCTGCTGACATCTTCAAACAATATATGAAGGTATGAAAACCTGATAAATTTAAGCCACAGAGATCTGTATGGTTAAAATGTGATTCAAATGACTAGTGTTCGTTTTTTCAGTATTACAATGACTATGGAGACATCATCAAAGAAACCTTGAGTAAGACCAGACAGATGGACAAGATCCAGTGTGCAAAGACCCTTATCCTCAGCTTGCAGCAGGTATGAGATCGATGTAATATTTAGGATTAGATCATTTTCACAGTCGGTTATGAATTTTGAATCTTGTACAGCTTTCCTCCCTAATGCTTTAAATGTTTGATTTGGACACTTTCCTTGTCTGCAGCTCTTCAATGAGCTGATCCAGGACCAAGGACCCAACCTGGACCGAACGTCCTCACATGTCAGTGGCATTAAGGAATTGGCCCGTCGCTTTGCACTCACATTTGGGCTGGACCAGATCAAAACCAGAGAGGCCGTGGCCACACTGCACAAGTAAGAAACTTGGCTTCCTTCATCTTTACTACAGTTTCTATCTAAAGAATGAAAAGCAATTATTGGCAGAACCAGAACTGACTTTAATAACCTTTGTTGTTGATTTTTAACTCAATGTTCAACGTGAATGTTTGCATGAACTAATTTTATATAACAAACACAGGGATGGGATTGAGTTCGCCTTCAAGGTCCCGAATCCAAAAGGCCCAGAGTACCCACCACCAAACCTGGCCTTCCTGGAAGTGCTCTGTGAGTTCTCCTCCAAACTCCTACGACAAGACAAAAAGACTGTGTAAGTGCAGAAAACGCTTTGTGACTGTTTTATGTGTGTATATTTTGTGAAGTATAAGTAGAAAATGTGAACGCCCCTATTAAAGAGGTAGTTCATCCAAAAATTAAAATTCTCATTTATTCACCCTCATGTCATTCCAAAACATAAATTAACATATTTTAAAGAGTCCTAATGGTTTTAGGTTCCCATGATGTTTTTTTTTTTTTTTTTTTTCATACAATGTAAATGGGAACCAAAATAGTAGTTACCAACATTCTTCAAAATACCTTATTTTCTGCTCAACAGAAAAAAGAAAGCTACACAATTTTGGAACAACATGATTTTGTGGATATACCACTTTAAGTTATTATTGTTGCTATTTTTTTATCATTTTTGAATAATGACGACATCAAAACTGTGTGTCCAGACTAGAGATGCACAGATTGCAATTTTCTTGGCTGATTCTGATTTCCGATTTTTTTATTTATTTTTTTTTATTATTTTTTTTTTGGGAAGCATCACCTGCCGGTACTGATTTTTGTCGATTCCGATTTTCTTTCTAAGAACTATAATTGACAGCATATACAAACAAAAATCTGTGCAAATTTCAATTTACATAATAAAAGAAATTATTAAACATTACAATTCCCCCAATCTGGACTAAGTTACAGAATTTCTCTCACTTAAACAACTCTCAAAATAAAGTGCTCTGTGACTGTAAAGAGGAAGAAATGGCTAACGTAAAATGAGTTGCTGTATGTAACAAAACAGATGTCATTTCCCACTATGTTTATAAATGGACATTTTTTCCCCCCTAACCTTATTAAATGTCATCTTTCACATCAAATTCTTACTTTGTTTCAATTAATTCAGTTAGCATAATAAGAAACTGTAGAGTTGTTACTATTCAAATTAAATTAGTATTAGCGCACTTTATCTTTCCACTGCAGAGGAAACAGAAGCTGTATCTGAAGTGGCATTAGATGCATTTACACAGACAGTTTGGTGAAGCTGAGGTGCCATAAATGCATTTATACTGCAAAATTTCAAATGCATAAATAATTTTATAAGATTAATGTTTTTTTTAAACATACAAAGAAATGTTGAAAAAATGCAATGATACTTTTAAATATGACTAAACCACCAGTAGGTGGCGGCAAGTGTATTTTAATGAGTGAGTAATTTATTTATTCAGGCAAGTGGCTGTTCTTATGAACGGGCCACTGAATCATTGACTCACTCGATTCGTTCAAAAACGTGGATTCATTCAGTATCGAAACACCACTGTGTGTTGCTCGGAGACACACAACAGTTCTGCTGTGGCTTTGATCTGAACTATTTTCGTCAGTGAAATTGAGCAAAAACAGTCAATATTTTGTCTAAAATCGAAGTCACTTAATTTTAACTTTAAATACTATTGTATAAAATCAGTGTCACGTTGCAATCGATATTCGGGAAAACATCATGGCCATATAATGTTGCATATCTAAATCATATATTGAAAATATATTTTTTACTTCTATCGCAGTATGCATCTATACATTTCTGTGAGTTATTTTGTGTGTGCTGTCTCTCTCACACGCTCACTCAGGCTGTGCAAGCCTCATCTGGCACAACATAAATACATCATCAGTCACCGTTTACAATGAATGCTATTAAAATTGATGTCATTGCCTGCAATAAAAGGATCGGCTCGGAATCGCCGGTCATGCGAAAAATCGGCCGATCACTGGCCGGTCAATCGGTGCATCTCTAGTCCAGACATTTAGCTAGGGCTGTAAAATTGATTAATCGTTATTAATCGCATCCAAAATAATAAGTCTATGTTTACATATTATGTGTGTGTACTGTGTATATTTTTATATATATATATATATATATATATATAAATGCACACACATACGTGTATATATTTAAGAAATATAATAATGTAGATTAGACTAGATTAATGAGCTTTATTAATCTCCAAAGGAAAATTAAATTATGGCAGTTCAGTACATAAAAAAACAGAATTCAATACTGTGACTACAAATATAAAGGTGCATCTCAATAAATTAGAATGTCGTGAAAAAGTTCATTTATTTCAGTAATTCAACTCATATTGTGAAACTCGTGTATTAAATAAATTCAATGCACACAGACTGAAGTAGTTTAAGTCTTTGGTTCTTTTAAATGTGATGATTTAGGCAAAAACCCACCAATTCACTATCTCAACAAATTAGAATACTTCATAAGACCAATAATAAAAACATTTTTAGTGAATTGTTGGCCTTCTGGTAAGTATGTTCATTTACTGTATATGTACTAAATACTTGGTAGGGACTCCTTTTGCTTTAATTACTGCCTCAATTCGGCGTGGCATGGAGGTGATCAGTTTGTGGCACTGCTCAGGTGGTATGGAAGCCCAGGTTTCTTTGACAGTGGCCTTCAGCTCATCTGCATTGTTGGGTCTGGTGTCTCTCATCTTCCTCTTGACAATAGATATGATCAGGCGAGTTTGCCGGCCAGTCAAGCACAGTAACACCATGGTCATTGAATTGAATTGAATTGGTACCGTGGGCAGGTGCCAAGTCCTGCTGGAAAATGAAATCAGCATCTCCATAAAGCTTGTCAGCAGAAGGAAGCATGAAGTGCTCTAAAATTTCCTGGTAGATGGCTGCGTTGACTGTGGACTTCAGAAAACACAGTGGACCAACACCAGCAGAGGACATGGCAGCCCAAATCATCACTGACTGTGGAAACTTCACACTAGACTTCAAGCAACATGGATTCTGTGCCTCTCCACTCTTCCTCCAGACTCCAGACCTTGATTTCCAAATGAAATGCAAAATTTACTTTCATCTGAAAAGAGGACTTTGGACCACTGAGCAACAGTCCAGTTCTTTTTCTCCACAGCCCAGGTAAGATGCTTCTGACGCTGTCTCTGGTTCAGAAGTGGCTTGGTAGCCCTTTTCCTGAAGACATCTGAGTGTGGTGACTCTTGATGCACTGACTCCAGCTTCAGTCCATTCCTTGTGAAGCTCTCACAAGTGTTTGAATCAGATTTGCTTGACCGTATTCTCAAGCTTGCCGTCATCCCTGTTGCTTGTGCACCTTTTCCTACCCAAATTCGTCCTTCCAGTCAACTTTGCATTTAATATGCTTTGATACAGCACTCTGTAAACAGCCACACCTTTCAGTAATGACCCTTTGTGACTTACACGCTTTATGGAGGACGTCAGTGTTCGTCTTCTGGACCATTGCCAAGGCAGCAGTCTTCCCCATTATTGTGATTTCAAAGAACAAGAGATACCCTGAATTTATACTGTAGGGATGGTCATTAATTGAAACTCAAATGTAAATATTTTGATTCTGAATATACTGATTTTTTTACTTTCATGAGCTGTAAACTGTAATCCTCATTATTAAAACACATTTTTTTTTAAATGTTTTACTTTACATGCAATGAATCTAAAATATATGAAAGTTTCAATTTTTGAAATAAGTTGCAAGAAAAAATGAACTTTTTCACGACATTCTAATTTATTGAGATGCACCTGTATGTACATTTTATATATGTGATTGTGATAAATCCCTATATTTAATACTGTATTTGTGCATTTGTCACAACATGTTTGATTGGCTCTGATAAATGTGTTCATGCCACAGTCATTCGTACCTGGAGAAGTTTATGACTGAGTATATGATGGAGAGAAGAGAGGACGTCTGGCTGCCTCTCATCGCATACAGGAACTCCCTGCTGACAGGAGGAGATGATGACCGACTGTCTGTCACCACCGGCACCAGCTCTACCAGCAAAGCCAGCACAGTCCGCAGCAAAAGGGGTCGACCGCCACAGCACAAAAAACGACCAGAAGGTAGAATAAAACCTTTAATGTTTCATATAAGACATCTTAAATAATAGACTGCATATAAAATACCCTATTATTCCCTTGTCTCACTTCATTGCGTTGATATCGTCTAAGAATAATCCGATTTGACATTGATGTCTTTTCACAGAAGAGGGTGTTGAGGGTTCATGGGTAATGCGTAATGACACACTTCAGACACCAGGGGGCCTCCACACCCCACAGCTCACATCAACTGTCCTGAGAGAAAACCCCAGACAGGCAGCAGATCACATCCCAGACCAAGACTCGTCGGAACCGGGCTCAGAACCAGACTACATGCACAAGTATGGAATTAAGCTTGTTGAAAGATAGGAGAAACATTATGCAGAACTTACTGTTTTCTTATGTAATTTGAGCTCCTGCTGAAGCAATTCTCTCGCTGTTCTTGCATCATTTCATCATTTTGTTCCCTCACATTCAGCCCTCAGATCCAGATGTCATGGTTGGATCAGCAGAAGATGGAGGAGGTGAACAGAAAAGAGAGAGGAGGGATGAACTACATGAAATCACGCAGTGGTGGAGTGAGACAGCAGGTGTACGTACTCGCACTACTGACCATGATGCTAAGCAGTTGACATTTCAGAAATCTTTTGTGTCCTTTACTAAAGCAATAAGTCATGAGAAAACATCACAGCAATTCTAACCATGTGTGCAGTGACTAAAACCACCTCAATCAGAATAGAATATATATTACATAACAGAATATTTAACAAATAATGAATAAATAAAAAATGCTCATTGCTTTTATAAAAAGGCAGCAGTAATATAAATAAACAATTAACAAATATATTTAATTATATATTATTACATATTTAAAAAGTATGTCATTCTATACAATAATAATATCTTCCTAATAATTAAATAAAATGTAATACATTTAAAAATGTGTATAGCATTTTTGTTTATTATTAATAAGTAATAATTGTTCGTATTAAATATATTTAGTTATGTGACCCTGGACCCCAAAACCAGTCTTAAGGGTCAATTTTTTTAAATTGAGATGTATACATCATCTGAAAACTGAATAAATAAGCTTTCCATTGATGTTTGATGTATTTTGAGGGCGCAAAAAATTCAAAATATTAAGAAAATCGCCTTTAAAGTTGTCCAAATGAAGTCCTTAGCAATGTGTATTACTAATCAAAAATGAGGTTTTGATATATTTACGGTAGGAAATTTACAAAATATCTTCATGGAACATGATCTTTACTTAATATACTAATGATTTTTTGCATAAAATAAACATTGATAATTGTGACTCATAGAGTGTATTGTTGGCTATTACTACAAATATACCTGTGCTACTTATGACTGGTTTTGTGGTCCAGGGTCACATATATTATTAAATATTTATAAATAATATAATTTATGCAGTAATAATGACTTATACATTTTTAAAACTCTAGATACATAGTTTGTTAGCCTAACTATAAGCATAGTTTAAGAAATAAATAATCACAAAACTACAGTTTATCATTTACTTGTCATTTGATTCAGGCGAGGCCTTATGGAAGATGACGCTGAGCCCATCTTCGAGGACGTGATGATGTCCTCACGCAATCAGCTAGAGGACATGAACGAGGAATTCGAGGACACCATGGTGATAGATTTGGTAAGAATTTACAGATGTGCTGAGCTCTGTTTTCTGAGTTCTTGAGTGTATTTGTAATGTATCTGGTGACAGCCAAGACTACGGGTCATATTACAACATCTGTTCATCTGTAAGATTAGATCTTTGAGGTCATTTGTCCGTTCTACATTTTAGCCGGCGTCGAGAAACCGGAGAGAAAGAGCTGAACTCAGACCAGACTTTTTTGACTCTACGGCCATAATGGAAGATGATTCTGTAAGTGCACCTTTAAGATATTCATATGTAAATTAGATATATGTATAACAATGTAACTTGTTTTGTAGAATTACCAAATGTAAATGTTCAAATGAAAACCCTGCTTTGTTTTAAACGTCATTCTGAACATGCTTTTTTAATCAGTGCTATTGAGAAGGAAGTACTGATCAGTTTATCATCTTCCTCTAACAGGGATTCGGAATGCAGATGTTTTGAGAGAGATTTCAGCCTCTATGGGGATCACAACCAGCAACCAACAAGAATCACATCTTAAATGTTTATTTTGTGTTTTAATAGCAATTTCACACAACTGTACATAAGCATGTGAGCTTCCTCTCTTAGTTTTGTGGTCGGCCATAATCCCATTGTGAGCCTTTCCTGTCAGTCAGCATTTCCTCAGTTCAGAAGGACCAAGAAAGCCTGTAAAATCTGTAATCTGCTGGTTTTACATTGGTGTTAACCGTTTCAGCAGTATCGGTTCCTATTTTTCATATCATCCATTGATTTCTCTGGGCAGATGTGGTTTGATCAGACATTGCTCGGACAGATGTTTCGTGACTCCATTGCTTTCAAGCTATTTTAAGATTATCATCCGTTCTGGTTTTGTTCAGGGTGAAATTTAGAAAGCATTCATATTAAAACCGTAATTTTCTTTTCAGGTTTGTACTATTGGCCTTAAAAATGTATTATGGCTTGAATTTGGTGTTAGATTACTTGATTTATCAGATTAATCAAAACTAAGACCACATTTGTTCAGAACAACTTTTTAAAACTAAAAATGTTCAAATATATGAGGATATTTAAGGAGGAAGTACGCAGAAGTATTCATTACTTCAGACACTGATCATGTGTTTTATACGAACCTTTTGTTGAAGAACTTGTTTGTTCTCATTTTAAAGACATGTTTACCTCTGTTTAGAGTCTGCTCAGTGATTTACCTTTTTACTGTGCGTTTGTGGAAACATTGTAGCTTTCACACAATACTGTATTGCTGTGAACATGTATTGGTGGTTTATTGGGCTTTTAGGTCCATCTGAATATCCACAGAGCAGGTTTTACTAGAGCCTGTGTGGGATTGAAGAGTGATGTCAGAACCCTTGTTTAGACCGGTGCAATTGTTTCGAGACTCCGATCAAACAGTGGGATTGTCATTTATTTGAACCTTTTCACTGTTCAAACTTTGCTTCTTTTTTTTTTTTTTTTTTATAATAAAAGTATTTAAAAGTATTGTCAAGTATTTTCAAAAGAACTTTGTGAAACCTACCTTTGCTTCTAATACACGTTAATTGTTGCTACATACAAGATTTGTTTGGATTATTCTCAGTTTGGTAACATTCTGTGAGGCATATCTACATAAAAAAAAAAAAAATTATGTTCTCAAGATCCTCAAAATATAAAGAGGAGTCTGAGACATAGGAAAATAACAGAGTAAGGATTGTCAACAAACATTGGTTTTACTGGGAAACAGGCTTCCAGCCAACATAAACTGAAACTCAAAAGATGGAGATATTACTGGTTTTTACTGCAAAACTATGCTGTATTTTTTTATATATAAAATATATTGTTATATAATGCTATATAAAATATGAATAAATACTATAAAGATCAGATAAATGAGTCTAATGATATTGCAACACAATTGTAGGAGAAATCAGAATGCATTATAAGTAAGCTATGCATTGTTCAGCATTAATTGATGCACGCGTTAGATGGCGCTGTTGAAATGACATTTACTTTTCTGTGCATGGTTGACCGACAGAGACAGAAAGATGGATAGATAGAGTACTGTAATTAAATAGTGTCTTTGTATAAGCCTTATAATTAATAGTATAATAATTGATCGATTTATTTATTAATCTTTCATATAATTTGACTGCTATGATGCTTTACTTGCTGTTATGTTTATGCCTGCGTTTTTTTGTGGACCACGCCCCTAAAATAAGTTTACGCCACGCCCCACATCATTAAGTTACTAGGTGCGTTCGACTTCATGCAGCACTTAGCAGACCGATCGGCGGCTGACTTGAAGCAGTGCATGCCGGTTAGAAATTTAGTCCGACTTGAACCGGCGCCGACCACACGTCACTGTCACGTGTGGCATCAAAGTACCGCGATAGCGTTTCGAGAGCAGCCGGCGACTGCGGGAGCGCTGATGACGACACAGCTGTTTCACGATTGGCCAAATTCACCACATGACAACAACGACGTGTATTTCGGGTTTATTCTGACAACTTCAGTCCCACTAATGCTCATATAAGGACTTTCAAAAAAATAAATTAACTTTTCATGTCATCTTCATCTCGTAAATCATGTTTATTAAAAGATTACAATTATTTTTACTGCAATCACTTTTTTGTTCATTCGTTTATATAGGTTTTGTGCATAGGTTTATTTTGGACCTTTTTCATACAGACCCTTTACATTATTAAGCTGCATAACCTATTTAGATAATTTTTTATGGAATAAATCAAATGTCAATCTTACAGACTTTTAATATAATGTGGTCATCATGGATTCTGATTGATACTAATTGTCTAGTTGCTGGGTTCATCCATCTTCACTTGCATGCGATTACTGCCAACAACTCTGGCTGGATGTCAACTTAATACAACATTCAGATCACTTTCATAAACTGGTATAAATCATAATAGAAAGGCAAATAAATTGGGCTTATCCGTAGGCCTGTTCATGGTGTTCACGTATGAATGTTCATGGTGTTTTGTCTTACTAAAATGTATACCTAACTGGAGAAATAGTAAAATAAGTAAACAAATATGTAACATCCTAATTCTTTTATCTGTAATGAAAACCACATTTAGTACATACAATTATTATCTTCATAGATTATTTTTATTAAGTTGTTGCAGTAGCAAAAACACACATAATGAATCATACTGCACAAGTCAAATTTTCAATATGTTCTGTTTATTTACTTAAAACTTGTTTCTGTCGTGATGACACCCTTTCAAAATATTACATACATCTTAAAGGTTTATTAAAACATAAACCAACATAGTAATAAAAAAAGAATCACTTCTAATGAAAATTGTTAAGTGTAATTGCATTGATTGGTTAGTATTAGAAATAACGAGTCACACTGGTGTTCGGTATGGTCCCATGTCCCTTTGGATATATAAAAACAATACTTATTACATTGAACCTTTACTCACTTTCGTTGCTCATTGTGCTCAATTTCATACAACAATAACGGCATTTCTATAGCTTCCAGTTCGTCTGCAATAAAGCAAGCAAACGCTACGTGATCTGCCATGACTGAGGTAGATGCAGCAAACTACGAGAGCCTCGAAGTGTCCGACTTAACGACTCCGTTTTCAACTCCACCCCTGCCCTGACTGCAAGCGGCTACTCTCGTTGACCACCGTCTGTAGCCGTGCTTCAAGTCGAACGCACCTTATGTAACCAAGGGAACCAATCGCCCACACTAGTTTGCGTTCTCTTCTCGCGAGTTAAACACAACAGCCTCCCAAGCCGGGAAAAGTATCGCGAGACTATGCCGGAAGCGTCTCTCTCCATAGCCGCTCTTTCTTTGTTCTCGCGAGAAGTGGACAGCAGCGCCCCCTCCTTGTTCTAATGCGGAGAGGAAGGGAGGGGAGAAGCCTTTTCAAATACACATACATTTCAATATCGCGACTGAATATATATCTATACGTTTTTCTCCGAAGAATTATTTGTGCACAGGGTGTGGATATTAAATTCGCGTATTTAGCACGGGTAACACGCACGACGCACCCAAACGAAAGGAAAACGGCAGGATAAATCCTAAAAAGAAGCGAAGCGGCCTGTTTTTGTTCCAGAGGCGCAGTTCACACTGACATCAAACGGGCAGCTAACTCACGGCGCTTTGTTACACCCGAGCTGAAAGTACTTCGCCAGCATGCACGGTGAATATCTGGCAGCCTAACGCGCTGGAAGACTGGGAGCACAAAAAGCGGCCTGTTTTCTTTTTTGCAGCGGCGGCAGCGCCATGAAGAGCGGCGGACAATAACAGAGTGACGGTGCTTGTGTGCTGCCGCTGTGATGATCTGAGGCAGATCTCGTATATGCACGACAAGAATAATAAATAAACCCATGGAATAGCACTGCAAATAAGGACTGCGTTCATCCAGGACAAGACGAGGAGGCAATCTGTGCTCTCTGTTTGAATTTGGTGGTCATTGGAGGCCCGGTGGGGTGAAGAGCGCCACCAGTGTGTTGTTGTTGAATTTAAAAAAATTGTGCAAATGCATCGCTGAATGTGTTTTCAATCGGATCAACGTGGATGTGCTTTTATCCGAGAACGACGATGATGATCTGGCCGTATTTCGTGCCGTGGAAGAGGGGCAAACGTTAAGATGGAGTGGATTTAATGCATGCGATGTAAAGACAAGCATATCTGCTGAAATCTCCCTTGCATTTCACACTCGACGGATTTGCACGCTCAGGTTCATCGACATTGATGATACGCGGGCTGCCGGCGGGACTGAAGCCTTGTATTGTCGCTCCTTCTCTTTTTTTTTTTCCTCCCCGAACTGGATCTGTCTAGCACGACACTGCTGAGATGAACCCGGTGAATGCGACCACTCTCTACGTGTCAGCTTGTCGGTCGGTGCTGCAGTGCGATCCCCGGGACCCCCAGGCTTTGGCGGAAATCCATAAGCTCTTGCCTTTTTTCAGACAGTCTCTCGCCTGCCTTGTGTGTGGTGAGAGCCCGTTTATTCTGCTTCATCACTGCACGCTTAGAGCTGCTCCATGACACACCCCCATTCAGTCCACAAATTCCTGACCTACAATGACAACTGGAGCCTGGGCATTTATTCACACAGCAGTGCATACAGGTTCTGTGTTTATAGATGCATGGCGGCTGAATAGTAATAGCTTGCTGCTCATTCAGTTAAAACCGGTAGCTTGAGACAAATTGACCAGTTACGCTGATTCCCTCTTTACAGGTTTTCGGTGGAAATATTAAAAATGTTCATATAAATGTATAGTATATATAATAATTAGAAATGTATATATTAGAAATGCTTTTAAAAATAACTGTACAGGCATGTAAATCATTATCATTTTAAATATATATTTATATATTTAACAGTTTATTTATTTATTTTTTACTGGGGTTCTATAATATTTAAATATTAAATATGCTAATATAAATAATTATTTAATAATTTTCCAGTAATGCAAATCATTATTTATATTGTGTTTTTTTATAATTAGTTAGAAATGCACTTTGATTGCAAATAAATTGATTGTAGTCAAAAATTGTTGGCAATTCGTTGCTAATCTCCTTTTTTTTTCTAATATAGCTGTTGATAATCCATGCATATTTTCTAATCACAAAAGTAATTGCTTAATATTTATATTAAGCATTGCATGCTTATATAATGTTCATGTGTTTATAAACACAATGCATTTGAGATCCCTGCTAACCATATGCTGAGCATGTAATATGAGCCACATCATGCAAGATCAAATGACCCTTTAACGTCAGCACATATGCGGGGCTTTTCTTGAATGTTACAGAACCATGTCTTATTTAGATACAATGTAGTGCTTGTATTGTGTTGCTCATGAGCCACAAAACTGTGATTAGAATGATCATTTCTATTTAGGCTGCTCTTTGCATAATTAGCATGCAAATGTTATAATACCTATTCTGTTGTTTCATGGCCTAAACATGGTTTCTTTCTTTATTTAGGCAATTTGCTACAAAATCCAATCGCTCCTACCAACTCATCGTGCCAGCACTATGTCTGTAAATCATGTAAAGGTAAAAAGATGATGATGAAACCCTCATGCAGCTGGTGTAAAGACTACGAGCAGTTTGAAGAGAATAAGCAGCTGTGCATCTTGGTGGACTGCTACAGAAAGCTCTGCGAGTACATCGCAGACTCCCCTCTCGCCCAGCACATTTCAAGTACTGTGGGAGGGTCCCCAGACATCTTGGCTCTATTGAATGAGGGCCTCTCGTTGGACAACAGACAGGGGGAAGAGTCACTCTCCTTGAGCTTGACAAGCCAGTCCCCTACACCCTCGACCTCAGAAACGCTCCCCGATGAGGGCCAGTCCCCATCAACAGAGATCAAGGAGCAAGACCTCAGTCCTCTAGGGGTGAATGGTCTCCAGGATTGCAATGGCTTGACCAACGTGGAGGAGTTGACCGCCAGTTTACCTTCAGTAGAGGCTAGTGTTCCAGACTCTGTGGAAAGCGGGGGCGACATAGTGAAACAAGAGAGTTTCACAAATGAGATCCCCGTGTGCGAGGCAGTGGCAGCTGCTGGCGAGGAGCTTTGTACCAGCACCATGGACATTTGTGGCTTTGGCGAGGATATTAAACATGATGGCGGGACTCTCCTCTTGAGTGTAGAGGAAGTGCTCAGGACTCTAGAACCAGACCATGTGGCCCAGGATGAGTGTCCTGCGATATTGCAATCGACTCTCGAACCTTCGGCGAACTTGAATGGACCATTTGCATCAATCGGCTCTGCTCGGCTGCTTTCCTCTCTGCCGCAAGACTCGCAGGAGGTACTCTTGCCCCAGCACCAACATTTGGGAATATCCTGTTCCGCAGTGACACCCAGAATGCCACGGTCCAACCGGAAGCGCTCGCGGTCGGAAAGCGATAGCGAGAAGATTCAGCCTGTGCCCATTTCTACCTTCATCCGCGGCCCCACGTTGGGTGCCTTCGCCCCTGTTCCAGTCAAATGCGAACCTAAATCTCCCACTCAGACTATCCCCCACATGGCGGCGGTGCCCAATGGTGGTGGCCTCTCCAAGGTGGGCAAGGCGTTACTGGTGCCTGCGAAAACTGTCAAAAAGACCATTGACAACCATGGACCCAAAAAGGCATACACTAAGTCCAAACAGGGCACTCCGAAGTCGAAGGAAAAGACGAAAGAACGGATTCTGACTAACGCCCTCATTCCTGGGAGCCCCACGAAAGTAGTGTACAAAAAGGCACAGGAGAAAAAGGGCTGCAAGTGCGGCAGAGCAACTCAAAACCCAAGTGTTCTTACATGCCGTGGACAGCGATGCCCCTGTTACTCCAACCGCAAAGCCTGTCTGGACTGCATATGCAGGGGCTGCCAGAACTCCTACATGGCCAATGGCGAAAAGAAACTGGAGGCCTTCGCTGTGCCAGAGAAGGCGCTCGAGCAGACAAGACTTACTCTAGGCATCAACGTCACCAGCATCGCAGTGCGGAACGCCACCGGTAGCGGCGCTGGCGGGATGCTTAATGTCTCCACGGCGGCTGGCTCACCTGTGGCCTCCTTCTTGGCTACGGGGCCACACGAAGACAAAGGATTCGATGAACCATTGGACATGAGGTTTGACTGAGTACCAGATGATTCTCCTTTAACATCACCCTGTATTCCAAACCGGCTTGCTTTCAGTGTAATTGCACTGTACCGAGGGGCTGATGCCAGCAGAGTCAGCGATAAGGCAGCTACTGTGATTCTGTTCAAGTTCACATTATCAATTAAACTAGTTATTGCTGAAGCTCGTGCCTTTAAATCATTTGTACTATTCGTTTCGGTTTTCTTGCACACCTTTAGGAGGAGCGGTGACGTGGAATACTGTAAGTCGAGAGTTTCTTTTTTTTTTTTACATTCAAGTACAAGTGATCTGTAAGGCATGATCTTTGGCAAGATATACTTGACCTCATTGTTGTGGGTCACACTATGTGCATATGTGGAAGATTTTCAGTTTGTAGGTTAGGGGATGAGACCTGTTAAATGAATGGTACCCTACAGCATCAGTAGAGACTGGTTGTATTTATAAACAGTTTTTGTACACAGACTTAAGGAATTCGATTTAAAAAGTACATTTTATGATATATTTTGTAAGTTACATTAACAACATTTGCAGTATTTATTGGGTATCACTTAACATAGATTACGGTCCACCCAGGGCATCAGCTGGATACCATTTCTACAGATGCAAGTCACACAGATGCAGTATGTACGGTTCTCTGTCTAAATTATGTTGTTGTCCTGATTGTGCTAGTTTTTGCTGTCTCAAACTGTTATTTTTTTTTCCCTTGGGGCATTTAAATACCTGTAATATAAATGTAACATATTTCCACAAAAAAAGAAAAATCCTAACATGACTCTTGTCTTTCATTTCAAAAATCACTTTATCTTAGAAGTTGCGTTGTTTTTTTGTTTTTTTTTTCTGAAGGTGATTTTATAAACCTTTTTGACAAGTTTAGAAAGGTTGTTAAATTGATAAATGTATTAATTAGTGTGACTATATATATATCCAAACTTGAATGTAAATGGAATAAGCTAAACACAGCTGCACAGACATGTGATGTTAAACAATGGGTGCTGCAAACAATTACAAGAGTGTATTACAATCACAACAAGACATTGTAATGAAACATACGTTCACCATATGTGAGTGCATAACTTGTATGGCTGTCCATAAGTGAACTATGTGTGCAGTGTTGTTTTTCTTGACTAAGTCAACCAGAAGTAACACAGAGGTGGGTATAGCTTGTGGAGGTGGCATTTTTTGAGCTGGGATATCCCAGTAGCTCTTCTTCACCAGTGCAAAATCACTTTACAGGGGTTGATATAATTTATAAGCATACAATTATAATGAGGCTTTTCGTTCGTGTTCCAGCTCAGGAAAAATATTGCTTCATTTGAACCTGGGAAAATCCATATGTATTGGTGTTGCATCTTTGTCTACAGTAATGAACCATCTATACTTCACCTGAAACATGAGATGTTAAAAATAGAACTATTAATCAGTTATGTTCCAAAGAACACTAGATGGTTAACTGGAATCATATGTCCTTAATAGTGAAATCAAACAAATCCATGGGGTGCAGTAATGTTCTGGACCTCTGCCCAGTAGTTGTATTTGCGAACATTTACCACAAGTGGGCAGAATACAGACAAAAAGAATTGCACTTTTAATAAAAAATTAAAAAGAGTATATGTATACCTCAACAATTTGCATATTCATAACCTCTTTGTTTATAGGAAATAAGTGTAGTAAATCAAATAAATTTTTCTACAAAAACGTTTTATTCATGTTGCCATAATAAGAAACAGATTTTTGACTATGTAAAATTAGTGTGATATTAAAAATAGGCATAAAAATTCCAAAGAAATGTAAAAGTTCCAGTGGATAGGAAATATCGGAGATAAAAACAATCACCTAATATATATTGTGTGTGTGTAAAATCATATTTAAAGACAATATAACTACATTAATATTGTTGTAACCATTTGTTTTATTAATTATTATTATTAAATTAACTCAGACTGTTACAACAATATTGAAGTAATATAGTTAAATGGTCTTAAAAGGTATAATGAATCGCCCAACAATTGTTATACCATCATTCTGTATAATGTGCATATTTAATATGAAGAATTATGGTCTGGGTAAGAAAAATATCCAGGAAGGAAGAACACAGTGTACTGTAACGTACATAGTTAATTTGAACTGAAAGTCAGTTTCAGAATAAATGTTATAAAAATAAAACAAACACTACAAAGAACAAACCAAAAATGCAGAAATCATCAGTATATGTTCAGCGCTGGTAAAAGTATATACAAAAGACAGTATGTACAAGACGATTTACCATTTTACAACATCACAGTGATTTTCACATTTAGCTAATGTACAAGATTCATACTTAAGGAATGAATTAGGATATAAAAATAGCAACAATACAAACACAATTATAGTGCTTAAACTGACAATCATGTCAATAATACAATCAAGTCACTCCAACTGCATTTCTACATCCCAATATGCAGTTTGTCTTTTAAAAATGTAAAAAAGGCAATACAATCACAGGTCCAAAGAGAACAGAAGCACACAGGAAAAGCCTGCAGCTCTTCCACAGGTGTGAAAGTCTTGCTTAAAGTCACACCTTCCTTTTTCCTGCCTTGACAGACGAATCGTGTCCAAACAACTCGCTTCCAAAATGTCCTGGCAAGCCCCTCGCTTTCCGTCGACCCTCCAGACGTGCTGGATTTGAGCTCCAACACGTTTCACCAAGTGGCTGATTTACGATCGAATCCGCTGACCGAATGTAAAAAAAAAGCCAAATATTTGCACCTTTCCGAGCTCTCATCAATCAAGGTTAACTGTTTTGACAAGAGACGGAGCATCTCGGCGGGCACGTCCAAATGTTTTAAGGCGCTTGGCAGCCGTTCAAAGAAAGCTCAGGTAGACATACCGAGCAAGCAGAGTCTTGTCGCTCACCTTGGAGCTAAAAACAAACCGTGAGGTGGTTTATTTTCTAGCTATGCATCACTAGCTGACCAAAAACGCTCCGAAGAAGCTTGACTTCTCGTCCATGTCAATAGTGCTTACGTTGCTGACCGTCACAAACACCCTGTCGCCTCCTCCAAGCTGAAAAAGCCCTGCTTGGTAGATGGAATACAGGCCGTATTCGGTGTCACGTGACCAGCAGGTCGTCCGGGCGTTCTTCATGAGCAAAATTGGCACCGGATACGAACTTACTTTTTTATAAACATACTGCAACATCGGTTTCCCCCGAACCGATTCGCCCGACGTCCCATCCTCTTCCTCGCGGTCACTATTGTCTTCCTCGATGAGCATGTGTCGGAAGTAAGTTTGGGAGTAGATGTAATAAAGCCCGGCCTGCGGCACCACCAGTTCTCCGTCACTTAACTCCACGTTCTGGAGGAAAGCCAGACCTTTTTCGGACTCCCACGACTGAATCTTCTGGCCGTAGACCTTCCTGTTTGGTTGACCTGCATTGTTAAGCCAAAGAGAGGGATTATGGGTCAGGTTTGACAGAAAAGCTGCATTGTTTCAGCATTTGGCAGACGAACGGAACGGAGAGCTTTCAAAGACTCGGCTCGAGTTACAAACAAGCTTTTTGTTTCAGGCTAATAGCCACAGAGATATGATGAAACTGTTTGGTTTTTTAAAGGAATAAAACATCCACTGACCTACATTAAAGGTTTATGGGCTTCCTTTTAGAGACGCTAACATTAAAACAATGTTTAAATGCAGGAATGCAATGCTGTTTTTGCATAGCACAGTGGTTTTCCAGTCTGGCTGCATATCTTGGTGTACTTAAAAGGTGAATGACCCAAAGCTTAGGGACGAGTTGTTGTAATAATTCAGTACAAAACAGAAACTGAAAAGAGCTGCAGGAGTCAAACTTAACCAAAGTCCAGCAGCTAATAAACAAAGCTTAACTTTGATAAATCAAGTATTTCCTGGAAAACATACCTGCTCCATCTTTTTCTGGTATATAGCTCCCAGTCACGTGTGCTGCAATCTTAGGCCGAGGGGAATCGTCTTGATCTTGGATCACCAATGAGGGAAGAACACGTGAGACTTCGTCTGTTAAAAGCCACATGGTTAATTCACTCGTAGTTTATGTCTTAATATAAACTTAATATGAATATGCTGTGAAATACCTTTGACGGCAGATGAAATTTCTTTCTGGTAACGACTGGACATTGACTGTTAAAAAAAAAAAAACGAAAAAAAAAAGATTCAATTTCAGGTTTCACAATTAGTGTTATGAATTGACCAGTTCTTCCCATAATTGGGTTTCCCTCAATGTAAGCTTGGACAAATTAAGGAAATTCCTCTATTAATTAAAAAAGGAAAAAAGATCCAAGTCATAAATGGACTCATTGTCTACACCCAGGCCAGCTTTATGATTCACAGCCCCCCCTCTGAAGCGGATACCTTTTCAATCAGAAAGTGGAGCTGTTGCGTGACCTGCCAGCAGGGGTCGTCCTTTCCCTCCGCCGCGTTCAGTTCCTCAGCCTTTATCGTTCTGAGGTTGGCGCGCATCAAACACGACACGCTGCTCTTGGAGAAGGTTTCTTTCATCTGTAAATAAAAAAAACTTATGATTTTATGAAGAATTTAGCCAACAACTAAATATTCTGCTCGGTGACCAAACAAAAAGCTTTTTGTGTACTAGTTAAGCATTTTACATGTGCATGTAGGCCTATATAAATTATTGTTTTACTTAGGCTACATAAAAAGCAAACATAATGACATTACATGTACTTATTTTTATTTAGATCAAATGTAGGTCCACGCCAGTCAAAATATCAAATGCTTTAGATTTTCTCGTTTGTATACATGAAATGCAAAAAAAAAAAAACTTTTAGAAATTACATTTGTTATCTTTTTATACAATGCAAAACCAAGTCATCATATCTATTTGATTTTCATTATTATATGACTGACTGATAATATTTGCATCCATAAATCGCAAAAATTAAGACATTTTGCATTTATAATCAAAATGGTTTTACATTTTGCATATTATCAAAATGTCGCATTTACTAAAAATTTATATATTGTTAAAATTGTATACTTTTCGCTTGCATACAATGCTAAAATATTGATATAATAGGCCTATTATAGATGCGTATTTTTAATAAAATGATAAATGCTTAAATCGTGTCATTGTATGTTTGTATGTTCCATTTATGATGTACATAAAATGCAAATCCATGCTATTATTATCTATCCATTCTATAATTTTATTAAATTCTATCTTTCTATGCATGCAGTGCACAAATTAAGACATTCTGTGCTTATTTTTCATTTATTATACAATAATAATTATATAAAGTTATATTTTGCATACACAAAATGCTGACTTTTTTCTGCAAAAAATCATCTATTTAATAACTGTGCATTGCCTGTTAACTTGTACTTCAGGCTCCACTGAGCGACCTGTTGGCAGCTGTCCACTAAACAAAATGCAGGCAGAAACCTCAGCAAACGAACCGAGAAACGCTTTCAAACAAAACCCATTCACTCTATAATCTTCCATTTACTGCATTTCCAGTGTCGCAACATGCACAACAAGGCGTCCAAGCTAACTTTGCACAAGTTCTGAGGTAACATGCATGAAAGCGCTTAAGTTTAACGGCCCTTACCGTCGATAAGACGTTGCTGAAGTAAATGAACGTTACGGCCACTGCTATTGTTTGCAGGAGAATTGCAGCCAGCAGCAGAAGTCCGATATACTGCATGGTGTGTGAGCTTGTCATGCTGACCATTGCGTGTGATACTGCAGCTCGAGACAAAAGCTGGGGCAGAATTCCTTCACTACATATGAAAAAACATGGAGGCGGGGCAGTGCTTGACTATCAAGGAAACAAAGTGCAGGTTTTGCTTTCCTGTAAAGATATTTATGTAAAGCCTCTTTTTGCTTTTCTCTTCAGTGCGAGCGTAATATGGAATAATTAGTCTACTTTACGTAGCTCACTCGTCTCATAAATGTATGATTGTCCTGCTGGAAAATCTTATTTAAAGTCATAATTCACTCAAAATTGAATTCTGTTATCATTTTTCCCACTCAAGTTTTTCCTAATCCCTAGGGGTTTCCTTATTCCATGCATGGAACACAAATGGAGATGTTTGACAGCATGACAGCTTTATCACTGTTCACTTTTATTGTGTTTCAGAAAGAAACAGAAGTGAATAGTCTCTGTTTGAGTTCTGTTGAAGACATATGGATGTAAAACAACATGAGGCTGAGGAAATTGTGATAGAATGTTCATTTTTGAGGGAACTGTTCCTTTAACTCTATAGACCCTATCACATGATGAATGAATTTCTAAGGACCCTTAATTATAAACATAAACTTTGCTAAAGAATATGTATTCTGTCATCTGATCGATAGTTCATACTCCTAGCAAGTAAATGACCTTTTAGTGTAATTCTAAAAATGTCCACGTTCAGGTCACATCAAGTCTTTTGCTGTGAAATCTGAAGATTTCTGTAAAGTAAGCATTTAAACATAAGATTTTTAGAAAAATTATCATATCAAATACATAGGAGTTTTGAGAAATTCGTTTGTACATCTCTCAATCATCATTGTATTGAATTGCATTATGTTTATGCCCACCAAAATTAAAACTAGAGCTTTGAAGCCTTTGTGTAATGTATTAGACTACTTTCTATGTTGTGTAAGTTGACCATGATTAGCTGGTTCAAGTTGGCTATTAGTTGGTTTAAACTGGAAGAAAATCTTGGACTAGAACTTGAATTAATGACCAACTTGCATCAGCATCTAGAAACCATCTACCATGTTCCAAAGCACTAGTTTAAGATGTATTTAAAACAGTTTACAATTTTATTTTAAATGAATTGTTTTTATTTAGGAACATGCTGATTTTAAATCAGATTCATGTATTGTTCTTTTGTAATGTTGCATTGTTCTTTTTCGAGAAAACATGACCAATTCTGACTGTGTTTGATTTCTAACATGTGGTTGCAATCTGGTCCCATTTACAAAGTCTAGGGGGTATTCCATGTATTGTGCTTCTCAGGGGCTGGCCAGTTCTTGCCCTCTGATTTAAAGAGCTATTCTGTTACTCCCATCAACTTCAGCTGACAGGTTTTGGTGGGCCCCTTTAAAAAAAGTCAATTCTAAATTTCAGGGTCCAAAAAGTACAACTACATTTTCTTCCTGTTGTCCAACCATGTCTAACTCTTATACATGCTATATATAGTTTTCACATGACAAGATGATTTGCTCATGCCATTCCAGGTGCTTCATAACACCAAGTACCTTCCAATCCCAAGCGAATGGACAAATTTTCCAAAAAAACATGAACGTTATACAACCCCCAAAATGTTTAATTAAAAACAGTGCTTCTTTTGTTCCATCCATGAGTATGATTATTAAGTTTAAAGACATAATAAATATGAATAACACTCTTTAAAAAGCACTACTGTTTCCAGCAGAGCATATTTACTCGTTAACCTGGAGGTGCATACATGTTCTCTCACATTACCGTTTATAGATGCTTTTAAAACGACTCCCAATGTGAGTTCACAGCGGAGCGGATAGGGGCCTTCAGAAGCTCCGTCCCGCTCCGCAAGCGTCAGCAAAGTTACCCAATATTGCTTTTTTTCATAGACTTGTTTGTGCCAGATGTGTCACGCTGAGATTAGATCAGCTTCTATAATCAACAGCAGATGAACGGAGGTGACCAAACAGGCTTTGGCAATCTCCTAGGACAATGACTGTGACTTCCTTCTAAAAAGTAAAGCTCAGCAGAAAATGGAGGGCGTGCTTCTTTATTAGGGATTAGCAGTGCTCTTTTATAGGTTTATTGTGAAGAACCAGTCTGATTGGCAATACAGTCAAACAATGTTTGTGGTGATTGTTTACATTAATTCACAATTCTGAAGCCAAAGCAAGAGATTACAAAGCTAAACAAAATGTCCTTGCATGTAGAACAATGGAAATACTAGTATGAACCTTGTTCTTAATTCAAATATTTCTTTTTGTTTCCACACCCATTCTCTTCCCCTCTCTTTCTTTCTTTTTTTCTTTCACTCTATCTCTGTCAGCCAGCTGCGTTCGACTACGGTCTCTGAAGGCCACGGTGTTGACATGTCCTGCTCTGGATTGCAGGCAACCTAAACAATGCAATAAGCAGCACTGTGGATCTGAGCATATCTGGCACAGACACGGTGGAGGGGAGGAGGAGGAACACAAAGGAGGAGAAAAAAGAAACACAACGGCAGGCGACCAGTGGACGGGCCGGAAACTTGGGATTTTCCAGCAGAAGCGAATGCAAAGTGTAGATTTAGCGGGGTTTGTTTTAGCTGACGCCAGGAAAAGCTGCAGCCAAAGAGTGACAAACTCATTGCTTATGGTGACCCTGCCATATTCATACATCAGCAGAAAGATCTGAGAATCTATTTTATGAGTGTGTGGATGGTGTTGGTGTGGGAGGTAGCGGAGGGAGATTCTTCTTCCCATGAAACACAACTGTAGTCTGGCGCCATGATTGACCGATGTCCTGCACCGGAGAGAAAATCCTCCCCCACTGACTCCCTTTTTCTTGGAGCTGAATGTTTAAGCAACTCCTGAACACACACATCACAATTTCAAAAAGGAGAAAATCCAAGACTATATCTAGGGAGCAGAATATAATTAAGACTTGGAGGTGGAATCGTCTGACTTTAGTCAGTAAGAAACAATCTAACAACGGCTAAGAAACTACATAGCAACATTCTGGCAAACATGTAACAGCGCCCTAACAACCACCCAGAACATATGGCAATGCCCTGGCAACCACTCAGAACACAAAACAACATCCTGACAACCTCTCAAAATGCATAACAACACCCAGACAACCTCTCAGAACACATGACAATACCCCGACATCCTCTCAGAACACACAACAATACTCCAACACATAACAACATCCTGACAACCTCTCAAACCGCATAACAACACCCCGACAACCTCTCAGAACACATAACAACACCCTGACAACCTCTCAGAACACATGACAACACCCCAACATCCTCTCAGAACACATAACAACACTCCAACACATAACAACATCCTGGCAACCTCTCAAAATGCATAACAACACCCCGACAACCTCTCAGAACACATAACAACACCCTGACAACCTCTCAGAACACACAACAACACTCCAACACATAACAACATCCTGACAACCTCTCAGAACACATTGCAATGCCCTGACAACCTCTCAGAACACACAACAACGCCCTGACGACCTCTCAGAACACATTACAATGCCATGACAACCTCACAGAACACACAACTCCCTGACAATCTCTCAGAACACACAACGCCCCGACGACCTCTCAGAACAAATTACAATGCCCCGACAACCTCTCAGAACACACAACAATGCCCTGACAACCTCTCAGAACACACAACAACACCCCGACAACCTCTCAGAACACATAACAACACCCTCACAACTTCTCAGCACACACAACACCCGACAACCTCTCAGAACACATAACAACACCCTCACAGCCTCTCAGAACACACAACAACACCCCGACAACCTCTCAGAACACATAACAACGCCCTGACAACCTCTCAGAACACACAATAACACCCCAACACATAAGAATACCCTGACAACCTCTCAAAACACATAACAACACCCTGACAACCTCTCAGAACACACTATAACACCCCAACACATAAGAATACACTGACAACCTCTCAAAATACATAACAACGCCCTGACAACCTCTCAGAACACACAATAACACCCCAACACATAAGAATACCCTGACAACCTCTCAAAACACATAACAACACCCTGACAACCTCTCAGAACACACAACAACACCCCGACAACCTCTCAGAACACATAACAACACCCTCACAACTTCTCAGCACACACAACACCCGACAACCTCTCAGAACACATAACAACACCCTCACAGCCTCTCAGAACACACAACAACACCCCGACAACCTCTCAAAACACATAACAACACCCTGACAACCTCTCAGAACACACTATAACACCCCAACACATAAGAATACCCTGACAACCTCTCAAAATACATAACAACACCCCGGCAACCTCTCAGAACACACTATAACACCCCGACACATAAGAATACCCCGACAACCTCTCAAAATACATAACAACACCCCGGCAACCTCTCAGAAGACACAACAATGCCCTTGCAACCTCTCAGAACACATAGCAACACCCTGACAACAATTTGCAATGCCCTAGCATAGCAGCGTTTGCACAGGAAAGCACCGCTCAAGACTCTAAATGTAACTCCAAATGACAAAAAAAACTCAGGGCTGTTTCATATCAGCCTTCGGTTCACTACAGTTATATAGAGCTGAACTGTGATATCATTGTGTTACTATGCACTTTTCCAAACTGATAGCAAACTAAAGGAAGAACTAATAATAGGACCTCAGGGCTGGTTTTCCCTCCTATGGGATTTTTAACTAAGCTGCAGGGGCCGTAAAGACTTGACAGAGCGCTGATGAATGTGTGATCATATCCGTTGCGAAGAACATGGGGGGGTTTCTCAGAGAGTTACAGAGCCTTGATTCAATGCTTCATTGCACTTGGGGTATCAGGAATTTGGCTCGTGAAAAGACCCCCAATTTTGGGGGGCCCCACTTTATCGTCTGAAAAAAATCGCTGTTAGTGTCAAATGCTCAAAAATGGAAAACAGAGCAGGAGGAAATGAAGAAGGGGTGAAAGAGTAAAATCGTTTGTTGGAGCTATATAGTCATGGGGGGGCTAAAATGATATTCTGACATGCCTAAGCCATGCAATCAAAGTGCCAAGAGACTTAAAGGCATGGATACAAGGGCGTATTGTGCTTCTCAGTGACATCACTCCTTAGTAAGAGGGAAGGGAGACAGGGAGATTCCCAGTTTTCCCTCTGGGGTGAAAAAGGCCAAGGTTGATGTTGATTGCCACGTCGCCATGTGGGAGGATTGTATTGAGGGCCGGCCTGCCCTCGCTCCATCCATAGCCATCAGAGCTGAAATGAATGCATGCTATATATATTTATTTATTTAGGTTTTCTAATAGACATGCACTTCAGGTCAGAGATCGCTGAGAAAGTCTGTCTCGAACCGCTAAGGAGGAGAAGATTTCCTCAGCTGATTTATGAAGATGAAAATGTGAAGGCTTAGAGGGGTGTTGTGTGCTTTTAGACTTGGCAGTATTTCTCTATTAAGAAGCTGTGAAAGCCAAATGGTCATTCTTGGGTGGAGTGTGATAGATGAGCTAAACTCTGACTCTGCGTGCAAATGCACAAGCCAACATGTCAAGTACAGAAAAGTACATGAAACAGGCTCAAATGTTCATCAGAAAGTCTTGTCTACACAAGTTTGACCACTCAGTGATGTACATGATGTACTGTGCGCGCCAGTGCTGGACAAACTCATGTCTTTGAGTTTAACTATAGTTAATCTAATGAAATACATTTCAGCATTACTGTTGCACTACCAAAGAATAGATCAAGAACATGTCATTATTCACTCGTTTACATTTATTCATTTATATTTACATTTAGTAATTTTGTTTGTTTGTGTTCCACAGAAGAAGGAAATTGATGTAGACTTGGCACAACATGAGGGTGAGTAAATAATGTTGTTTTGTATTTTATTTGTATTTTATTTATTCATTTATTTTGTTTTTTTATTTCTTTTAGAGACAATTATGCTGCTCAAAATACAGCAAACAAGCATGAGAATGGAAAAAAGTCCAAATTATGAGACAAAGTCATAATCTGACATAAACAGTCAAAATTCTGACATAAAATGTCCAAATTGACACAAAAGATCAGAAATATGACAATAAGTCATAATTTTGACATTAAAAGTTGAAATTATGACAAAGTATGTCATATTTATTACATATAAAGTTGAAATTATGAGATATAAAATCATATCTATGAAGTTGAAATGATGACACAGACCTACAAAGTCAGTTATGAGATAAAATGTCGAATCTGAGATGAAAAAAAAGTCACATTTATGACATATTTTGTTATTTTTGTGTTTAAGTCATAATTATAACTTTATCTAACTTTATTCTCATAATTGTTTGTCATAATTAGGTTTAGTCATAATTTTAATTCTATGAGAATAGCAACACCACAACAATGGCAATAACGACACAGAGGAACAATATCATTGGAATCACATTCAGAAGGATATTTTTCCAGCTGATGAATAATAAAAACATTGAAAACCAATCAGAATCCATCTGACTTTAAAGGGCTCAAGCATTTAATGTGTCAGACAGCATAACTTATGATAAACAGAATGTTACTGTGGGTTGGTGTGGAGGCTTGTATAGTTGTTGTTATAGTTCTCATTATCATTCTTTTCAGTGTGAACAGGCCTTTATGGTGGTTTTTGAATCAGTTCACAAATTACACTGAATGATTCATTTGTGAATTAGCCTGGGCAGAGTTTCCTAAAATCATTGTAAGCCAAGTAGATCATAGAGACCATTTGGTGCCAATTAAGCTTATGATAATTTTGGGAAAAGCAGCCCAGGCCAATTTGCAAACAAATTGTTCATTGCGAATTGTGAACCAATTCAGCAGTTTCATTGAAAAGAATTGGTTCAAAAGAATGATTTGTATGTGAATCGGACATGGCTATTGCTTCTTGGGTCCTCAGTAAATTAATGAGGAGCGACATGTTTTTTATGAAATGTAGTGGAGTAAAAAATAAAACTTTTAGAATGCAGTGAAGTAAAACATAAAACATAAACAATCTATTACTGGATTCGCTACTGTTTTTAAATGCGATTGTGGTTGTTCACACTGTATGTGTCATATTTTACCTGTGAATTCGAATTGAATTCACTTCCAAAACAGTGCTCAGAAGTGGAAGTAATGTATACTTGTGTGTTGCCACACAGAACTTTCTGTTAGAAATCAAATCAGGCTTTGATTTAACATCATTTTTTAATGAGCCACTAAGTGTCTAGCTGTCATCAGCTCAGGAATATTGCAGTAATAAATTTGCCAATGAACTTCTTTACAGGGAAACTGGAGTCCTGGCTTCGTGCATACAACTACCCTTAAATTCAGGAAGCAATGAACAATATGAAAGATAACATTTCTCCAAGCGCTAGGTATGTGAACTACTCGGGTCTTGTTTTCCTTTGAAATAATCACGCAGCTTTCCCTGATTAATCATTGACTACTCGTATTACAGTGTGCCATAATAATATACAGCGGATTTGAGACGCTGGCATGAAAAACTCTTCCTGAAGGCAAATTATGCAAAGTTTTGAAAATGTGTATCAGGTTATGTAGCTGCTGGGAACAGGAACTGCCTTGCACTTTGCCATCTTGCTTCTTGAGATCAAGTTTGGCCGTGTGACATGACCTGTCACACTCTTGAGTAGGTTCACATAAAAACATCTCAGCTTTTTTCAGTTTCTCCGCCAAAGCACTAACGATAACAAGTTATTCCAGTCAGCAGGATAATCTCAGTTCGGCCTGCAGGCTAACGCTGCCTGTGTTCACTTAAAGAGTTAGTAATTCACCCTTCTGTCACAGTCACATAGAAAATCTTTGAAAAGCAAAAACAGAACTAACTTCTTAAAGACTCTTCGAAGGAAGTTAACAAACACTGGATCAAATAAGAGGTTTTCATGAATGCGCCAGAGAAATAGACAAAGTTTGTTTCAAGTTCTTATGAGTTCATTTGCTCTGGTTTGTATTTTGTGATTTTAGCAAAAAAGACACCCAGATATTTTTATAGCTTAGACATTGCTCTTTTATACCTCAGTAAAATTCAATATATTCAATATAATTACATCTCATTTCAGTATGTAATCAACACAACATTAGGTGCAAGGTATACGTTTATCAGTTTGTCACTGGGAATCAAACTTATGACCTTAGCATTGCTATAGCACAATAGTCCACCACTTGACATTAATATAAAATTTTATAAACAATTAAAAATATAAAAAGTCAAAATATTGACTTAAAATGTTTAAATTATGATACAAGTCAGAATTATGAGATACACTAAATCAGAATTATGAGTAATATTATTTATTACTCATAAATATGACCTAGTATTTCATAATTTCAATTTTTATGTTAATTATGTCTGTCATAATAGTTTTTTTTTCTTATGTGGTGGAAATGGGCTTTCATTTGTTAGTTCAGTTATCATTTTTAAAGCAGATTTCTTTCACAAATAACTTAATCGTGTAAATATAATTTTTTATATAAATAGTTAATAATATTAAAAAATTTTAATTACGCTGAGACAAAAGTACAAAAGACTGTGGATAGTATGGCTCAGATACCATCAGCTAAGTTTAGTGCTAATTTTATAAAACATAATTAAATATATTATATATATCAAACATAATGAATTTTTTGGGGGAAATAACATTGTTGAAATATAGTAATATATTAAGAAAATTCATGTGGATAGTACAGCTGGTCTATGACATAATTACAATCCGAATTCCGGAAATGTCGGGACCTTTTTTAAATTTGAATAAAATAAAAACTAAAAGACTTTCAAATCACATGAGCCAATATTTCATTCACAATAGAATAGATAACATAATAAATGTTTAAACTGAGAAATGTTACACTTTTATCCACTAAATGAGCTGATTTGATGCCTGCTACAGGTCTCAAAAAATTTGGCTCGGGGGCAACAAAGGGCTGAAAAAGCAAGACATTTTTAAAAGATTCAGCTGGGAGAACATCTAGCTACTAATTAAGTTAATTGACATCAGGTCTGTAACATGATTAGCTATTAAAGGAATGTCTTAGAGAGGCAGAGTATCTCAGAAGTACGCTCTTCAATCTGTGAAAGCGTGCGTAAAAAGTTTGTGGAATACTTTAAAAACAATATTCCTTAACGTCAAATTGCAAAGACTTTGCAAATCTCATCATCTATAGTGCATAACATCATCAAAAGATTCAGAGAAACTTTAGAAATCTCTGTGTGTAAGGGACAAGGCTGAAGGCTTTTGTTGAATGCCCGTGGCCTTCGGGCCCTCAGACGACACTGCATCACTCATCGGCATGATTCTGTCATTGACGTTACTAAATGGGCCCAGGAACACTTCCAGAAACCACTGTCAGTAAACACAATCCGCCGTGTCATCTGTAGATGCCAACTAAAGCTCTATCATGCCAAAAGGAAGCCATATGTGAACATGGTCCAGAAGCACCGTCGTGTCCTGTGGGCCAAAGCTCATTTAAAATGGACTGTTTCAAAGTGGAAACGTGTTCTATGGTCAGACGAGTCCAAATTTGACATTCTTGTTGGAAATCACGGACGCCTTGTCTTCCATTCTAAAGAGGAGGGAGAGCTTCCAGCGTGTTATCAGCATTCAGTTCAAAAGGTAGCATCTCTGATGGTATGGGGGTGCATAAGTGCATACGGTATGGGCAGCTTGCATGTTTTGGAAGGCACTATGAATGCTGAAAGGTATATAAAGGTTTTAGAGCAACATATGCTCCCCTCCAGATGACGTGTATTTCAGCAGGACAATGCAAAACCACATACTGCAGCTATTACAACAGCATGGCCTCGTAGTAGAAGAGACCGGGTGCTGAATTGGCCTGCCTGCAGTCCAGATCGTTCACCTATAGAGAACATTCATTAAATGAAAAATACGTCAAAAATGACCACAAATTCTTCAGCAGCTGGAAACCTATATCAGGCAAGAAAAGAAGAGGAGATGCTACACCATGGTAAACATCCCCCCGTCCCAACCATTTTGAGACCTTTAGCAGGCATCAAATTTGAAATGAGCTGATTTTGTGCATAACATTTGAAAATTTATCAGTTTAAACATTTGTTATGTTATCTATGTTCTATTGTGAATAAAATGTTGGCTTTGAAATTCTTTTAGTTTTCATTTTATTCAATTTTTTTTTAAATTGTCCCAACATTTCCAGAATTCGGGTTGTAGTAAGAAATGTTCATATTGTTCATATTAAAATCCCTGATGTTTGTGACATCAAGATATTACAGTTTTGTGATTTTTCTTTCCTGTGTGCAGTGCTGGAGAACAGTGACATCTTTCACAAAAGCAAGTCATTGTCAGCGGTTTATTTTGTAGCCAAGAAATCACATAATCAAGACGGTTCCCAAACAATTGTTATATTTTAACACAGCATCAAAAGAAACATGATTACAGCCTTCACTGACTCACATACTCGTCATACCTGAAAGATGATAGTAGTATCATTTTAGAAACTGGCATGCAGACAGAGTGGTTACAAAACAATAAGAGCTAGAAAAGAGGACATAAATGTGGGTGTATTACAAAGATCATCTGTTTAAAAAGTCAGTTCCTTTTTATGCATTTCCCTGAGAATAATGATAGTGTCTGTAAGACATCAAGAGATATTGATTATTGTCCCCACACTCCCAATTAAAGAAAAAAAAGGAAAGATGCAATAATAGTGAAGGTCTCACAGGTGAGAAAAACAGCGAGAGCCGCATTCCACCGCGCTTATCTGCTCCCCCCCGGCGTTTCCCATGCGCTAACAGTGACAGATAGCTACCCTCAAATACTCCCTTCCAGCTCGTGTTTCATTAAACCACCACTCCGCTAGGTTTTTAGGAAATTCCCTTTTGTCAAAAGTGCTGACTGCCAGCAGCAAAGAAACTGCCAAAGAAGTTGCATTTCCCAGACAAGAGTTAGAACATTTTCCCAGTAGTGTTGTATTTTAACAGACGTAAGTTATATGTAAACATGATGATACGCTTTGAGCAAAGATTTTATGGCATAAACATATTTTTATGAACATGTGCTATCCATCTAAAATTATATCTGTCCCTGAAAGCTTTGTCATGCCAAAAATAATATATATTACTAATTTCCCCATTCATCCTATTATTTATTTTTTATTAATTATTATTTTTAAATACTCATTACCCTTTTTTTTATCTTTCTGTTATATATATATATGACCCTGGACCACAAAACCAGTCATTGAGATTTATATATCTGAATGCTAAATAAGCTTTCCATTGATGTATGGTTTGTTAGGATAGGACAACATTTGGCTGAGAAACTATTTGAAAATCTGGAATCTGAGGGTGCAAAAAAATTAAAATATCAAGAAAATTCATTTTTAAACGGCATGTTAATTGAGTAATTTGATGGTTTTTGTATATTATAACCCAACAAATTTAAGTATGTTTATATGCAGATCAACTAGTTTCAGTGTTTAATTGAAGAAAGTGTGTTAATTTAAGAAAGCTAAACCAAACATTTATATAATATCTTGTGCATTTAAAGTATTTTTGCACATTAACTTTAGATTTCATTTTAGACCTGTTAATAAATTCCAGTTGCACGGCATAAATCATTTGATATTAAATGCAAATTTATAATAAATTCCTTGTATTAAAACAGCATGCTTGTTCAGATTTTGTTGCAAGAAACTGCCAAAGTTCCCTTTACATTTATTGCCCAATATTTTTGGGAGGGTGGTGATGGCGCAGTGGATAAGACACATGCCTTTGGTGTGAGAGACCCGGGTTCGAATCCACTGTGAGACACCAATGCGTCCCTGAGCAAGACACTTAACCCCCTAGTTGCTCCAGAGGCGTGCGACCTCTGACATATATAGCAATTGTAAGTCGCTTTCGATAAAAGCGTCAGCTAAATGAAAAAAAAAAAAAAAAAACTTTGAAGCATTTTCATCTTGGACTGCATGTTAAATTTAAAAATCTAATTTAAAATTAAAATACATTTAACATAGACTCAGCCTATATGAGTCTTTAGAGGTTCTCCTTCAGCCAATGGATGTAGTTCCCCAGATTTCGCTTTCCAACAGAAAACGCAAAGGGTCCAAAAGCAAAACTAAGGCATCCATGGAAACCATCTTCAAGGTGATCAACAGCGACGTCCACTCCAGCCTCCTCTAGTGGCGTGGTGTACATGAGTCCATCGTCTCTCAGCACGTCATGCTCACAGGTCATGATGTAAGCGGGCGGAGCGGCCTTCAGCACTTTTGTATCTGCTAGTAGAGGCGCTGCTCTCACATCCAGCAGGCCTGGCAGCTTCTCCAGCAGCTTTGAGTCGCCATGAAGCGGAACCACAGGTTTATAGTTCTTCTGGAAGACCACCAGAAGAAGCTTGGTCCAGTCGGTCTTGGCTTTGGCCGCTGATATCTCCTGACCCTGATCCAGACCCATGTGGTTGTTTGCCAGTAAAGCAGGAACAAGTTTCTGCTCGCCGTTTAGGTACTCCAGCCAAAAGCGGTCCAGGAGTGGTCTGTATAGGATGGGAATGTGGCCGTTCTGCTGGTGGGAGGGGGTGTTGAAGTCCAGGGCCTGAAGCGCAGGGTAGACCAGGGCTTGAACTTTGAACTTAATAGGAATGATACTGTCCAAAGCCCTCTGTGCGAACAGAGACAAATAAATGTGATTATTAGCAATCTTTTAATATGAATACATATACATACTACATATAAATATAAATATAAATATACAATACATACTAAGGCACACTAGTAAACAAAACATATTATGCAATATTTTATATTTATATTTGTTTTTAGTTTTAGTTTTTGTCATATATATATATATATATATATATATCTGTGACTTTTATATGTGTATATATAATTATGTAAATGTAAATAAATAGGTAATTATAATTATCTTATGTAAATTATAGTTAATTGAAATGTTATAAGTTTTAATGATTAAACCTATTCCTTAAACGATTAATCTAAAGCATTTCTATTTAAAAAAACAAAATCTCAATAATTTTCTAATTCATAATCATGATGATGACTCAATATAATTTAATGGAAGTGTAAAATTATGAAAAGTACTGACACAGCTACTCGTTTCGGGTCTATGGAGTACCGACCCAACACCTCAGCTGTCAGGATGTGTTTTGATGCCTGAAAAGCATCATTATACTGATCTGGAAAACGTGCATCCGGTGTCAACCTGTACCTGAACATACAATTGAAACAAAATATACAAATGAAGTCTGGTAAATAACTCCTTTAAGCATACAAAGACCATATGCAAGATTCAGAAAATTGCTTACTCAACAGATATTACGACTGCATTCAGCTCTTCAGCCATAGTCATGCACTGAAGGTAATATGGTTCCATCTCTATAAAATCAGAGAGAGCAATTGAAGAGGTGAAACCATAGATAGGATTTTAGTAAAATATCTAAAAAGTGTTTCCTTTCTCGACCACATGAGGGCGCTTCGAGACTGCTGAGCAAATCTCTTTCTCCCAGTGTCTACAACTTCTAATGCACTCAACATAATCCTTCATTTGCATGAAATCATATGCAATTTATTTAATATATAAAACAATAAATACGATACTTTTTACATCCGCCCAGGCAGAACAGATTTTTACCAACCAGTCCAAGGTCATGAGCTACAAAACTCTATGAGAGAAAAAAAAAAAGTTTTGTTTCTATCAGCAGATCTCTTTAGCAAATCAATAAATACACTTAAGTGCAATTTTATCTTTTAATTTAATAGAATTCATAAAAAAATAGATATGTTAATGCAATATCTTACCAACTTCATCGTGCCATTGTATCAATGCATCCACAATCATGAGTTTCCATGGCTCTGGTATAGCGCTGGGCAGAGGCAGATAAATATAATAAGCTGCTGCCATTGACAGTAAAACCATACAGATCAAAAGGAACCGCATTATTAATTATGTTAAAAGAGCATTAAAATGACCAAACATCAGTGTTCATATAGGGTGAAATTATGAAATCACAGCAGTTATTTTATGTCAAATGTCCTCTTGTCCACCCTAAGTGACTGTTTACCTTTGCGGTTTTTATTAATGATGTTATCTGTCAGTGGCTTTACATTTATTGCCCATTTTTTCAGATCAGTTAAGTGCACATAACTACTATTAAAGTATTTTTTATTTTTTTAGGTTTTTGTGTTATTTAATGTTGTTAAATACGTCAAATATCAGTTTGCACTATCACCTGTGAATGAATATACAGTATTTATGTTTTCATTCACGCTATTTTACACTTAAAAAAATGAACAAGTAGACAAGACTTCTGATTCGTCTCTTCATTTTCATGATTCATGATTTTGAAATATCATACATATTTACATATAATATAACAACAAAAATTACTTTTAACGCCATATTACATCCATGTTGATGATACAGTGGAATTAGATGGAAGTGTGTAAATATGAAATGTACTGACAGCATAAACAGACCCAAACAAATGTACAGTATGGCCTGAGGATGTGGAACTGAACTCATTTTGTGCACAAAGCACATTATTTTATATATATATATCTATATATATATATATATATACTATGGTAAGCCATGAGATTTACACAAATTGTTTCAAATTCACACTTGTATGTTGAATAAAATGTATTATTATTATACTTCATTTATATTACATTTACATTTACTTTCCCAGATTCTGCTCTGAAAATCAGAGATACAGTAATGGGTTATTTCCCAAGGAAATAAATGCATGCATTCAGAATGTATTACTCAGTAAGAAATCAGTCTACTCCTTGAGGCCTGGTGATGCACATCTGTGCAGACGTCAATTCTAGATTCAGCTGCACAAGACTAGGGCATAAATAAAAATGTGTATACCGCTGCAAGTCTTTAGTGTGAAAGACATGAACTGTCTTGTCTTCCCATCTTCTCATTAACTGAGAAATATGAGAACTACTGCATCTTGAAAACTAGTGACTTGTTTTCACTTGTTTCAATTTTTTGCATGGGCTTGCTTTGACACTTGTTATTTATATATATATGTATTTGCATATTTATAGAACAATTACTGTCTAACTGGTCATTCTTAATCAAATTTTCTTTTTTTTCAATAGACATTGTCTATTTTTGGTCACTCTCTGCAGATTAATGGAAAAATTACATTCTAACTGGTATTTTTTAATACTTTTATAAATTATATATCTTAATTTTTAATTTTTTTTTAATTTATATTTAATAGAAATTGTCAATTTGTTTCGGTCACACTCAGCAGATTTTTATCATCATCATCACATAAAATATTAACAGCATAAAATAATTTCCATGACGAATTAATAGAGATGGATTCACATTCAGAAAACCCCTTTGTATAATCTGGATTATCCTGCATTATGTGGCATTACATTCACTATAAACCCACTGCTACTAATACAATTGTGTATTGTTACTGAAAAATTGTTTCAATAACTTTGGGCTTGATCAGTGTGTTTTTCTCCCCATTCATAATCTATTGCATTGACATGTTGTATTTTAAGTCTAAAAACAATTAGTGAATGTTTGAAATAAAAAAAATATTTAACATAACATACCCCCCCCCCCCCACACACACACACAAAAAACCCCTCTGTCTCTGCTAGAGGTTCTCCTTCAACCAGTGGGTGTAGCTCCTAAAACTTCGAAACCCTACAGAAAACCGAAAGGGTCCAAAAGCGAAACTGAGGCATCCATGGAAACCATCTTCAAGGTGATCAACAGTGACGTCCACTCCAGCCTCCTCCAGTCGCGTGGCATACATGAGTCCGTCATCTCTCAGCACGTCATGCTCACAGGTCATGATGTAAGCGGGCGGAACGGCCTTCAGCACTTTTGTATCTGCTAGTAGAGGCGCTGCTCTCACATCCAGCAGGCCTGGCAGCTTCTCCAGCAGCTTTGAGTCGCCATGAAGCGGAACCATAGGTTTATAGTTCTTCTGGAAGACCACCGGAAGAAGCTTAGTCCAGTCGGTCTTGGCTTTGGCCGCTGATATCTCCTGACTTGGAGTTGGAGTTGTGTGGTTGTTTGCCAGCAAAGACGTGACAAGTCTTGGATCCCCGTTTAGGTACTCCAGCCAAAAGCGAGCCATGAGCGGACGGTGAAGGATGGGAATGTGGCCATTCTGCTGGTACGAGGGGGTGTTGAAGTCCAAGGCCTGAAGCGCGGGGTAGAGAAGGGCCTGAACTTTGAACTTAATAGGAGCACTATTGTCCAAAGCCATCTGTAAGAAGAGAGACAAAAAATGTGATTTTATTTTCTTTTTCCTTAGTAATGAAAACATAGCCTGCACCTTTAAAAAAATCTGCTGATTTGCAAAAAAAAAGGCCTAATATTACCTAATTTGATGACACCTAAGATAAAATTTCATCACATAAAGGGTTTTTTTGCAAATTACATATACTATATCACATGCATATATATATATATATATACATATATATACATACACATACTCCATTTAATGTTGAAGAAATTTACATAAACTTGAAATATATAAAAATATTTTGTGTTTATGTAAATTTCTTCACAATCTTTTATATATATATAAAGTTATGATATTATATTATATGATTTATATATGATTTATATATAAAGATATTATATATGATATATATATAAAGATATTGTGTTTTATATATATATATATATATATATATATTCATATATATATATATATATATAGTGTGTGTGTGTGTATATGTGTGTATACACACACACGCACACACAAATTATATTATACTATAAGTATATACTTTTATAAACTTATATATATATTTATACATATTTTTCCCCCCACAAAATCTGTAATTTTCTGTCTGTGTTTGGATGTAGTAAACTTTCTACACAGTCATCTTTGCATTTTTTTCTGTCACTGGCCATAAATTCTACCTTTAAATCAGAATTAAGATCAGAATTAAATCAGCTGAAAATTTAACAAATAGTTAGGAATCATGTCTTTGTGCCAGTTTTTCTGGTGATTTTGGAATCTTCACCTTGCAAATTGCTGTTGAAACAAAAAATTACTATGAAACAAATCATATTTTGTAAGAGAATGTGACGTGCTGGACCAAGTCAGGCACTGTTTTTGGAATCAGCACCTCAAAATAAATAGGAAACACATAATTGACAGTATTTGATATCATTCAGCAAATATAGTGAAATTCATTTGCAGTGATTTCTCACACCTGTTGCGCCACAGCAGCGGCCAGATTGGCACCAGCACTGTCACCTGACACAGCCACTCGCTTCCGGTCTATGGAGTACCGACCCAACACCTCAGCTGTCAGGATGTGTTTGGAGGCCTGAACGGCTTCGTTATACTGATCTGGAAAACGTGCCTCCGGGGCCAGCCTGTACCTGAACATACAAATTATACAAAAGGCAGCTGGTAATTAATGTAATTAAAGCTCTAAAGGGATGTAGCAATAAAATTATACAGTAGAGAATTGCTTACTCAATTGATATTACAACTGCATCCAACTCTTCAGCCATAGACCAGCACTGAAGGTAATATGTTTGCATCTCTTTAAAGAAAAAAGGAACATAAGTTACTAATAAAAAATATTATTCTCACTCGTTCTGTGTACAATATCCAAAACAGAAAAAAAGATCATTTATATAAAATCACATGCATTTTTACTTACTTCCACTGCCGAGTGTCCATCCACCTCCATGGAAATAGATCACACCTCTTTTCAAATGTGGCTCTTGGTCTGCTGCTGTGGACTCAAACACTTGTGCCTGCACTCCTCCAAATGACGTTTCTGTGACTTGGATTGCTGGGCTGGACTGTGGACCCTTTATTTCATCCCATGATGCAGCATACTTTGCAATATCAAAAGGTCGACTCAGTCCAAGATCGTGAGCTAAAAAGCTCTATGGAAAAAAAAAAGACTACAAGTTAGAAGGATCAGCGAGCGGGATTGTTAAACAGGGTCAGCAAATCTCTTTAAGAAAATTCCTTTTATTCTGAAGGGATATAAGGAATGTATTTTTAAGCATTACAGGCTCAAATTCCATATTTTTATTTATATTTATTCCATATTTTATATTCCATTTAATTTGTATTATTGAGAGCTATTAATTTTTTTTATTTAGCATAAGATTAACCTAGTATGCATGGTAAATTGCAACACATAAAATGTTTGCCGATTTTAGCGTTTAGAGGTCAACAATTAAAATAATACAACATTTATAGAAATATGGTAAAATAACAAATGATCAAGTATTTATATTTTATTTTTTTTAGACAAATGACAAACTTCCTAATTGTAGCTTTTTATTTGTTGTTAGAGTTGGTGAAAAACAAATAAGTAAATCTGACAAATAATAAATTTTTTGAGACAAATTTGAATTGTAGTTTTTTATTTTTTGTTAGAAAATAAATATTTTATGTATTGTTAGAAAACAATATGTTGAAATTTTAATAATCAAATGTTCTTTTCCTTCTTTTTTTACACAAATTGTATCACTATTTAATTTGTTACCAAAGTTATTGTTAAAAAATATATATAATGTGTGTATATATATATACATATATATATATATATATATATATAGAGAGAGAGAGAGAGAGAGAGAGAGAGAGAGAATTTTTTATTTATTTTTTCTTAAATTATGACATTAATTTTTGTTCATTTCTAGAAAATAACAAATATAAGGGTTTAAACTTTAATCAGTCATGTCATCCATTGGAAATATTGTATCCACATTTAAATGACAATTATGCATGTTTGTACATTCTAACCTATATATTATATAACGGAAACAAATGCAAAGCTCACCACATGCATTACACCACGCAATATGGAATCCATAAACATGAGTTTCCATGGCTCTGATATAGTGCTGGGCAGAGGTAGATAAATATAATAAGCAGCTGCTATTGACAGTAAAATCGCCACGATCAAAATGGACCGCATCATAATTATAATTCCAGTTAAAAGAACACAAGAAACTCATGAAACTATACCGGTCTCAAAGTTGACATAGTGACCGACTGTATGGTTTTGTAATACCTCATCTGACCCCAGAGAGCAGTGGTTTTGAAATCACTGCAAATTTTACATTAAAAGTCCTCAGGTATGAGAACTCTGAAGCCATCGTTTTTAATTTTGTGAAGTTGCTATGCTATTATTTTTTGATGGTTAGCGTTTATTTACTACTCTTGTTTCTTTAATATATCGAAAAGCACGCAAGCGTTTAAGTAAACGACAAAAATAATAATAATAATAATAATTCTGCACTGTATTCTGCTAGTAGACGGGACTTTTAATTTGACATATTCCCCACGTTCTGTCATATAACAGTTGTTTACATACGTCACATTGGAATGTACTGTATCTGTCAGCCCAACAGTGAAAGCACTATACATGTTATACTGATTTACTGATTTTATTACTACAATTCTTGTTATAGAGTTATGTAGCCTATAAGTAACATTATTCATGTTGATAATTCTGCTCGTTTTGCATTGTCCTGGTGAGATAATGCATGCTTCATGGTTAATGTCCTGATAAAGCATGGTTTAATCCCAGGCTGTCAATAAATCTCTGAAATATGAGATCTGATCTGATTACTGTAGTAATGTTAATGGCCACTAAGTGGCACTGTAGTTTCTTTTTTACAATATGGTCACCTATTCTTTTTTCACACTGATTAGCATACTTCCATAGAAATATATGAAACTTAAAAAAACTAATTAAATAGACTAGCATTTCAACTAAAGCCAGAAATGTAGATTTTCACTCATATGTACTGTTAATTACAACGATTTATAACTAGTTTAATTTGGCCCACAAATAAGGAAAATTAATTAAGACGCTCTGAATTATGCATTTCGATGTATAACATTACACTAAATATTAGATTTAACACTGTACGGCTATGAAACATTGTGTGTAGCCATGGAATGTGAGAGTAAACCATTGTGGATTTTTTTCATGAGATATCTAAAAATCCTGTGTATCATGTGTGAGATGTGGAACGAAGAACTTATTAAGTTTGTGGACAAAGCATGTGAGTTATAAACCAATGATGTGCTTTACACCAGTTGTATGCTTGTATATAATAATAACATTTATTATTATTATTATTATTGAAGTTACAGTTCGCATATAAATAAAAACATGTATTTATTCATGCATGCATGTATGCTTTGGGATGAAATAATACATGGATCAATTTGCCTCTAATTCAAAGCAAACTTCCACAACACCAACCAATTTTGAAAAATGTATTAAACTCTTTTGTTTTCACGCTGGCCTCGTCTATCCTAACAGAACAGTCTCTCTTATAACATCCTCCTTTGTCTTCGTTATCATATGTTTCCGGTGACTAATGGAATGGTACGGGAGAGTATTCGGTGTTATACGGTAAACTTCTACACCCCCATGTGCGCTTCTACATAATTGACATGGCGGAATCCCACACTGGTCTGGTCCGGTCCACCGTGGACTTCGCAGCAACGGAATGACATGCTTTCTGTTACGGGCATTTAGGGACTAACGTGTTAATAAGCAAGATTTACTGAATCCGAGGTAAGTAGACGGTAATGTAATTTTCCGAAGCGCTCTGAGACACTGTTTCGCAAAGTTGCAGAAGAGCGCGAGCCGGCTGACTCTTTGATGGGAAAGGGAAGTCTTGAATTTAGTGGAAAACGAAACGAAACCTAAAAGAAACTTAGTGCGTTGCGCTCTTAAAACTTTTGCGACTTTTATTTGTGTCTACTTTGACAGCTGTATGCTGTGTACTTTTTATGCAGGACAAAAAAAATCGTAATCATCATTAACGCTGCTTTATCAAAATTCAATGACACTTGTAATACCTAAGTGAGAATTAACAGAGGAGGCTTTTATAACATAATTATTCGCTATTGTGATTCTGTCACATTTTTCCCCCGGAAAACTCGAAATTCGAATTCGAAATCGATTCATTATGAAACTTTTTTTTTTTTTTTTATCAACACAGGAGCCTGTTTGTATAATTTAAAAATTCATATGCCTTTACCTATATAACATTTCCAAAGGCCAAAGACAATTGGAAAATGACACGTCAATTCCCAGCAACAAGTTGTTTGCTTAAGCGTCACGCGAATAAGATACTTTCGTAATGGCTGAAATGTTACATCATTGAAATGAGTATGACGTATGTTGTATATTACATAGATCAAATCCAGTTTCGTCTGCATTACCATCATAATAACATACACTTGACTTCAGAGAAGCGTTCTAATAGGAAACTGCATTGTAGAATAGCGTTCTTTTGAGTCGAATCGTTTAAATGATTCAATTGAACCGGTTCACAAGAACGAATTGTTCTTTACTGGGACTGGATCAGTTCTTGCGGTTCTTTATAAAAACTCACTAACTCATTGAACCCGAGAAATATCTATTTCGCATATTAAAATATAGAACTGACAACAGTACCGTGTTTGAAGCATACTGAGGATTTGACTGGTGGGACGAAAGTTACCTTAATAAGAGACATGTTTGATATAATACAAACACACACACAGAAGATGTGTATTACAAGTAAAACGTATTGGAATTGTTTACAGGTTAATTATATCGCCGTTTTTTCAACACACAGGCGAAGCAGAAGCATCACGTGATGACAAAATTATGTCACGACCGAAAGAATCACTGAATCGTTTTGTTGAATCGAATCTCAACGAGTTGGACTTTCTATGGGAGCATTTAAATGTTGTTTACTGTTTCCTTTAAGGATGAATGATGGTGTTAAAATGGGAACAGCTGTGAAAGTAAGAATGCATGCTGTGACAAAATATTGTTTAGAAAAACGCATTCAGCTGTTGTTGCGGATCATTTCGTGGACCGGATCTTTTAGCCAGAGGAAACCCGATCCCAAATATATGACGTCATGTGACATTCCAGAGCGAACCTTGAGTCTTGTAGACTTCAGAAACTCCAAACTTTGCATAAACCTTGATTTCTCCCCTTTAAGTCACTGCTGTAGTATTCATACAGTTGGAACGTGGAAAATTATGTTCTGTAATGTGAAAATTTTATGTCAAACGCAGGGTTTTTCAGACTAATACTGTATGTACTAAAGTTTTATTGTAAGTGATGCTTTAAATTATGTCCTGTGAAGAAAATGCACATTTCTGTGGTGGTAACCTGACCACGGGGTGAGCACTTGATTTATCAGCATCTCACACCCCCATTAAAATACACAGGCATACCCTGACCCCTCCCAACCCTACAGCCTTTTGGCCCCAAACTCAAACATTAAAAGAATGTGGTGCTTGTGGGTATTTTCTAGAGTCCCATTCCGTTCTTTGGCTCAGTCTCCAGTTCTTGTGATAATGCCAGGCTATATTTAGCGCTTTATACACTCTCCTTAACATTTAATGCAAATACACATTGCAGATAAATTTGACAGATTACCCACTTTTTTTCCACCACTGCATTCTCATCCTGTACCGTCATGTGTAGTACACCTGGTTTGCTCTCTGGGTTCTCCACTGTCCACCACTTCCCTAGGGTTTGTGCTAATTGCATTTGAAAATCAGATGTTTTGCTCTATCTGCCTCCATCATTTCCTGAGAGCGATTGTAATGATCTGTCGAGCTGTCTGTACTCCTTTGTTGTCGTTATCGAATCGGTTGTGCCGAATTATTGCTAATGCCAGTTACCCTGAGGGTAGCGGAGATGTTCTTATGAGAAACTCATGGTACATTAGTAAAACATTTAGGCAAGGCTTTTAGCACAGGGAAGGGTGGTGGTGGTGGTGGTTAAAGATCTGGTTTAGGAATGGGTGATTCATGGAGAATTACTGTGAACCCTGATCACCATCATACCCTTGAGCAAAAAACCCACGGGTCCCTCCTTCAGTGTTGTTCTGTGAGGTTTTTTCCACTGTTTTTGGTTATGGTTGAGGATTCAAACAAACCCATAAGTATGAGCAAGTAGTTCCGGTCCTTGAATTTGATTGGTCTAGCAGTATTCCAGAAGCGATGATGTAGTCCAATAGCACTAGGACTTCTTTGTGTTTGTGTGAGTCATTCATTCAACGGATTTGTTCAAAATCACTGATTTTTTCTGGAATAAAAAGAACCGACTGTCTTTATGAATGAGTCATTGAATCTATTATGCAACTGATTTATTGTACTGACTCTTGCTATTTCTAAAATTTATTTGTTTTCTCCTTAGGGAAATTAAAGAAAACACAAAAAGGAACCAAATGTGAGCTGAGATCGTTAATTCTAATGTATGCTTTTATTGAAGCCATCATTATTATTTTGAACTTGTTTTTGAAATAATAATTTTTAACAGCATAATTCCTGGTTTGCATGGGCAAGAAATCTCCACCAGTTAAAATGAACATCTAAATGACGTTTATAGTTATCCTTTAATAATTTGTTGTTAATAATTGAAGTTTCTCATTAATAGTTCTGTCCTCATTTAAGGTGTTCGGTACACAGTCTTGTACTTTTGGTTTTTTTCTGATTTTATAAGAATTTTTTTTGATTCAGAACAAAGTTTGTAATGATACAATTCACCTTGTAGCTTGTTGGCTTGGTTGATCACTGGTTCATAAGACAATTTTAAAAAAACATCCCAATTTGAAAACTGAAAGGGAAAATGCTTTCAGAACCATGTGACATTGTAACATTGTAACATTGCAGAAATTGTAAAATTGGTGTGTGGCTCCAAATTCAGCTTATTTTTAAAAGTGAGTCATTGAACCATTCAATTTGTTATTTTTTTCAAAAACGCTGATTCTGTATCACCACTGCTGACTGGTGATTCAACGGTTAATTCTAATTTTTACTTTGTTGGAGCTGTTTTTGTTGGTGAAGCAAAAACTGAGTTGAGGTGTTTCTCCACTCAGACACTGTGGATGGTTTATTTCTGAGCTGGTGCATAATTTTGTTTTTCCTTCCAAACTGATCCTGACCTGTTTGAGCATAGGTGCAATGGAATGCACATGAATGGAGTTCCGAGACCAAACTTTTCCTGCCCTTTCATCTCATCAGCCATTCATTTCTGAAGGCAGGATTGAGGAGTGGACATTGGTCCTTGTCCAGCAAGAACCAGAATCAGAACCAGATCCAGCAATGCTTTGCATCAGATGTTTCATGACTTGGGTAGTCTATCTGCTACTAAGCGTAACATGTTTGGTGCAGATGTCCGAAACCCGAATGCAAACTAACCTTACTTGTTTGTAGCTGAGGCCCAAATCAGGATAAGGAATGTGACCTATTGACCTTTAGAAGAAAAGGGAGGGAAAGTGGCTATGGTGAAAAGTGCTGCCTGTTCATTATGTGCATACATGCACATGTTTATTCCCACTTTTGCATGGCTGGTGGCTTGTAAAATGTGATTTTTGAAATATGGTTGAAGAACCAACTTGTAAAAGTCTTGTTCGAGAATCAGATTATGCAGTTTAAATAATATGTTGTTGATTCACTAAAAAAAGCAGCTCTGTAGAGTCATTTGTCTAGGACTACACTGTTTGCGCTATTGATTCACTAAAAAAGAACTGGCACATAAGAGTCGTTCAGGTATTAATACCGAGCTGATTCAATTGATAGATACGCTCTAGATTTTTATCTATCAACTTCTTCCTTTCTCAGACTGTAGCTCCATTTTTATTCCATCCCTGCACACAATTAGGATGTTAAGGGTGTGAGACTGTATAATTTTCTCCGATGTGACCCTGCGCAACTCCTCCGTGTGACTGGAGAATATGATTCACTCAGCCTGACCCAGTTAAGATGCTCCTCTGCTCCTTCTCAGCGCTCAGAGGCTGGATCACGTTTCATATTGGGGTTACGCAACACTGAATTTGGATCCTGGGAATCTCTTTTCTGTCTTCTTTCTCTGCACTGTCTCTCATTTTTTTGTCCCCTTGCTCCTAGTGTCTTTTACTGTAAGGTGAGAGTGGATGAAGTTTCAGTGCAGGCAGAAACAGGGTCAGCTTTTTGAGCTCAGCTGGGTGTGTAACTGCATTATTGTGCCTTCAGGGAGGAACCAGGTCGGGCTCTGGAGTCTGTGGTGTCAGTATTGGGTAACACCTTTATCTGTTAAACAGGACAGAGGCACTGAGATGGGACCTGATGCCGTTATATAGACCGAAGGAAAAGAAAATAGCAATTTAATATCACAAATAATTGTCTTAGATAGAAAAGTGATTCTTTAGTAATTTTTAGTAATCTCTCGAGTATCAGAAAAGATCTCAACGATGTCACAAACTGTTCTCAGATTTGGAAAGATACTGAAATCAAATGGAAGAGATCAAAATGATCTGGGCTGTGCTATCCACATTTATTTTATAGCTCTATGCTCATACTGTTATTAACTAATCTGAAACACATTTGAGAACTCAATTTAAGGATTAGTTCACCCAAAAATAAAACTTCAGTCACTGTTTACTAATCTGCATGATGTTCGGTCTGCACATGATTAGTGGTTTCTACTATAATATCATAGTTGTTATTTTAATGTTGTGCAAGCAGACATTATTGAATATGCCACTTTTAGTGTCACAATTTTTTCTCATTGCATTATTTATGCAAATGTAATTGCAGTGTCAATGCATGTATGCCACCTCTAATCAAGAGCATTAATCAAAATATCTAAATGCCACTTTAGGTGCAGCATCTGTGCCACATCTGCAATGCAAATATGGATTTGTTGATACTAATTTCAGTTGATTAGTAGCATCTTTTTTTAATCTAATTCAGTTTAAGAGTTTGACAAAAGATGATGCATAGATATAAAAAAAAAAATTACGTGTGGTCAAGTATGGTGACCCATACTCGGAATTTGTGCTCTGCATTTAACCCATCCAAAGTGCGCACGCACACAGCAGTGAACACACACACACACTGTGAACACACACCCGGAGCAGTGGGCAGCCAATGCTGCGGAACCCGGGGAGCTGTTGGGGGTTCGGTGCCTTGCTCAAGGGTCTCACCTCAGTCGTGGTATTGAAGGTGGAGAAAGAGCGATGGTTATTCACTCCCCCAACCGACAATTCCTGCCGGACCTAAGACTAAGTCCGACTCTATCCATTAGGCCATGACTGCCCCATACATCTAATAAGGTTAGAAAAGTGCAAACATAATGGTAAAAATCAAATATTACTTCCTAATTTAACTGTAAAAATATTCTATAATTATCGTTATGGCTAATATCCATTTGTCATTAATGCCCCCCCACACACACACACATATTATAACTTTAGAACAGACCGAAATTTTTGATGCTGTTCATTAATAATATGAATATGTGACTTCAGATTTCAGTCTTGTGTGGTTAATTTGGACCTAAGGGCTGTTTACACCAAGGACAATAAACAAACAATATAATAATATTGGCATCGACACCAACAAATGGTAACATTCTATTTATTATAAGTTTCTTCTACTTTAAATGTGCTTCTGCTTTATAAGTGTCTTCTCTCTTTACATGTGCAATCATTTCAAAGTCGGGTGGATTTTTAATGGCTATGAATGTTTTTATTGTTCATCAGAAAGTGATTCCAATGATATGACATTATCGTCACAGCTGTGGTGTGTAAATTAGTCAAAACTTTATTAATTGTTATTAAAGGGTCTTTGCACTTTAACTTTGTAGCAATAGCCTGATAGGCGAGCTAGATTTTAGACCAGAAACCTCTCACCTAGAGCAATATACTAGACCAGACGCAAATAAAGGTCAGTCAGTTGGTTCATTATTCTGCCACACTCTTGTAATGTGTCCTCGATTTCCTGTCTGTGCCTCGTCTGGACTGTTATCGCTTCAGTTCTATTGTGGCCGAGGTTGTTGAGATATTTTTAAAGAGGTGATGTCATCTGGCTGTAAACGCTGATCAGAGTCACAGACGTGAGTCAACGTCGGGGAGATGGAAATCCTGAGCGCTCCGAGGTGAGATGGAGTAACTTTGCAGGTGAAAAAATGTGACATTTAGATTGTTTCTCATTCTCTGGGAATGTGTGTGTGCAAGCCTGAGCATGTGTTTTGTGTGTGTGATTCAGCTGATCAGGGCTGAGGGAAAGGATGGAATGAGAGAATAAAGGAGAGGAAAAAGTGATTGGTTTCTTGGTTTCCCAGCTTCCTCAGTGTTATTATGTGCCATTAGCTGGATTATAGGCCCATGCCAGACTGGGTCCACATCTGGGACTGTAAACCTGCCAGATGCAAGAACAGATTTCTAAAAAGAATTAAATCTGTCTTATGGTGGTGTGTGTGGCAGGGTGCTGTTGTTAGTGCTTGTTTGCTGTTGTGAAGATCTTTAAAGCTGAAGTGTGTACTTTTTTCTAAAGTATGTATAGTTGTGAAGAGTAAGGTTCATTCCTTGTAAACACTGGTGCTGTCAAAACATTGTCTTGTTGATTTGAGCTTCCTGACTGGCCTTTACACAGCAACACTGCAGCAGCCAGTGGTGTGAATTCGAGGTGGGACTATCTGTTGTATCAACTAATGGTTAATGAGTATTAAGGAAACCTGTAATCATTATGCTTGCAAAAATTACACCCTTCACTTTTAAATTTTACTGCGAATTTGTGCTGTAGAATGTTACTGTAAGATTCAAGTTTTTTTATTCGTCACATACACAATTATACAGAGTATAACCCGCAGTGAAATGTAAGAGTACATAGTACATAGTAGATGTGTCTTTTTAATGTGTTTAGGGAGGTTTAAGGAAGTTAAGTCTGTAAATATCTTGTGGTTTAAATGTCATCTATGTTCGAATTAGGTTAGAGTTGAACTCCGTAGTTCCAGTAATAGCCTGTAGTTATTTGTAAATTCAGACCAAAGTTGAATTTAAATTTTGTATATTTAAAACGGATAAATAAATACATTCATAAAAAATTCAATAAATTGTTGTGTGAAGTGAAGTGACATACGGCCAAGTATGGTGACCCCATACTCGGAATTCGTGCTCTAACCTCATTTAACCCATCCAACGTGCGCACACACACAGCAGTGAACACACACACGCTGCCCGGGGAGCAGTTGGGGGCTCGGTGCCTTGCTCAGGGGCACCTCAGTCGTGGTATTGAGGGTGGAGAGAGCGCTGGACATTCACTCCCCCCACCTACAATCCCTGCCGGCCCGAGACTCGAACCCGCAACCTTTGGATTACGAGTCCAACTCTCTAACCATTTGGCCACGACTTCCATATACATATATATATATATATATATATATATATATATATATATATACATACGTATACTTTATCCACATATATATATATATATATATATTAGGGCTGTCAATCGATTAAAATATTTAATCGCGATTATTCTCATGATTGTCATAACTTAATTCGTGATTAATCGCAGTTTAATCGCACATTTTTATTTGTTCTAAATGTACCTTAAATTAATACCTTTCAAGTTTTTAATACTCTAATCAACATGGGTATAGACAAATAAGGATGCTTTATGCAATATATGTTTATTATTAGTGAAACTATAGTCAACATAGAGCATGAAGAGTAGACATGTTTCAAAGTTCAGATGTTTCTCAAAGAGCTTGTCATGTCTGTTAGACACATGAAAAAAGAACATAGAAATACCAAGTTCCCATTACTTCTCTTTCTTTCTGAGCAGTTTACTTACACAAGCCTGTTTACATTTTCGCAGGACAGGGCAGCTCACTACTTCTGAACATGCAAAATGTACATTTTAGTATTTATTATTACATTTGTTTGCAATCTCTGTGCCCACATACTGTATTTTGATGCAGCCAAATTCTCAATAAAACTGTTTTCATTGATATATTTGACTGTTTCTGTTGTCAGACAACAGAATGAATATGAAATAGTAACTGAAACGCGACCCATTAAGACTACATAACCAGCTCTCCCTTTCAAGATGTAAATATGCACAAAAATCCTGGTGTATAATCGAGCTGTCGTCTGATAAAATCAAATACATAAGATAAAAATACATAAGAAAAATCAAAACACATAAGATAAAGACAGTAGCTGTGCTGTGATTTCGGCTCTACTTGCATGTAAAATTCGAGAAGCAACATAATATCTGTTTTAACTGAAAGCGCTGCTCCTCTCCGCCGCTCTCTGAACAAAGCAGACGCAGAGAAAGTGGTGTGTGTGCTCTGCGCTGTGGGAAAGAGAGATCACGCGATTGTGCAGCAGTTCTGGTGAGTCTCAGAAACTAAATAAGGTTTGGACAAATCCTAAAGATTTGTCGCTAGGCACTTTTTTTTATATATATACAGTATATATATATATATATATATATATATATATATATACTGTATATATATATACTGTATATATTAAAATTTTGTACACGTCAGTTGACTCTATACAGAATATAAACTACTGTTCAAAAGTTTGAGTTGGATTCTATTTTTCAAAGAATTCTCTTCCTCATCCAAGATTTTTGAATGGTTGTGTATCTTTCTAAAGCCTAAAAAAAAAAAAAAAATGCCACACATCATCTGATCATTTTGAAATATTATTGCTCAAAAGTTTGCTCTTTCATACCTCAGGTCTCCTTTGTTAATTTGTTTGGCTGATGTATCGTTTTTTTCCCTCAGATGTTTTGTGTCATTTGAGATCTCTGAAACTCCAGAGTACAAATATTGCTGTTTATTATAGATCTTATAGCCTTTCTTCCGAATTTGGCAAAACACAACATACCTATCCAGTTGCACTCTGATCCGTGTCCTCTGTGTTCATCAAACATCCAGGTCCCGAGATGATGATGATTGTGCTGTTTGACTGTGTGAGGGGGTGTAAGGGCGACGGGGAAGTGGTCTAGGGAATACCCCACATTGCTAGAACCTCAACCGTGCCATGAAAGGACTCTCTGTGTCTTTCCTGATTGACACTCGCTGTGACGTGGTCACAACAACATGACCCATGAAGGTAGGGGGTCTGGCCTCTTTGTGTGACACCCCCCTCTCCGCTCCCCTCGGCTCTGACATTATATGAATCTTCTCAACTTTTCTCTCAGGGGATTTAGCCCTTAAATGCCCCCCTAAACCCTACAGAAGTTCAGACTCCAGCCATCCTGAGGAATGAGGGGAATGAGGAGAGCCTGAGGGGTAAAGAGAGAGGAGGGGGAACAGGAGAAGAGAGAAGGTTTTTGGACCCCGGAGGCTTTGGCTTGTTAAGCCATAGTGTTAATGATTTTAGTTAGGCGGTAATTACAGGCCGTGGCGTAGAGCGCAGAGGAAAGGAAAACAAGCATGCTCAGAATGAGAAAGACTGCAGGATACTTCAGCAGCGCATGAAGTGAGGTTAATGTAGAGCTTCTGTCCATGTAAGTGTTAAAGGCCAGTCACAACGGACCGCTAGTTAACCACTCTTCCAAAACCTTTTCAGTCTTTTCAGTTACAGAGGTACAGACTCGTGTTTGTTTTTCTTCATTGGAATAATGATGGAAGCTAATTCAAAGAAAATAATTGTCTGAAATAGTTTGTTTTGTTGTTTTTTTTGGTTAAAGTTTAATTTTGTTTTATATTTTATTATTTTTTGTTTACTCTTGTTTTGTTTTTTAGTTTAGTTTTGTTTTGTTCTTTTTTTCAAATAAAAAAATATAGCTAATATTTCAATGTATTGAGTTGTTCCACCATTCTTTGCAGCTGATATCACCAAGACTTCTTATTTTTCAGTCTCTTGTCATCTAGAGAACATGTAAAGTAACTTTACCAACTGAAGTTAATATACTGTTTATACTGAATACATTGTATATATGTCATGATGTAGAGATTGTGGGCTGTGAGTCATTTCATGTTAACTTTCAAGGAAACAGGTTGGCTGTGGGGTGGTGTGTGTTTAGCAGTGGAAGTGAAGGCATTTATGACCCAATAAAAAGCCCCCGACCTCTATTCTGACGTCTTCCTCTCTCCTCACACGTCTACAATTTCTCACGTCTTAAAAAATTCAGAGTATGTAGGTGATTTTTTTTTTTTTGTGTGTGTTTTATTTCAGCCAGCTGAAATTATTCTAACAAAAAAGAACCACAAAATATCACACCATTTTATGAACATCCTGCCCTGGTTAAGAAACAATGTATGGACCTGAAGGTGCAACCACAGTACATTTTCAGAGTTTAAGGCATCTGTCTGTAATCTCTGTAGCTGTTATTTTTCCTGTGCTACTTCGGAACATCAGATGAATGATTTTCTTGCTCTGTGTTTGACCCCTGGGGGTGACATTTGTGTTTGGAGTTAAATGGGACAGGTTATAGCTTTTGCAGAGGAAAATGGCACCAGTCAGCTGAGGAGACATTATCATTGCTGTGCTGATCTTTCCGCCCACCTGAACTTTGGCTGTTTTTTAAAGAGTTTTAAGTGTGTCATGTGAAGCAATTCTGTGAGGTGTTCATCCGGTGTGACAAGCAATATTGCGTTTGTTTTGAGGACAGAAGTGCAATCTTTCTACATCAATCTAAACTATACAGTACTGACTTGTATTGACTTCTGTGTCTGTTTTGCAAGTGTTTTATGCTTTAGATGCTGCAGCCTACACCCTGATTTTCTGTATTACGCAAAAGTAGAATTAGTTCATTTCAAATCATAATGTGTTGAAAATAGTTCACTTGGAAGTTGAAACAGAAGGAGTTTGCGTTGTTCTTTGAACACAAAGTGGAAAATGTCCACATTCATTTTTAAGTGTCAATCTAAATGTTAAAAATTAGTTTTACAAATGCAATGAACATGCTAATTGTACGTTTGAATCGAAAACTGTCATTCACTGTTATATAGCTATAGTATAGTTGTTTTCCAGTTATGGCCAATAAATGGCAATAAATAAAAATGTAAGTTTATTACATATTAAATCTATTTTAAAATTGTAATAAATGTAAAATAAATGTTATTTAATAAAACAAAAAACACTAAAATGAATAATTTTAGTAATTTAAGAATCAAAGTATTATATATTGTACTGTATGAAACATGGATAACTATTCATTTTGAAATCTGCTGAAGACAACAATCAGTTTCACTGAAAAAAACAACAACAAATTAAACTTGTATTGTAGTAAATGACTCTTCTGGAATAGTTCTTAATGGATTAAACCCAGACAGACATAGGCCTAATATTTACATTTTCAGCAAAAAGTGCAAATAGTTATCTGTGCATAACACATTTTATTTGACTTTTTTTAACTTTATTATTTTAATTTATTTAATTTATCTTTTCTTTTTTTAGAGGCACACATTTGCTGCATGACAAAGATTCCTGTTTTGTTTTTTCTCTCAGTCTGGTCTCCTGGCTGTGGTGGAGACACTGTCAGCCTATAAATGCATTTTATATACAGATTACATCATCCTTGCACAGATTACATCATCATATAAACATCGGTGACATCATAATGATTTCATCCCGTTCCATAACCCACCAGTAGCCTTTCAGTGAGATGTGTGTGGTTCGGTGTGTATTTGCTTTGTGTGTGTGTGTGTGTGTGTATGTGTGGATATGGTTGCAGATGAGGATCTGCTTTAGTCTTCATCATTAACTGATTTCAATTGAGGCTAATTGCTCATTTAAGTAGCTTATAGAGACTGTGTTTCACCATGTAATCAGATATTATTTTAACAAAGTGGATCTCTCTCTCAGGCTGTTGCAGGGAGGGCTCCATGAATGTTCGTCACCATGATGATGATGGACCAAATGCTGGACCTCTCGCTTCCATTGAGCAACGAGGTTCCCATGATGCACCACATGATCAATGGCGATGCACCACAGCAGGTGAGTTTGTAAAGTCAGACCTCATTTATCAACAGCCTCTCCTTTTAAAAGCCAGAAATATTCCTCCAAGCTACAGCAACTCTTTAGCTTAGGCCAGGGTTCCTCAAATCTATCCCTGAAGGGCCAATGTGCTGCAGAGTTTAGCTCCAACCCTGATCAAACTCACCTATCTGTGATTTTCTCATGATCCTGAAGACGTTGATTGGCATGCTCAGGTGTGTTTGATTAGGGTTAGAGCTAAACTCTGCAGGAAAGTGGATCTCGTGGGCCAGATTTGAGGATCCCTGGCTTAGGCTAAAGACCTAGAATTGCCCCTTGTTCGACATAATGAACATGTGTGACATCTGCTCTTGTTTTACAGGTGATCCTGGTCCAGGTGAACCCAGGTGAGACGTTCACCATCCGCACGGAAGACGGGGCTTTGCAATGCATCCAAGGTTTGTCCAATGAAGATCTTCATATTGCTCTTGCTAAATGTTACCCTTCAAATCTGTGAGTGAACCAGGTGTTTTCTCCAGTTTATAATGCCATTTTAAGTCTATTTTACATTTAGTTTGTTTGTTTGTTTGTTTGGTATAAAGACATGAAGATGTTTGTTTGGCATGTTTCTCAAGACTGTTTCTGAATTCAAGCACACTCAGAAACATAGCCTAGAGTATGATTTGCATCGTTGGCAATTGGTATGAATCCAGAAACCGAGACAAATCTGCAATCTGGCATAACTTAAGTATAATTAACCTTTTATTGCGTTATTTTTGCTTGTCTTTGCTGATGTTCCTCACTACCTGCAACTTCACATCTCTAGAAATCTAGAAATCTGCATACATTTTGCAACTCTTCTAGAACTAATAAAACCACAATTTTGTAAAAGTAATATTTCTATTTAGTTATAATTTTAATAATGATATACTTATATTGGGTTACACTTGATTTTAAGGTGCCCATGTTATTATAGCATTAAGATTAGGAATAGGCTTCAGAGTTAGTAGCGTGTTATTATGGAAAATGTACTATTATTACTACAGTTAGTACATGTAACAAGTAGGCTACACAAGTACTTGCACTGATATATATATATATATATATATGCATATGTATATATATATATATATATATATATATATATATATATATATATATATATATATATATATATATATAAATAAATACTGTGTGTATATACTGTATATATATTCAAAACATTTGCTCAGATTGTGCTGCCATCCAAACAAGAACAGCAAATCAGAAGATTGTTTTTTTTTTATCACATTTTAAATCACAATTGCAATTTTTATCAGACAAATCCCAAGTAGTTTTTACCCTCCAAATTGTGCAGCCCTAAAATGTTCTACATAATAATTATTTGCAAACCTCTAGGGCAGTGGTCGGCAACAGGCGGCCCTCGGGCCAAAAGCAATAATATCTGGCTACGGGCACGCTATTTAGTGGCGGGTTCTGAAATAGATCTGTCATGACAGCAACAGTTACTCACAATCAGAGTAGGCTATGTGAGTGCGAGTGGAGCGGTGTGATTTTGAATGGAGCGAGGAGCAGATTTTTTTAAAAGTCGGAGTGTCGTGGAAAAAGTCGCAATAGGCTTTTTAAATTTTTTATTCAGTGGCGGAAACGGGCTTCCATAGAACTGTGATATTTCAAACATACGCCGCATACATACCGCAGAGTGGAGCGGGAGCGGAGTGATTATTAAATGCGCGGAGGGGAAATTGTTGACGCTCCACTCCGCTCACATACTCTGATCAGACACCGCCACACAAATGTGGCTTTTTATTAATGACTGTCGCTGGATTTTACACAGAGTAACAGCTCACTACCAGTTACAAAATAAACTGTAACAGTCAGTCACAGGCAATTCTGGTTGCACTTTTCATCAATTAATATCTTAAATTATCCTTCGACTATGTTCTGGCCCACCATCTAGTGGTGAAATTATTTTTTGGCCCGATGCCAAACTTACTTGCCGACCCCTGCTCTAGGGGATCTAGGTCATGTGATGATGCTACAAAACCATTTCTAACCCTCTTGTGTGTTTGGCCAGTGGAGAGGCATTCGGTCACTGAATCCCTACACTAAATTACATCTGACCTCACAATGTCTTTTTAACTTAATAAAGGCCACCGAATTCCCTCAGTAAAAGTTTTGCAAATGTATGTAAGAGATTAAAAGCAGAGTCACAGTAGCCCAGACCACAGGATACTGGATCTGACCGTCTGAGTGCTCACATCACTGTTTACACAGCTAAGAGGAGCTGCAATGACTGTTTAATTCAATTTGTCCAATGAGAATAGCAGAATCAGCAGCGGAGGGCTGTTTGGTTTATGCTAGAGACGGAGCTGGCAGCTGGCCGACAGAGAGAATGTAGACAGAGAAAGAGAGTCTGTACCTCACAGGTGTGGAGAAGATGCAGTTGAAGGCCACGGTAATGTTCTGGCATGTTCGGGATAAGAACTTTGTTTAATTTTCTAATGTCTTTGCCAGCTGTACTGAATAAGCTAAGTCTCCTGTTATTCTTTGATGTCAACTTTGCATTTTTGCAAACAATTTGCTGATAAATGTTTTTCCAGGGCTGGGCAGTGTACTGTTGGCTTATCTTTATTAAAACAGTTCTGTAAAGAGGTGCTACATACTATGTCTGTAATTCAGAGCCCCTTTAGCATTTGAGATTGTCTAAAAGTGCTAAATGAAGCTCTGTGGACATTTTTCATGCGGGATCTGATTCCATAAATCACAGTAATTGCCTTTTTTTTTTGTGACATTTCTGACTGCTTACTGTTGCTAGTTGTTAGGTTGTCTGAATGACAAGTCGACAAATTGGACTTAAGAAAGCTCTGTGTACTGTAATTAGGCCTGATTTAAAGGAACAGTTCACAATGATCATAACAGTCCTCATTTTCTCACCCTTATGTATGGAAGCTCATTTCTGCCACTGAATAAAAAAGGTAATTGCGACTTTTTATCTCACAGACATTTTTCACAGAATTGCATGATATACTTTTTTTCTCAGAATTGTGAGATATAAACCCACAGTCCATTGCAGTTGTGTTATAAAGTCAGAATTTCAAGATATAGCTAAAGTCAGAATTACTGGATGTAAACTTGCAATTCTGACTTTTTCCCTCAGAATTGCGTTTATATCCTGCAATTCTGATGTTATATCTTGCGATTGCAAGTTTATATCATGCAATTCTGAGAAAAAAAAAAGAATTGCGAGTTTATATCTTGCAGTACTTACTTTTTTCTTGCATTTTGGAGTTTATATCGCGCAATTCTGACTTTTCTTCTCAGAATGGCAAGTTAAGTCAGAATTGTAAGATTTTTTTTCTTCCCTTTATAACTCGCAATTGCGAGTTTATATCACACAATTCTGAGCAAAAATTCTGAATTGCAAATTTATATCATGTAGTTCTGAGAAAAAAGTCAGAATTGTGAGAGAAAAACTTGCAATTACTTTTTTTTTTTTATTGTGACGGGAACTTTTTTTTTAAGTGTTTTTCAAAGAAGTCCTATGCTTGTCAAAGCTACATTTATTTAATCAAAGATACAGTCAAAACAGTAACATTGTGAATATTTATTACAGTTTAAAATAATTTTCTGTTGTAATATATTTTAACATTATTTATTCATTCCGATATACTTTGAAAGAGAAGATGCTTTGAAAAGTAGTGTAATATACAATATTTATAAGTAAATAGCTTTTATTTTAGTGGCCAATTATGCAAAGAGTGTCTGGACTGTATTAATTAGACTGAGTAATCCAGTTTTATGAGCTATAGCTTTTATGTTGTTTTTTGTGAAGCTGTTTGTGTGGAAAGAACCAGAGTTTTTCAGTGGAACTGCACAGGCCAAGAGGAAAAGCAGCATGTGGGGTTTGCTTTCCAGTCCTGCTGAGGTTTATGAAGCAGAAACACATCTAAATTCAACTTCCTCCTCCTCTTAATCACCTTTCCTGCCAGGCGTAGGGCTTCTGATGGACGTCTGCAGGATTGACACTGATGCAGTCCTTTCCGAGCGACGGTCAATAGAATTGTGAGGTGTTACAAAAATATGTTCCGCTACTCAGATCCGTCACTTTGCATTAGTCCGTGTCCTTACAGGCATACTATTTATTCTCTCTCATCAGGAGGCCTGTAAAATACACACACATGCATGCATTCCAGACTAATGACCCTTTTTCGCTCTCCTCCAATTTATTTATTTGCTTTTTGAGTAAGTTCACCTGATTTTCTTTTTAAAACGCTCTCTGCGTCCTTGTATTCCAGCGCTATCTCTTCCCTTCACTCCTTTTTTCTGGACTGAGTAAATATGTTTCCTGTTGATGTGGCTCTGAACCCCCCTTTCCTTCACCTCCGAGAAACAGAACTCCAAAATGCATATGTCTAATATTAGTGGCAACGGTTTTGAAAAACTATGTGCAAAAAATGTGTCTCCCTTCTGACAGTCGAGAGCGCAAGAGGCCTTGGGCAGACATTTAGAAGCGAAGGAAAACTTCTAAAAGAATGTGTACATGTGGAGATCAGGCACCGCTAACACATCACACCTGGCCCAGCACTCTTTGCAGGTTAACCCTGTGCAGACAGCAGTCGCCTGTGGCCTCAGGGGAGACAAAATATGGACGCAGTCTTGGGGGGAGTGAGTTGCGCTGAGCTTTTGATCTTGCTGTGGGACATGCTGGTGTTGATGAACGTCACATTGCTTGCTTATGTTAAAGCATCATAAAACACTGTATCTGGCTCATCTCTGTTTTGGAGCTTTCTACAGGACCTGAGTGGAATATCCAGAATTCCCTTAATGGAACGACTGACCAAATTAGTCCGTCTTTCATTAAATTGATCAAAAGTGACAGTAAAGGCATTTATAATATTTCAAATGATGTTTCAAATAATTGCTGTTCTTTTGAACTTTATATTCATCAAAGAGTCCTGAAGAAAAAGCATCATGGTTTTCCACAAAATAGAAATCGGCACTTCTGTTTTCAACTTTTGTAATAAGAAATGTTTCTTGAGCAGCAAATCAGCATATTAGAATGGTTTCTGAAGGATCATGTGACATTGACTGGAGTAATGGCTGCTAAAAATTAAGCTTTGCCATTCAAAAAAAAAGATTTTACCATGGTACCATGTCTAAGAAGTTGGGTAAACTTCTACAGCGGTAAACGGAAACTACAACAAATGTAATTCTGCATTCCCATTGGCTCTAATAGCAAAATAATAATCCATGCTAGCGTTTTTGATTTTCCAAAAGAGACAAAAATGTTGAGAGATTGACTATATTGGTCAAGCGAGAGAAAGCCGTTGTATTAGAAACACTTATGCAGCAGCGTGAACTTGTTTTCTGTAATTTAATGCTAAGGTAATATAACAAAGTATATATTTTTTTAAATAAAAATATAACAATGTTGTAGGTTAACAATGTTTATCACTGTGGAAACATTACATCATAGTCTGTGAAAAAGGGTCCATTATACTATCATAATAGTAGTAATAATAATGTCCAGAATAAGAGCAGCAGAATACTCTATATAGAGAAATAACTTTCTACACTTGCACTCAAACAAGAGTCCCACACACAGAGTGAGTTATATATGTGCAGAGATGCATATACATGCTAAGAGACATTGACGCCTCCCACAGTAGCCTGAGCGAAGCAGAAAAAGCAAAAAGCAGGAGTTCCAGGAACAGATGGTGGTTAGTTTTATTTTTAAAAAATGCAGTTTATTTCAAACTCAGTAACTCAAGTTCAGGTTATTTTGCTCTCTCCTTCTTGCTCTTTGTTGTTCCTGTTTTTTGTTGCACTGTTTTCCTTTTTGGTGTTTTTTTTTTTTTCTTTCCCGCGTTTAGTGTGTGACCGTTCTCATCTGGTCTGCGCTCTTTCCTGGTGGAGGAAACCCCCTCTGCCGCACAGATGATCATAGCAGAGCTTCAATTCCATTCCTCTGACTCACTCTGCTGAGGAACAGTGGATTTTTGTGTGCATCATGGAACGGGCAGAGAGAGCGGTCTGAGGAAAAGGGCAGCGTTGTGTCTCAGTCACGTCCTTTTGGTGGCGTGCTCGCTGTGTGTGTCCATGAATGTGCCAATCTTTTCTAAATCTATTGGCACCCTTGATACTTTTTTGAAAGGCCTTTTTGAGCGAAAGCTCTCAGAGGAAAACTTTGTTGCTCAGAGGTTGCTCTTTCGTGGCTTAGGAGACATAAAGTCAGCATGGAATTAAAATTGATCCTGTTTATTTTTCTTATAAACGTGCCTAGTCTTATTGTGCATGAATCATTGGTGCATGTTATTTCAAAGGAAAAAATCTTTGTAACTTTTCTTCAAAATTCTTCTGCTTCTGAAATGACTTGCTTTCTCGGTTGACATCATCTAACCCTCTTATATTTAAACCCTGATCATGACCGATCAGTTCCTAATTGATAAGATCAAGTCCCACCCTACTTTTTCTTCCTGATTGGATATCCTGTTTTATCTAGAAATGAGTCTCATTCTAAAAGTAGAATGGTTTGCGAATTCTTAGTTTTTCTTTGAAGTTTTAGCTTACAGATATTTCACTTCAAATTACTTGGTATGCAAATAGAAACAAATGAGGTTTTTAACAGATTAGGAAGGCTGTGATTCATTTGAATAATTATATGCACTGCAGGATTTGTGGTAACAAAGGAAATGCAATATCTGATGCTTTTTTGTAAATGCCACCAACTGTCAGAGACTAAATTTTCATTTTCATTCAGACCGTCTGCTGTTTTTGTTTTGTGCCGATGTTTTATGTGGTGAAGTCAGACCATTCTGTCTTTTGCTTCAAATTTCGAAATCATATAATCTTATTTGGAAACCGCTTGGTTGGACGTCTCCTTTTGGACTAGTTGGTGTATAGGACAAACAGTTGAGCTATTAACGAGATCTCAATTGTGATTAATCTTTCATACTGCTTTGCTGCTTGTTTCGTTTAAAAGTTTTCGTATACTAATTTCCTGGTTTTCAACCTACTGCCACCACATTCTCCAGAACATTACACAGTGGAGCATTCCACCAGTTTTTTTTCCCTCCTCTCTCTTTCTCATTTCTCTTAGTCTTTGTCCGTTCTTTTTTGGTGACATACTATTTTCAGCTACCGCTGTGTCCTGCAACAGGCTTTCTGTGTGCCTTCATGGGGCAGTGGTTTGGTAATCGTAGTCTCAAGTTCCAGGATAACAAGGGCACGCATAAAAACAAACCCAGCAGATTGACACCTTCGGTCCCTGCCAGCTCTCTGGCACAGTTTGCACTGCCCGGCCCGAACAGGATGAGTGTGCACTTCATGAGAGTGAACTCCATAACCCTCCTCTGGTTTACTAACCTGTGCAAACCCACATCACCGATTTAATCTGAGTGTTCTTAAAGGGACAGTTCACTCAAAAATGAAAGTTCTGTTATTATTTACTCACCCTCATGACTTCTGTGGAACAAAAAAGTGAATATTTTTGAAGAATGTACTCAAAGATATCATATGATTTCAAAAACCTTGAAATATAGTGCATAAGTCATATTGGTCACTTATGATGCTTACACAGTGCTTTTGTGTCCTTTTTTAAGCTTGACGGAACCAGTCTCCAATTACCTTGATTATATTGCAAACAATGGGCAGAATATTTTTCAGAAATGTACTTTTTGTGCTCCACAGAAGAAAAACTTGTACAGTTTTACATTTTTGGGCAGACTGCCCCTTTAAAAGCAACTCTTTGTGTCGGTTTGTATTTTTTTTTCATCTTTATCTGCTAAATTTAATCCTGGGATATATTTAAATTAAGGAGCCACACTGAGCCTGATCTCCATCTGCAGTAACTTGAGCACAGTTTGGGCTTTTTAAGGAATTTTTTAGATAGACAATGGCACCATTTATGAACGTGACAGGCTTCATCCAGACATAGCTAATCCAAGAGTCTCTCTCTCTCTCTCCCTCTGTCTGTCTTCCTCTCTCGCCCTCTCTATCTCTGTTGAGTCTGAACTGTAGATCATGTCAGAGCAAAGGAAACTCCTTTCTGAGCATAGAGCATGTTAGAGCAGGTCTGCCATGGTAGTCTCCCCTTTTACCTCTTTTTTTCCCCTCTTGCTCTACAGCATTGGTCGGCAACAGGCGGCCCGGGGACCAAAAGTGGCCCGCCAGCAATAATATCTGGCCCGTGCCCATAGCCAGATTATTTTGATAGCGGCTGGTTCTGAAATAGATCTGTCATGACAGCAACAGTTACTCACAATCAGAGTAGGCTATGTGAGCGCGAGTGGAGCGGTGTAAATTTGAATGGAGTGAAGAGCAGATTTTTTTAAAAGTCGGAGTGTCGTGGTTTTCACTCGCTCCAAGAGCGCTCCATCACCACTCCATCACGAGTACAATTCATGCCAACGACCCATAATATAACTGCATATTAAGCAAGGATTCACATGTTAAACATATTTAGCTAGCTAGATAGAAAATAATCACTCAAATCGGAAAGAATGTGAAGGCTATGATGACTGCAGTGGACATGAGCGGGAAGTTATAGTTCTCAAGGAATTTATTTGTTCCTTCTGAATATTTTCAGCTGATAGCTGACTTTTTTTTTCTCAGAATTGCGTGATATAAACTTGCAATTTCAAGTTAAAAAGTCATAATTCTGAGATATAAACTCGCAATTCTGAGGACATATCAGTCTTTTTCCCCCCTCAAAACTTTAACTCGCAATTCTGACTTTAGAACTCGCAATTGCGAGTTTATATCTCACATTTCGGTGGAAAAAAAGGTCAGAATTGCGAGGGAAAAAAAGTCAGAATTACGAGTTTATATTTCACAATTCTGTGAAAAAGAAAAAAAAAAGTCATAAAAAGTCGCAATAACCTTTTTTTTTTTTTTTTTTTTTTTAATCAGTGGCGGAAACGGGCTTCCATAGAAGTGTGATATTTCAAACATACTGATATACTTTAGACGTAGAGCGGGGTTTCTGATATCAGTGAGCGCGAAGTGATCATTAAAAGCTTGGAGCGCGGAGGGGAAATTGTTGACGCTCCACTCCGCTCACATACTCTGATCAGACACCGCTCCCATTGGCTTTTTATTAATGACTGTCGCAGGATTTTACACAGAGTGTACAAAATACACTGTAACAGTTAGTCACAGGCAATTCTGGTTGCATTTTTCATCAATTAATATCTTAAATTATCCTTTGACTATATTCTGGCCTGCTATCTAGTGGTGAAATAATTTTTTTGGCCCGATGCCAAACTTACTTGCCGACCCCTGCTCTACAGTATTTCTTCTGCACCTTTATATTTGTGTATACCTAGTGTGCTTAAAATCAACATGACGTCAAAATTCACCCGAATGGCCTTCTTAAAACACATTCCTGGTCATCAGTGAACATTCTTCCAAAGAACTACAACTTTTTTTTTTTGTTAATTGAAATGAAGATGAAATAAAATATAAATATTAGATGAAAAACCTAAATCAGAAATGTTGCCTTAGAAACTAACTGAAATAAAATCAGTTAAACTTTTTAAAATTTAGGTTGAAGTACTAAAATTACTGAAATTTAAAACTGAAAAAGTAAATAAAGCTAAATAGAAATTTTTAAAAATAAAAATACCAAAAGCACTTGCGTCCGTGCACTTTTGCGTCCATTCATTTTTCATTTTTTACCCCAGACGAAAAACATGACAAAAGAATGGTTATAGTATTTTAACTGCTATGCTGAAAACCAAAATTGAAATTAGAACCATAAACACAAAATTCTTCACGAAAAGGTAAAATGTTGACTTCTTTTCAGATATTTGTTTATGAATTTTTGTACTTTTAATAAACATTTGAAAAATGCACAAATTATTATAGAAAAATGTTGATTTTAACAGGATTTCTTTGGCCAAATTTAGTAATGCTTCTCAGTTGAAAGCAATACGTTGAAAGCTTTGCACGTTCAGTGGAGAACTAGAGTCTTTGGAACAATGCAGAGACTTAATAAAAATGTTTTTTAAAATAGACATAGGCAGAATCCTGGGAACTTTATCGTCATTCAATTATATACTGGGATATAATTTTGTCAATTTTGTGTGCCATCTGGGTCACGGTATCGTAGAGGACCATGCATGGCATGTACCTTACATCGTGTTCGAGCGCTACACAGTTTAATATATGGGGTAAAAATAGAAATATATAAAGTTGTAATCTGATACAGGCAGGCCGGTTCCTGAATCACTGAGGGTGCTTCTGAAATCAGTGACTGTACTCTAGTCTTAATATACATGTTGACATATTTTTGCCCTGTTAATTAATGCCGCATTTATATGCAGATGTCAGTCCCGAAACATTGCAGCGTGCAGCTGTCACTGGTCCAACAGCAATAAATCTCTTATTTATATCATGTTACACTTTGTTTGTTATAATGAGAGTCTCCTGGGGCCTGTTTCATAAAACAAGTTTACCAAATAAACCAGGCTTATTTTAGTTAGTTATTTTGAACCAAATCAGATGACAATAAGTCAGACTAACTGAAATAATCCTGGCTTCCCAAACAGCAAGCAGTGTCGGCCCAGATCCGGCCCACATCTGACCTGCATGGATTTCACACGGGCCAGATGTGGGCTGGATCTGGGCCAAAACTATGCAGCAGCTGTCTGGGTTATTTGGTAAACTTGTTTTATGAAACAGGCCCCCGATTGTGCAGCACTGAACAAAACTGTGTCTTGATTACATCATCCTTGCACAGATTACATCATCATATAAACATTGGTGACATCATAATGATTTCATCCCGTTCCATAACCTCACCTTTCAGTGAGATGTGTGTGGTTCGGTGTCTTGATTCTAACTTAAAAGCATGGCCACTCAGGAAATCAACAGAAAATGTCAGTCATCCTATTTCTAGCTTTAACCAAAGTCCCTTTGCTTTAACTGGCCTTCTCTTGCTTTTTCGTTTCATTCCCTCTAGCACTCCCGTAGAACTTGCCCAAGATACAGTTATTTGCAAAGAAATATGTAATGAGTATTTCATACATGTTTTTAGGCATGAAAAATGATTAAGATCATAAAAATATCGAAGCTAAAGGTTTTTATAAAGCAGTTATGGTAGTAGCGCGAGAGGGCGCTAGTGTCTGTATAGAGATGCTAAAAAAGGTAGAAATTAAATTTAGCATTTAGCCTATATACATTAAAAAACAAACTTCATATCATTTTTATGATACCATTAAAGAAGAAACCGCATTTTCCGTATTTCATTTCTGGGTTAAAAAATTAAAAATGAATGGACGCAAAAGTACACAGACCCACTTGATTGAAATAAAATAAAATAAAATAGAAATAGATTAAATAAAAAATATTAAAGAATTTAAACTTTTTTTTTCATTTCTGATTTTCATTGAAGTTGAAGTACTAAAATTACTTAAATTAAAACTGAAATAATAATAAATGGAAAATTTAAATATATAAAATATTTAACTAATCAAACTAAAGCACATGATTGAAATATAGTTAATTAAAATAAAATAGAATATAAATATTAGATTAAAAAGTTAGTTTTCTTTCAGCTAGTTGCCAAGTTTCTCATATTAATTTAAGTTAAAGTACAATTACTGAAATTAAAACTGAAATAAAAATAGAGAGCTAAATGGAAATATTAAAAAACAAAAAAATGACACAAGCATGTGATTGAAATAAAGCTGAAATAAAGTATCAGTATTATATTTAAGAAACGTACATATAATTGGTTTTTCTGTTTGTTTGTTTTTTGTTTAGTTAAAATACTAAAATTACTGAAATTAAAACCAAAAAAATACAGAACACTATATAGAAATATTTAAACCAAAAAACAAAAAAGCACAAAATTACTAAAACTTAAACTAAATTTATAATGCTAATTGAAAATATAAAACTAAATGCTTATTCAACATATTAATAAATACTTTAATAGTATGTTAATAATAATAATAATAATAATAATAATAAAATAACACTGCCAAAGAAAAAAAACTATTTTTAATTAGTGAATGTTGTTTACTAATTGTATTTACATCTTAGATCACTCCCTAGTATGTACAAGAGTCAACCAAACAAGCCAAACTCTAGCATCAAACAGACTCAGATCTGTACCAGAAGCTCTAATGTTAAAATTGACTGAGAAACCCCTATGTTGAGAATGGCAGAGCTACGGCATACGCTGATCAGGTGTGCAGGGCTGGAGAGGAGCTGGAGAAGGTCAGGTCTGCCTCCTACATACTTTTCCTTTCCCATTCACTAGGGAATCACCCTACACAAGAGTCCCTTCAGCCCCAGCGAGGTCAAAGCGTGTCTCTGAGCCAGCTACTGAAATCATTGGCCAGTAGCTATAAATCAGAGGCGCGTCTTTATCGTTGCGTGATTCACTCGAGCTTCCGTTTCTTTTGGTTTTTTTCACGGATGTTGGGTGGGGAGAGGGTAAAGTTCTCACCCTGTTAACTCAGGATGGGAAGCATGGAAATGAAAACAATGCCTTGAAACTCCAGAGATGGCCTGGCATGATAGTGACACCATGGTCTCATTTTCTGAATGGGCTTTTATCAATGACATTGGGAGTAATTCAGGTCATTCCTCGGACTAATCAGCTGCTGAGAGGGGGAACGGCTGGAGGGTAGCCGTGAAGTAGTCTCATTTCCCTAGAGGGCTGTTTGCGTAACGCTCTCCACGCAAGAGCTGAATGAGTCCGCAGACGATTTTTATTGCACATCCTGAAAGCCAACACCCTCCCTCCCCAAACATGCTGGGAATTCACAACCAAGCGCTACATATCCACAGGGCTCACCGTTCCCAAGGCAGGGTGGATCTCCAGACAGACTGTTTGGAATATTGCAGTTTTTGGGCCATTTTGTTTTAGCTCTGAAAGGTGGGCTTTGTCTTAGATTCAGTTGAATCGACAGCTCACTGCCAAATCCCATACTACATTCATCTGTGGCCAATATCTTGGCTTTCATCTGCTTGCTACATCTTTTCTTGCGTCTTTTAAGTCTTTTCTTTTTATCTAATACATTTTTTAAAATGTTATAAAATATATTGAAATTAAATGGTAAATTTTAAAATATGTAAAAAACAAATAATAATAATTATTATTTCTTTCTTTCTTTCTAGAACTTGCATTTCAATCAAACATTTCAAATTATTTATGTGGAGAAAAAAAGTATTTTATTTGATTTTTGTTTTTTTCTGCCAGTGGTTACATTTTAGCAAACCATTTTTAATAATGTCAATTTTAAAAATAAAGTTCTAAAAAATATTGTCAATTTCAAATTTATTTATTTTATTTTTTCTAGCACTTGCATTTCAGTAAAACATTTCAAATTATTTATGTGGAGAAAAAAGCTTATTTTTCTACCAGCAGTTACATTTGAGTACTTTTAATGTCTGTTTATATATATATATATATATATATATATATATATATATATATATATATATATATATATATATATATATATATATATATATATATATATATATATATATTGTCAATTTTGAATATATTACATTTTTAATTTTATATTTCTTTTCACATTTCAGTAAAACATTTAAAACATTAAAACTGTTTATACATTATAACATATATTGGAAATTAATTTATTTATGTATTTATTCTGTCAGGACTCAGTATGCCATTTCAAAATCAACCATGTTTTTTTATAAATATATTATTTTAAATATTTTATTATTTATTTATTTATTTATTATTATTATTATTGTTAACTGTTAAACAAGCTAAATATGAAATTTTGTCTGTTACCAGATAGCAGAATGTCAGCAAATGAAAAAAGTCTGTCAGTAATTGCCACAGATCACTCATAATTTATTTATTTTTTTTCTTTAGTTTTATTGTCCGCCTGCCCCGAAAGAGTGTGTCTCAAGGCAGTCCGTCAAGAATACTGCAATAACTTTCATTAATGCGAATACAAACATTTCATAGTAAATATTTGAGACTGGTATACAGCTCACCCTGTGATTCGAGCCTGTGTAAATGCAGAGGTGAAAGCATAGCTCTACTGTCTGTTATTTAACAGTGTTTGGAGTTCACCAGAGGTGAGTTACAACTAAATGACCTTTGCATTATATTTTGTTATGATTATGGCTCAAGATGCCTTTTTTCTGTATCAGAGTTTAGCTGAGGGACTATATAATGGTGCTTGAATTAGGATAGATTGTGTGTAGGGAAATAATTGAATGCCTCCAGGGTCTGCGAAACACAAATACGTCCCCTTGATCTTGATCTGTTGGATAAACACTTCGGCTCCCTGGGCTGTGAATTTTCCTTGTTGGATGGTGAGAGACAGATAGTGTTTACAGCAAGAACAATGGGCCGTGCAATCACAGAAACATGAAAACACACACACACTGCATGTACTGAGAGACACAATCCCTCTCCAGAGAAAATTACCATCTCCTATATACATAATCAGATTGACTGCAAGTCTGGAATTCTGCTGTTTCATCTGGTTGAAAGGAAAAACAGAAGAAATTCTGATGGATGGGTCACATTATAGTGTGTCTTTCAACGTTTGTCCAATTTTTGGATGTTTTTCTGAATTGATGAATTGGTATGGTGCAGCTGAATGCTGTGTTCTTCATATGGGTTGTTTTTTATGTACTCGAATGTTGCTCTTTCATAGCTTAGAAGATATCTATTGGTATAATTTTTTGGGATTTGGGATTTGTTCTGAATGACCTTTTTGAAGTGTTTAGATTAAGAATTTGTGTCCTGCAGTGGTGGATGAAAAAAAAAAAACTGCCAAAAAATCTGCTAGATTTATTTAGAGGGAAGGCCCAGAATATCATAAAGACTGTCATTTACTCTCCCTCATGTCATTCCAAACTCTGTGACGATTAGATTTTATGAGAATGTTGGGAACCAAACCGTTTTGACTTCCATTGTATTTTTTGTCTATATGCAAGTCAATGGGAACCAAAACCAACTTTCTTCAGAATATCTTCTTTTGTGGTCTGCAGAAGAAATAAAGGCATGCAACTTAACAATGGCATGAGGATGAGTAAATAATGAACTTTCATTTTTGGGTGGACTGTCACTTGAATGTCGGGCTTTTTCGACTTGACAGAGAGTGATCTAGAGCCACAAAACTAGCAACCATCTATAACACCCAAGTTTTGGACTGGCCTTACACACATTCACTGCAGAAAATTAAAAAGTAGTTGAATTGTCAATGTTTTCTCGCTTGCTCAACTTGTTTGTGTAGTTCTTGACAAAGTGCGACTACAGAGCTATTATTAATTATTTAGAATTTTTTGTTTTACTTCATTTTATTATTTATTAATTATTTTATTTATTTATTAATATTTGTTAATTAGTTTATCATTTTAAATTGACATTTTTAATAATTAGATTTGTATTATTTTATGTATTCACATTTGTTATTAATATAATAATTTATTTTTAGGATTTGACAAAGTGCAGCTGCAGAGCTATTAAAATGTGGAGAGCATAGATTAATTATTTTGAATTTAGGATTAAAAAAATATATATATTATTGACTTTATTTATTAATAATTTTATTATTTTAAACTTTATTCAAATTTGTTATTAATATTATCTTCATTTTTGGAATGTTCTCATAAAATGTAATCTATTATTTTAGTAATATATAATAATTATTAGTTTTTTAATTTTCAGTTTAGATTTACATGAGTTTAGATTTTAGTGATTTGTTGTATTTTCTTTAAAAAATCTCTTTGTTTAGCTTATAATATATCATTTTATACATTTTTCAACTTTTACCTAAAGTTAAAATAAAATGTATTTAGTTGCCAAAGCAACATTTCTCATTTTCATTTAAAAAAGTTTACGTTTTTCATCCAATATTTATATTTTATTTTATTTCAGCTTTATTTTAATTAAAAGCTTTTTTTTATAGTTTTATGATTTTTTTACTTTATTTGATCATTTATTTTAAAAAAAGGATATGTATTCATTATCATTAAATTTACATTGTTTTAATTATTTGAATTGTATTATTTAATCTATTCATATTTGTTATTAATGTTTTTTAGGGATTTGTATTTGGGTTTTTTTGATTGAAAATGTCATTATCTGAGCAGTTTAAGAGTTTTGAAATCTCTTCTGAGGAACAACAGGGTTGTTTTCTTAGTTTGAGGAGTATACCACCTCACTAAAAGACTCCATCTGCTATCCATGTATTTTTATTGTTGTCTAGGAGAAACATAGATGTTAAAGTGATCTCAACTGTGATTTTTCTCTCCTACAGTGTCCTTCACGCACGCACACACACCCTCCCAATCTCGCTCTCTTGCTCAAAAACACAGATCAGATTTGCAAACCCTTGCAGAAAAAGCAATTCCTTTCTTTGCCCAGTGGCCCTCAGATTGATGCAAGACATTCTTTCCAGAAGCATCCCTTTCTTTTGCTCCTTTTCTGCTTGTCGTCTCCCTGTCTGGCCAAGCTAGCCCTTCGAAGTGAATTAGTGGATCTTACTTAGGAACTGATAGTTTGTGGAAGACTGAACTTCCGTTTTGTTCCTCTGCAATCTATGTATATGTACACGAATGTGCTGTCAATCACGGCTTCGCTAAAAAGAACGAAACCCAAAACGCCACTTGGCAGCTTTTCCTCGAGGGTTTATCTGGAGTAAAGGCTATAAAAAAAAACACACGCATGAGGACGTTCACTCGCACACACTTTGGTGGTGTGTCAGCGGCCCCCAGCAGGACTGAGTGGACTTTATGAAGTTCCCAGCAGGCCATGCAGTGGGGGAGAGAGCTTCTCTCTGAAGCACAAAGAGGGGTTTGTTCTGCTGAAGAGGCTCTCTGCCTCGACAGCCTCCTCAGAAGCTTGGCAATCCAGCAGATTTACCCCCGTTTCCTACATCCACCTCTGTCCATCTCTCGATGCTTTTTAAACATTTACTATTGCTCATGCTTCTGCTTAGAGGATGATAAATAGACTAAAAAATTCTTATGGACCAGAATCATAGAGACTTTAGGTTTGGCTCTTTTTACTTAAAGCTATTAAGCATCCACCCTAGCAGCATTATAGCACTCTCTCATGACACCCTAACACAGGGGTGTCCAATCCTGCTTCTGGAGGGCAATTGTCCTGCAGAGTTTTGCTCCAACCCCAATTAAACGCAGCTTATGAAGGTCTTACTAGGTAAACTAGAAACGCCCAAGCAGGTGTGTTGAGGTAAGTGGGAGCTAAACTCTTCAGGATGGTGGCCCTTCAGGACTGAGTTTGGACACCCCTGCCCTAGCATCACACAAATCTCTGCTGCCACCAAGATGCTACTGTCGGTCATGGATCACGGAAAGTGAAACTTAAATCTGTTGCAGGGGTGGTTGGATTTATTCTCAAGTTAGAAATATTTATTAAAATCTTCTTTCTTTTCACATTCTTATTTACTGTATTCTTATTACAGTATTATACAGTATAAGTTTTTTCA